>NC_142152.1:25237500-25550000 GCF_024610735.1 Ursus americanus
GGTTGAATTATCGCCTCTGAGCGCTCTGAGTACTAACTAGGTCATCGCTCTTGTTTTTGAGGATTAATCTGTTCTTAAGGGGTAAGTAGTTGGTCTCTAAGGTCAGCCTGGGTTCAAACTTGGCTTTACTTGCTGTGTGGCTTTGAGCAAGGTACACAATCTTTCTGACCAAGTTTCCCTATCTGTAAAATGGGCAGCAGGGGGTGGAATCTAAAGCATACTGCTTTGAGTTATTTAAGATTCATACATGATCGGTGTCTAGAACATAAAAAGCATTCTATACATATGCTTAGAGCTTCAAGTTTTCATGGGTGGCTTTTTGTCTCTCCACCCTTTCCTATGAGGACATCTGATAAATGTAGGCTAGGCTTTCTGGCATTCTCCTTACCATCTCTATGTCTACAAACCTCTCCTGCTTTTATTTATTTGTTTGTTTGTTTGTTTATTTATTTTTTATAGAGTGAGGGGGAGTGTTAGAGGGAGAGCAAGACAGAGACTCTTAAGCAGGCTCCACGCCCAGCGTGGTGCCCAATTTGGGACTCAATCTCACAACCCTGAGATCATGACCTGGGCCGAAATCAAGAGTCAGATATTTAACTGACTGTGCCACCCAGATGCCCCTCTCCTGCTTTTAATATCTTTACCTCTGCGCGCCATGTTTTAGGTAATTTCCTTATGACTGCTTCCCCAGTTCACTATTACTCTTTTCAGTTATGACTAATCTGCTGTTTAACTTTTTTGTTGTTAATTTTAAAGTTATAAATTTACAGGTGTATAAATTCTAGTTGTTTTATTTTCAGATATGCCTGCTTTTTTTCATAGTGTTCAGTTATTTCCTTGTGAGTATAGAACTTTATCTATTTAGTCATTTTACATATCTATAGTCTTTTTGATACGATTTTTATCTTGAATTTAATTTAATTTTATTTTATTTTAAAGATTTTATTTATTTATTTGACAGAGAGACAGAGAGAGAGCACAAGTAGACAGAGCGGCAGGCAGAGGGAGAGGGAGAAGCAGACTCCCCACTGAGTAAGGAGCCGGATATGCAGCTCGATCCCAGGACCCTGGGATCATGACCTGAGCTGAAGGCAGACACTTAACGGACTGAGCCACCCAGGCGCCCCTATCTTGAATTTTAGAGTATTAATCCTCTTGTTTGTAATATCTTCTGATTCTCTCTCAACAGTGAACTGGATCCTCATGTAATTTTTTATTCTTCCCCGAGCGCAAGTCTTTAGCCAGGTTTGGCTTCTCCTATGGGAGCTCCACATACCCCAAGGGGTGGCAACATTGTGGACAGAAATTTGGCATTGCTTCTGCTCTGCACTCCATATATGTCTGGGATCAATTTTTATATTATATTTTTTGGCTTCAAGATTCTTGAGTCAATGCTTAATGTAAATTTAGATTCTATACATATGCTCAGAGCTTCGAGTTTTCATGGGTGGCTTTTTGTCTCACCAGAGCCCTGGCAGATAGATGCATGCTTCCTTGAAAGGTAATACAGGATACAGACTAAAAGCACCAACCCTAAACACTGCCTGGGTTTTCATCTTCATTTGACTTCATAATCAACACTGAGCCTCAGACATGTTCTAAACAAACAACCAAAGACAAAAAAACCTGTGACAATTTCCCTGTCTACAGCCCTTCAATGAAAGGGAATTAGATAAACTCCACATACTGGGACACCTGGGTGGCTCAGTCAGTTAAACGTCCAACTCTTGATTTTGGCTCAGGTCATGATCTCAGGGTCGTTAGCTCGAGCCCCATGTTACACTGAGCATGGAGCCTCTCTGAGCATGATTCTCTCTGTTCCTCTCCCTCCACCACTCCCTCCCCACCACCCCCAAAAAACTCCACATACCTGCACAGCAATATAGCAGTCACAGCTCACGAACAGCACGTAGTATGTGCCCTGCACCATTCTAAGCGTTTTACCTATATTAACTCATTCAATCCTTACAGCAACCTTGCCAGGTAGGCAATATTATTAATTTCATTTTACAGACAGGAAAACTAAATCACAGGGAGGTTTTGTTTTACAATATGAACTACCTCAGGCATATTGTTTCACACTCAGTTCTGTACATAATCTTTTTCCTTCTTGTGTACAAGAAAAGACTTGGCAGACTGGCTGGGGTAAGGGATGAGGAGTGGGGAACGCAGCTCACACTCGCACAGTCGCAATGCTGCCAGTCCAAAGTCTGCGATCAAATGCTTGACACTCTTTCCATTCAAAGCCATTGCTAGAAAAGGCTCATTTCCCAATACCAAAAGTTCCTTCTGAAGTCATTTCTTCCCTAATGCCATTTGAGAGAGTGCTTTAATTTTCTAAAAGCTTGCAGACAACCGATGGCCATTTCCAGAGCACATCACTCCTCTGAGCTGAAAGCACTTCTAATCTGTAGGACATGTGCAAAGGCTACCCAAAGTCACTTCCGAAACCCCTAGCCTCTTCCCCAAAATCACCTATCTTAATTATTAAACAAAAATAATCTTCCTAGATTCACTAGGATCATTTCATATAATGGAAGAAAAAACACTACAATATATTCGTCAAAAATATTTTGCTTAAAAGTTCAAAGAAATGAGTCAAGCCAGAGACTTTTTCTGATAGAACCAACCTTTTTTGTCTACTGTGTGTAGGAAGAAATAATGAAGATTATTGGGAAGAAAAACAGTATCAATAAAATTTAACCATCTAGAATTTAAACTGGTGAAATTTCAATACTGCTTAAAACCTGCTATGATTTTCTAAACCATTTGTCTGGCAGCTACAAAACTATAGGGGGTAGAACCAGCTGTGAAGTTCGTCCGTGGTGCCCCTCCATTCTCCCATCCCAAGGTCCTGGTGACAGAAGTTCATGGCAGCAGAAATGGGGTGGAATGGAGTCTCACAGTTAGCCCTCCACTGAGAATCAGTGACTGAATCAGGGCTCAAACCTGGGACCTGATATATTCAGGTCACTCAAACCTTCATTTGTAAAATGAGGGACAACTTAAGTATTAGCCAGCCAACTGATGATACCCCAACTCTCCAATCTTACAGGTCACCATTTCTTTTATATTTAAATTTAAGATGGCTCCCATTCAAACACAGAGAAGAAAGCAGCATGTGGGCTCCCACCCTGAATACTTCTGGAGAGTATCCATTTCTCTGGGTAACCTTCTGCTCAGATTTCCCTGAGCCCCTAAATCTTCAACTCCACTCACATCTTGCCTCCTGCAGTTTAATCTTCCCTCCGCTCTCAGTAGCCCAACAAACAAAGCAACCCCTTTTTCCTTTGATTCCCCAAAGCCACCATGATGACAAGCCTTTTGAATATATCAAACCATTTTTTGAAATCTTAAGAGTAAAAGGGATGGGTGGTGATGGGGGTGGGGGGAATGCCTCACATCACAGAATCATACCCTCATAAGCCTTAAATTTGAACTGTAGACACTGCTGTTCTCAAAAGTCCCTCAATCATCCTGGACTATGGAAACTTGTTGCTGGCTGTTTTTCTCCTCAGGGATCTCCACGTAGCTCAGGACTAGCCCTCTCTACTTCTCTTCCTTCTTCTCCAAGCAAACTTCAGGTTCCTACAATGTCTTATCATTTTTCATACAGCAGTTCTTCACTCCTTACCCTAAAGCTTCTGCAGCCTACTTGTTTACCTGGGAAACTCATTAAGGTGCTTCAAAACTTAATTAACTAATTAACTAATTAATAATAAAGGGCCATCTATTTTTTCCCTATTCCCTAGCCCCAACCGCAAACACATTCCTGGAAGTGGCTAAACTTGAACATCGATGTCTTTAAGGAGAAGGGAGCAGTATAAAGACATATCCTTCCTCTTAAATGAATTGTGCTACTTCTTCCTGTTATCTCCCATGAAGAACCAGACAGTCCACCTTTTGTTTTAAACAGCAATGCTTCCCTTCCCACCGCAGGGAGTAATACCTGTTCTCCAGTGGACGTGAGGGTGACATATGTGGACAAGCATATGCAAACTGCCAGGCCTGTACTAAGTGCAAGGGCATTCTGGTTGCTATGATTTTTGACTGGTATCATTTCCAACCCTCCCCTTTTGGAAATACATAGTAATCTTTAAAAAGGGGGGGGGAATAAATCATATCACCCTCTGCTTTCAACTCTCCAATAGACTCCCGCTGCACTGAGAATATAATCCAGTGTCTTTAACACCAGGGCCTACAGTCCTACTTCCTAGCTCTTCCTTACTCTTCCACCTCATCTCCTAGCACTCTTCCCCTTATTTACAACACTCCAGGTGTATGGGCCTTGCTTCGATGCTTCTGTTCAAGACACGTGCATTGAGCATCTACTGGGTCCCAGGTAATGTTTAGATTACTTGAGGTATTAATTTTTATATTTATTTATATTTTAATTTTTTTAAATTAAATTAATTTTAATTTATTTTATAAATTATATTTATATATATTTTATATTTATATATATATATATTATATATATTTTATATATTTATATATAAAATATATAAAATATATTTATTTTATAAATTAATAATTTAATAAATTAAATTAATTTTTATATTTAAATAGTAAATATAAAAATTAATTTAGATACTTGAGGTATATCAGTGAACAAAACAGAAAAGCTTTCTCACCTGGAAGGTATTGTAGCTGCTCTTTCCTTTTCCTAGAACGTGTTTACCCCAGCGCTTGGCAAGGTCCGGCTCCTCCTCATCCTTCGTGTCTTAGCTCACATGTTACCTCCTCCAAGAAGACTTCCCCAACCACACTTTGAAGTGGTGCCCACTCCCCTGATCACTGTGTATTTCATCATCCTTCTTTGGTTTCAATTGCACTTATTATTTTCCAATATTATCTTGTTCACTTATTTATCTATGTATTTAATTTTTAAATTTTACTTATTAGTCATCTGTCTTTCCCAGTTAGAAGGTAAGCTAAAATGAGAGCAGGGACTTGGTCTGTTGTACTCCCTGTTGTATCCCTAGCCCTACTGTAGGCACTCAATAAATTGTATACACTGAATGAGTGAATGAATGGAGGAATGAATGAATGAAAGAAACTATACCTACTTTTGCTTGAGGACATTTTTCCTGCTCCATGTAGTCCCTATTGAGTTGTCAATAGTGGTACGGCCCTGCCATCCCTGAATAGAGGGGGACATGTGACCCAGCTTAGGTCAATTATGGACCTGCATTCTTTTGGATACGGTGATTAGTCCAAGTCAGGCCAGCTGATGCATTTTTCCAAAATTTTCAAAATAGGAGGTTAATAGGGATATACAAGCTTTAAGGATATATTTGTAAAGCTACTGGTGGCCACCATCTTCCTTTGACATACAGTCTGTCAACGGTAGACCAGAATGAGACTAAAATTTAAGGTGAAACTGACCAAGAGATAGAGCTAAAGAGAAAGCCTTAATAACATTAGTTGAGCCTCTGTTTCCAGTCTTGCTTAAAGCCTGATATCCCAAGTCATTAAATTTCTATTTTTGCTTAAGCCAGCATGAGTTGGATTTTTGTACCACGCAACTGAAAGAGTCCTGCCTATGAGTTGGTGCGTACACAGGTAACTCCCATGCCCCTCTACTCCTCTTTTCCAAATGAAACAGTCAAGCACAGAAGCCCCAAGCAACAGCCATGGCATATGGCCCTGCCATCCTTGAGTGCTGTTTAAAACCTGAGCTTGAGAAAGGCAGTCACAAGTCTACTCCCACAATTCAGAGAAGCTGCAAGCTGCTTGAGCGGTTGCCCCAATTTTCCCTTCCTCTCACTACTCAGTAAGCAACAAGGAGCAAGGTTTATGGTCAAGGGAGTGTGACTTTTTTCTCCCACCCCAGACCCGCTCTGAAGAGCATCCTTTGCCCCAGATCTGCCCATCGATAGCACTGGCAATGGTTCTTTTCCTCTCTCCATTTTCCCCCAACCCCAACCCCTTTCCCACTGGCCAGAGCTCAGATGAGAGGCAAACCAAATCTTACATCTAAGCGCAGAGTGTGGCTGGCTTATTTATTCTATTCTGTGAAAGAACAAAAGCAATGACACCAGTTGGGATGATTATGCCCGCCTGGTTGCAAAACACCTTTCCTGCCAAAACCAGAGCCTGAGCAATTCACACTGGGTGCTTTAAACCTCATCAGAAAACCCAAAGCAAAAAGCAGCAAAAATCAGACAATAGAAACGAGGCCCTGATCTTGCTAAGCTTAGCATTTGACTGGGCCACTTGACTTCTCAATCCAATTCTCCCTTTTCTTGAATATATTTATAACCTGGCAGGGATCTGGTCCCCTAAGTACAGTGCTACAAACAAGAGTGCATCAGAAACAAAGGCCTCCTCACCTTCCTATTCATGAACTTTCTATAAGCTGCCCAGATCTAGGGGCAAGAAAACACTGAAATGAAGGCGCTTCTAAGGTCTACCAAATTCTCTGAACCACAAAGTAAAAAGAGAAGATGAAGAACCACATTTGCCCTGGCATGTGAGTAGGGAGGAGAGGCCTGTACTCTTTCTTGGATATGCTCTGCACAGATCCCAAGGTATGTACAATGTTTAATAGTCATACTAGTGGCTAGCTGTAGCAGGTTGACTGGCGGCCCCCAAAAGATAGGGCCATGTCCTGGAACTTGTAAATGTGACCTTATTTGGAAAAAAGATCTTTGCAGATGTAATTTAAATTAAGGATCTCGAGATGAGATGACCCTGGATTACCCAATTGGGCCCTAAATTCAGTGATGGATGTCTTCATAAGACTGAGGCACAGGGGCGCCTGGGTGGCTCAGCCTATTAAAGGGCCGGCTCTTGATTTTGGCTCAGGTCATGACCTCAGGGTCCTGCAATTGGGCTCTGTGCTCAGTGGGAAGTCTGCTTGAGAATTCTTTCCCTCTCTCCCTCTCACTCTGCCCCTACCCCTGCTTATGTATGTGCACTCTCTCTCTCTAAAATAAAGTAATTAATAAAAAAAAAAAAGAGTGAGGTAGAGATAGGAGTTATGAAGCTGTAAGTCAAGAAATACCTGGGCCATCAGAAGCTGAGGAGGAAAGGAAGGACTTCCCTTCTGGAGCTTTCAGAGGGGACACAGCCCTGCTGACCCTTTGACTTCGATCTTCTGACCTCTAGAACTGTGAGAACAAACTTCTGTTATTTTAAGCCACCTGGATGGCAGAAAATCATGTTGGCAGCCCAGGGAGACTAATACACCAGCCCACGGCATGCTTCATCTGTCCGATACCTATGCTAGCGGCTTTGCGGTCACTTTCTCCTTTATTCACGGCAAAACATCCTTACAAGGGAGGTAATTCAGCCCCCTTAAGCAGACAAAGGGTTTAAAAGCCTTGCCCAAGGTCTGCTGAGGAAAGGTGGCATCTGAATTTGAATTCAGATCCATCTAACTCTGAAGCCCAGGCTCTCTCCACCACGCCACTATTTCTGTAGTTGCTACAAGCATTTGTTTTCAATCATTAAAGAATCGGGTTTGATCTGGATGCCCAGTTTCTAGCATATCTGACACTAGGACATCTCATTTTTTAACACCTCCCCTTCCTTCATAGGACACAATTATTTTCGGTAATAGTCATGAAATGAAACAAATATATTTGTTGATGGACTAAAATTTGCATTTACCAAACAACATGATTGCATTTCATAGTTTGCACTGTTTCACTGTTTTATATTTAAACACATAAAAACTCCCAGTGGTCACATTGAAGGACATAATTAAATAACTAAATTCTGTTTCTGTTCTTACAATTGTTGTGCTCCAACTGTTTCTTTCTAATCTACTGTCTACCCACCGATAAATATAATAGCACAAGAGTTGGATGGTGAGTTGAGCCCTAAATGCGAACAATTCCAAACCCGCAGGAATTTACTCTCGAAACAAAGGAACATGGCTGTGCCCCGAGTGTTGGGGTCTGTTGGGGTCTGTACAATCAAGAGTTGTCCAGTTAATTTCTATACTGAATACAATGTTTATTAAAAGATACATCGGCCTTTTTTTTGTTACTGTGGTAAAAACCCATTAAAAAATGTAGCATCTTAACCATCTTTAAGTATATAGCTTAGTAGTGTTAAATATATTCATACTGTTGTGCAACCCATCTCCAGAACGCTTTCATCTTGCAAAAATGAAACTCCCTCCCCAAACAACTCCCCAGTCCCCCCTCCCTCTGGCCTGTAACAACCACTTTCTAATTTCTGTTTCTATGTACCTCACACCGTTAGATACCTCAGATTGGTGGAATCATACAGTATTTGTAATTTTTGTGATTGTCTTACTTCATTTAAGTGAAATGTAGAAAATGTAAAAATATTTTTTTAAATACATAATACAGAGGAAGCTAACAAATACATTATTATTAAAACAACGCTAACTGTGGTATTTAGGCCAAAAATACCAAAAACTTACACCAAAAAACTATTCCTTATATACAGAGCGATCGTCATTAACACTGCTGAGGATTGCTGCGAAATGGAATATCACAAAATACAGAATTTAATCGGCTTCGTTATCGTGTGGAAACTCTGTGCCAATGGTTCGCTCCCTTCTTACGTGCTCTGGGGACAGACTGCTGCCCACCTTGGGCATGCCCTGCTGCAAAATATGCTGAGGGGCATGTGAAGCTTCAGGCACCGAGGGCTACCATGCTCACCTACCTAAATTAAAAAATGAAAGTGGAGTTTTTTTGATGACCAGGCCATTGGCCTCTGTGTTTCGACATTCCTGCTGCACCCTGCTATGAGACCCTCGGAAGCCAGTGCCCACTTTAATTGCGTTAGGGAGCTCTCTTGGGGATAAACTTCCAGAAGAGAAGCGGTGTAAGTTGAAGGGAGACAACGCTCCCTCAGGCAAACCAAAATATTGATTCTTTTTTCTAGAAACACACTCTTTTCCTTTAACTCGTTTAACCTGACCCTAGCTGTAGAGGGGAAAAGTTGTAACTCGCCACTTTGCTGATCCCCCAGCTCAGCACAGAAGCACTGTCCAGAGTGACTTCGCCACCATGGCCCCGGGGCCCTTGGATTTGTTCCCTGTCTTTTCAGAATGGTAAGTATGGACAGTAAAGACTGCAGGAGCACTCCCAGAAGAGAAGTGCATCCTCTGAACAGAAACAGGAGACCAGGCTGCAGCAAGAGCCACAGCCTCTTCTCAGCAGGTTTAGCTGAAGTGGATACAATTTGTTCCTACAAACTGAGGGTTGGAGAGATCTATCTAGTCCTAAGTATGATTTTGACTTCAGTCGACCCACCAGCTCCAGCCTCACTATTGTTTTGCCAGGTGATCTGAGGCAAATTACTTCACCTCCCTAAAGCTCAGTCAACCATCTGTAGAAGGAAGATATATAAAATCTTTCAGTGACCTTCTCCTTCCAAATATAATGCCCTCCTTATTTGAGAACAAGAACTCCTCATACAAGGGTCCTTGATTGTGGAAGTAGAATTCTATGGGAAAGCTCCAGAATACATGAAACATGTCAAAAAGAAGATCATAAGAATACAAAAATAACATTACGTACTGATCATACACATATTCCTTAAAATGTAGGACATATAAACTAAATGCCATCTCAGGGTAGGGCCTGGTATCTTGATTTGTGTCCGCACCAAGAAAAGAGAGAAACTTTGGGAGCAAGGGATCCAGTGCAGGCAGACTTGGGCTAGAATAGGTTTAGGGAAATATTGATGACTATGGAAACTCTTAAGATTCTTAAGACATGCTTTGTTATTTCCACAGTTTACCAAAAGATAAACGTGGAAGTGTGTGAATACTGGAGAGATGTGTAACTGAGCATGAAGCTTGCATTGAGCCATGCAACATATACTGCTTTGGCATGATAAAGCTTCTCATTCCAAAAGAATGCTTAAGGGGGCTCATTCCCCGATCAATCGAGCTATACCATCAGGGCTCGTGGTTGCAAATAAGAGAAACAGACTCTAGTTAACTGAAGTGGAAAAAGGAATTGATTTGAAGGGTAGAGTAGTCTGCCAAATTAACAAGAAGCCTGGAAAACCAGCCTCAGGGAAGAATCAAGCAAGGGGAAGCAAAACCACAGCCATGCCCTTGCAAAAATTTGCTTAGAAGGCTGACACTGGCACCCTTGCCCCAGTCACTGTCACACACTGGACCTGAACATATGTAGGACTGCTGACTGCTCCTATTCCTTCATTTCATGCCCTCAAGGGTCAAAGTCCTCCAATTTTAAAACTTACTACAAAGCAGCAGTAATTAAAATAGCGTGGCACTGGTATAAATACAAAATACAGACCCTGGAATAGAGATTCCAGAAATAAACCCTTACAAACATGCTCAGATTATTTTTGAGAAGAGTTCTAAGGTTATTCAATGGGAAAAAGACAGTCTATTCAACAAATGGTGCTAAGAAAACTTGATATGTATATGTAAAAGAATGAAATTGGATCTTTACTTAACACCATATACAAAAATTAACTCAAAGTGAATCACATACCTAAAGGCGAGACTTAAAACTATATTTTTTTTAAAAAAAGCAGACGATAACTCAGGGCAAAAGCTTCATGACATTGGATTTGGCAAGGAGTTCTTTGATGTGATACCAAAGGCACAGGCAACAAAAGGAAAAAACTGGCAAACAGGACTTCATGAAAATTACAAAATTTTGTAAATCAAAAGACAGTATCAACAAAATAAAAAGGCAAACTACAGAATGGGAGAAAATAGTTGCAAATCATCTATCTGATACGGAATTACATCCAGAATACTTAGAGAACCCCTAAAACTCAACAACAACAGCAACAACAACAACAAAATCCAATTCAGAAATGGACAAAGGACTTGAGTAGACATTTCTCCAAAGAAGACACACAGATGGTCAATAAGCACGTGAAAAAATGCTCAACACCACTAAACATCAAAGAACTGCAAATCAAAACCACAATGAGATACAACCTCATACCCATTAGGATGGCTACAAAGAAAGAAACAAACAAAAACAGAGAACAAGTACTGATGAGGATGTAGAGAAATGGGAACCCTTGTGCACGGTTGATAGGAATATAAAATGGTACAGCGGTTGGAAAACAGTATGGCAGTTCCTCAAAAAATTAAACATAGAGTTACTATACAATCCAGCAACGCCACTTCTGGTATATACGGTAAATATTGAAAGCAGGGTCTCAAAGAGATATTTGTACACCTATGTTCATAGCAGCATTATTCACAATCACTAAAATGTGGAAGCAACCTAAGGGTCCAACCACAGATAAATAGATAAGCACTTGTTGTGTATACATACAATATAATATTATTAAGCCTTAAAAAGGAAAGAAATTCTGACACATGCTACACACAGCATGGTTAAACCCGAGGACATCGTGCGAAGTGGTATAAGCCAATCACAACAAGACAAACACTGTCTGATTCCACAGAGGTACCATACTTAGTTAAAATCATACAGAAGTAGAACGGTGGTTGTCAGGGGCTGGGGAAAAGGAGGAATGGGGAGTTACTGTATAATGGGTATAGAGATTCAGTTTTACAAGATGAAAAGAGTTCCAAAGATGCATGATGGTGAGGGTAGCTCCTTATAAATGTACTTAATACCGCACACTTCAAAATGATTGAAATGGTAAGTTTTTATGTTTCTGTCCTTCACCACAATTTAAAAAAACCAAATTAAAAAAAACGGGTCACAGTCTTGAGTGCAAGCATCGGATTGGGCACCTTGAGATTTTGGCCCGTTTCTGAATGCAGAGGCAGGTAAGGGACCACCTGCCCCATCCCACTTCCATAACAGGAAGTATAGCCCTGCCCTCCATCCTGCTTGGCATGAAGCAAAAGAGGCAGAGTGTTCTGTGAAGCCTCAACAAATCTCTCTCATGCATCCTGCTCAAATTAAGCAACCATAAGGAGCCTTTATTCTCATCATCTATCAAAATGAACCTGGATGGAATTCTTGGTTTTCCTGGCCCTGCTTGCCCTGCCCAGGGCATTGCCACCCTACCCTGTGGTGTCCTTAGTGGGGACGTGTTGGCAGCTGGGCAGGAAAGTCAGTGGGCTCTTTTCAAAATGAAGGAGATGGATCTCTGACTTCCTTCCCATTAACCAGCACGTCACTTTAATTTATCACTCAGTCGTTCATCACACGTGTACTCCTGTGTGCCTGGCACAGAGTCCAGTCCTAGAAATACAGTTATGAAATTGAAAGACAGTCACAGCCCTGATGGAATTTATAGTCCGGTGACCCAATATTCACCCCTAAGAAGCCCTAGAAGATTCTTTTCTGGAGCTTTTAATAATTGCCTAAATTCTGATCGGCTTCATAGCCTCCAAGCAGCTATCCCTAAAAAAATAAAAATGATCCCAATGACCACTCAAATTTCCCTCAACTTATGGGATGTGTAAAGTGTTCAGGTGTTGAGCTTTTTCACATTTTAGAACTCTCGTAAACAGATGATTATTAAGGAATGGAAATTACTCCCTTCCACGGAGTTCCCTGAGGTTTAAAACAACAAAGCAGCCAGCTGTGCCATTTCCCTAATTACAGCTAGGCGTATTTCACACAAGGACGTACAAAGCTAAGCAGACATAGACATTCTGGTGATCCCCAGGTATCCCCCTAGCCCCCCATACCTTGCCCTGTGGCAAAATACAATTTACTTTTATTTTGAAAAGACAACAAAGCTTTCGTAGCTTCTCACTGATAGGCCCTGGAGAAAACAGAAAGGTCTAGGAGGGTAACTACTCGATTTTGAATTAAATGGGATATATATATATATTTTTTAATGGGATATTTTTATAAATCATTTTGCATTTGTTCTTAAAAACCAACAGGAGGGCTGACAAGTTATCACATAGGACCACAGACTCAATTGACAACATTGGTCAATTTGCATCCCTTTTGGGGGTTTTAAAGTCTCGACTCTAGACTAGGAAGCTTAAACCAGAAGAACCCTAAAGCCCTTTTTGCTAACAAAATATTTTCAGAGTCCAATATGTGCCCTACACTTTATACACAATGTACTTTACAACAAGGATGCAAGATAACCATCACTGTGTCCATTTTTCAGATGAGGAATCGAGTCTCAGAGACTGTAGGTAGAGCTGGCACTCGACTTCAGATCAGTCTGGTTCCAAAGCCACCCTGCAGAATTTTCCACTATGTGTCTAGGGCTATGCTTACAGGCCCCTGCAACTCTAGGGAAGCAAGAGAGTAAAGACACAGTCTCATAACCTAGGCTTAAACCAAGCCAGGAAATCAACAGGGGAAAATGCAGAAAATTGTATAGCTACAGGAAGGCAAGGGCTGGGGGTGGGGGGTGGACAGAAATAAAGAAAAAGAATGGTAAACAGAAAATATAAATTCAGAATCTCTGATAACTAGAAATAGAATAAATTACCCACTTAGCTGTGTAATTAAGGACCCTGTTTCTTTCCATCTTCTGTTCTGCCTCCCTATGTCATGTGTTTATTAAGCTTGGTTCTCCTCAAGGGCATGGGATAGCTGCTCCTGCAACTGGAGCTTCGTGCTTCCTCATTCAAATCTGCCAAGAGAAAGAGACATTTTGTCTGAGCATTTCAAGCAAGAGTCCTGAAGTTCACAGAATGCCTTCTTAGGTCCCACTCCAACCCTGAATCAATAACCATGGCCAGAGAAGTAGAGGATACTGAAGCGTCTACCACCCAATCCCCGCTAAAATACTGTCCTTATGGAGAGCTTCTCCCCTTTCTTCCTACTTTACTGGGCCTTCCCTCCTCATTCACCCTACTGATTCTCAGGACAGCTTCAAGGATGTGTGACACAAGGCCCCGCTCTTGTTTTTGTTTTTTTTTTTAAAGATTTTATTTATTTATTTGACAGAGATAGAGACAGCCAGTGAGAGAGGGAACACAAGCAGGGGGAGTGGGAGAGGAAGAAGCAGGCTCACAGCAGAGGAGCCTGATGTGGGGCTCGATCCCATAACGCCGGGATCACGCCCTGAGCTGAAGGCAGACGCTTAACCGCTGTGCCACCCAGGCGCCCCCGCTCTTGGTTTAATGCTCTGCTGTCACAGTCTTGAAATTCTTAGTAAGGTTTGAATAATGGGCCCCACATTGTCATTTTGCATTAGGTCCCGCAAATGATGTAGTCAGTCTTGTTAACTACTCCTCTTCCCAAATTCTGCCTTGGGAGTGCCTCTCAGGTTGGTCTTGGACCCTCTTCCTTTCTCTATTATCTGTGTTCTGGTTTAGGTGAATCATTCCTGTGGCTTTAAATGCTCTCCATCTGATAATAATTCCCACGGATACTATTTGGCTCAGACATCCCTGCCGAGCTCATGTACTTATATCCAACTTGCCATAGTGATACCTCAACCTGGATGTCTTAATGGGCACCACACACTTAAAAATATATCAAATATGAGTCTTTTTATTTCCTCCCCCAAGTATCTGTCCTCTCCCATGCTCACTACAATCAAGCCTCTTTGGGTAAACTTCTTCACACACCATCTCCCTTTCCTGACTCAAAGCATTTGTGTGTTTCTTGTTCCCTCTGTCCACCAGAACGTTTGTATCGATCTACACTTCCACAAGCAATCTATCATAAAGCCCATTTACCCAGACCGTGACCATGACAGGTTATTCTCTCTTCTAGTCATTTGATAGGTGGAAAAATGGTTTCTTATTGTCTTATTTCCTATTCTTTCAATTATGAAAAAGGTCAATTGACATTTGCCTTTCTTCTTTGAAGAACTGATCTCTTTGTTCCATGTGTCCACTTCCTCTGATGGAAATTAATGTATGAGTCCATTATATATGAAAAATATCAATTGTTTGTCTTAAAGTGAGTTAGAACACACTTGGAACAAGGAAAGACAAATAATTATCAGGTTTCAATGTAAGATAAAGCATGGTAGAAGCAGTAGGAATGTTCTCGACTCTGAGACCATAAAGATCGAAAGGGAGAGTGTTGGGGCGTTTGGGTGGCTCAGATGGTTAAGCGTCTGCCTTCAGCTCAGGTCATGGTCTGGGGGGTCCTGGGATCAGGCTCCGTGTCAGGCTCCCTGCTCAGTGGGGAGTCCGATTCTCCCTCTGCCCCTCCCCCTGCTTGTGCTCTCTCTCTCTGTGCATATAAATAAATAAAATCTTAAAAAAAAAATAAAGGGAGAGTGTTGCAGGCAAAGGTCAAAATCAGGTATAAATGACTTTAGAACTTAAATTTTGTATGCTTGTGTCATCAGATGGGTCTCTATGTGGTTATCACTTGTGCGTCAGAACTTTGAATTCCACACCGACATGAGGTAATGGGCTTTAGTGAGACACAGCTACTGAAGTCAAGGTCAGCAAGAGAATGACAGGCCACGGTAAGGCCCTCCTCCAGTGGACACATTTGAGATCCAGTTGAGGGACACTGACCCACTGTGTTTCTCCCTTCATATGAAAGATCAAGTACAAGAAGAAGCTTTGTCAGATGGTTGAGGGCAGTCTGATTTACGGGTGACTTAGACTAGGTACCAGTGAAAATAGAAGGTGTCAACATATATATTGACAGTAGACCCAGCAAAACTTGCTGATAGACTGGATGTGGTAAAGTGAGGAGAAAAAAGGGCTTCTGGGATGACTCCTGGGTTTTGAGCACCTGGTAGACAATAGAGCTATTTACTAAAATTGGGTAAGACTTGGGAAGAAACAGGTTCAGATGACACTAAGCTTCAAATCCCAGTGAGTGGGGAAACAGTAGTTACTGATAAATGAGGTCTGGATAGGGAAATAGAAATGGGAATGAATTATTTCTGTAACATTATGTTTGAGGAAAAGGACTATTCCAGAAGTGTTCAGGAGGTAACTGGTATTTCAATTCCATAACCTTCGGAAAGGTGAAGTTTGAAGGTAAGACTCAGAATGTTGATTCAAGAAAGCAAAATGCATTTTCAATGTGAAGATCACAGCTACAATTAAGTTTCTAGAATTGTATATTTCTATTGACAGAAATCACTAATACTGTCTTGTGAATCCCTCAGTTCAATTGCAGAAGCATCATCACAGGCTGTCCACCTGTTTCTATAAAGGTAGGAAGATAAGGAAAACACACATAAGTAATGTAGGCCAACTAAGATCTTCTCTGGGACCATTATTCCTTACTAAAATGTATGGGTATATACACCCCTATTGAGTAGTTAGCATGTGCCAAGGACTGTGTTAAATGCAATGTATGCGTTATCTCATCTTCACAACCCTCAGGTGGTTAGGTTTGGTAACACACCCAAGTTCACACCATTATTAATCCGATCTACACTAGAATTAGAACCCACACAATTCAACCTCACTGCTTTGAAAAAGTGGCAATTGTCTTACTCATCTCTGGGTCCTCCAATGGTATTAGTCACAATTCCTGGCCCATGAGAGAGCACTATAGAGTGAGTTGAATGAGAATTAATATATGCTCTGTGCTCAATTTCTTCTCAGACTAAGGAAACTGTATTTCAAAACAAACAAAAGTAATAAACTACTTATATCTGCCTCTTCCTTGGCTGAGGAGTAGGAGGGCTGACACAAAGGCCATTTACCTCCAGAAGTAGGACTGCCAACAATCATTAGGAGAGGGATTCAGGTCAGACTCAGGGTGAGGTAATCAGAGTTTCAAAATCTTTCTGTAACAGTATTTTAGTATCAATGTTTTTCTCCATTAAATGAATTGGGAAGAAGCCACTGACATTTAGGAGAATTGTGTAATTTTTTAAAATGCTGCAATTCTATGAATTTTAGTTTTGGGAAAATTCAACCTATTTTAGACCTATAATTCAGAATACGTTTCCTTTAGGGGGAAAAAAAGAAAAGCTTAAATTAGCCTTCTAACCATGTTTCATTTTACCCTCTCCTATACCTGTCCACTTTTCTTCCCTCAGCCACGTTCTGCTACAATCACTGCTTCACTAACCCAACCTCCCTGGCTTCATTTGTTTAGCGTAACCAAATCTTTCACTGCCTCAACTTCATCAGATCGCATTCTATT
Organism: Ursus americanus; assembly: GCF_024610735.1. Lineage (NCBI taxonomy): Eukaryota > Metazoa > Chordata > Mammalia > Carnivora > Ursidae > Ursus > Ursus americanus. Next base: position 25,254,462 of record NC_142152.1, read on the forward strand.
TTGCTATTTTTCACCATTAAAAAAAAACTTTTTGCAGCTCCACTAATCATTTTAAATTATGTAAATAATTACGAAATGTATATGTGACATCTGTGTGCTTGCTGCTACCAAGCACAATTCTAAGAGCTTTACATACATTATACCTCAATCCTCAAAACCACAGTCATCATTTTACAGATGAAGTAACTGAGGCCAAAGTGGTAAAATTATCAACATAGCTTAAATTAAAGTGCAAAAATACAAGATTTGCTGGCAATAAATGTCTTTATTATGATTGTTTTAATGGTTAAAATTTGCTTGTTTCCTAGATAAAGTAGTAACAGGATAAAAAAATTACAAAAAAGCCACCTTCTTAATGATTCATTTTAAATAACTATAAAATTAAAATACCTGCTATTTAATACCTTCTAAAATAACACAAAATATATAATATGTAATACAAACCTCAATAATCCAGTTCTCCTATTATGCGATTATTTACAAACTCTGAACTAAGGAAAAGATTTAGCTAAACAGAGTAATTAAAAAAACAAATATGCCCTCAAATTATTTTATCCTAAGTAATCTATTCTTTGGAGAATTACTCATTTATTACAATATGTTAATTATATCAATTTTTAGTTACATTTTGTTGGGGTGAATTTAGCCCAATTTAAATTCCTGTGTGTCTAGAAAATACAACTATTCTTAAAAGCTACTATGAACTTGTAACACAGTTTAATATTTCAGATTGACATCCCACCCTACTTATTTTGAAGGTATAGAATTTAATGTACCCTTTTCTTTTGATAAATGGAACTTATTAACAATGTAAAGCATTCTCCTTTCTAAACTGTATAGTTTTATTCAGTTATCTATATAACAATCTTATACACTAGTAAGCAAAGCAAGCAACATTACTCTTTTTTAAATAACATCTTTAATTAAAGTTTTTGCAAAGGTAGAATATTAAACTTAAAATAGGTCTTAGTACATCAAAATACTAAGTTCTCTAATTGTATTCCAAGATGGTCTTTAAAACATAATATCCTGTATATCACAGAAGAGCAACCTTGATCTGCAATTGTACAGAATGAATTTTACAAACATAATAAATATATTTACGCCCTTACACATAACAGTATGTACAACAGCAGTTGACAATAGTAGCTCAGAACAGCAAAAGGATTAGCCCCTCCCCCAAAATTGTAGCCCTGACACATACTGGACCGATTTAAGGAACCTTGACTAAAATAGTAGTTACTAATTCAATGCAGTTCTTCCCTTAAGGGAAAAAAACCTTTCTCTTGTTCCTCAAAATAAACACAAATATTAAGTTCGGTGTGTTCTTCCTTAAATCATAAAAAATGACAAAAGATAGGCTAAGGCAGGCTTAAAAAGGGAATTATAAACTTCAGAATAATTTCCATAGCATAATAGATTAAAATGCAAAACTATTTAATATAAACTCATGAGGAACTATTTAAAGCAACTATGTTTTAACCAATGAATTCAAAATCTGAAATAGCTGACTCAGACAGATAGATGGGAAACAGACATGAAATAAAATGAAAATGTACAAAGATGGATCAATAAAATATTCCATTGCACAAAAGTTCAAAAAAGTTCAAGATGAAATAATCTGAAAATATAGGAATTTTCTCAAGTGGAAGAAAACGCTAAGTTATAAAGGGAACTCCCAAGAGGAAATTATGTCTATTTTCCTGTACAAGGCATATTTACCTTTTGAAAAGATGGGTGACATTATTGCTGTAAAGTAACCAAAAATTACTCTTAGAGGGAGACAACCCTTTTTTATTCCTCCATAAAAGCCAGAAAAAAGAAAACCAAATCTTTGATTTTCAATATAGCAAAAGAAAATCTTTATACAAAAGCTATTATATTTTTATGTTCTTGCTAAAACCAAAATCTATTAGAATATGCTCTTCAAGAACACATTTTAATCACTATACACACCGCTCAGATCCTGATGTATTCCAAAGAATAACATCAAGGTGGCTTTGATTTTAAGAGAGGCAACAATATAAATGTGATATGATGGCATTTAATTAACAGAAAGAAATGTGAACATTTAAAAAAATATAAAAGCCCAATATAAAGATCCCCCTCATATAACAGACATTTTACTCCAGAAACTAATTGCACACTAAAGTTGTTTTAGCCACATGTGGCTCTCCACAGAAATTAAATGTGCTCTCAGGCAATTCAAATGGTCTGATTATCCAAACGACCACCAAAAAAGAGTACATATACTGAAAGGCACACATTTCCACACGTTACCTAGTAATTTTGTGTCAATTTTCCTTAGCACTGTTAACATTAATCTTTTTATTGTAGTAAAAGGTGCCATCACCATCTGTGCAAATCTAAACAAATCCTCTTCTGAAACCTTTACTTATTTCCATAATACCAAGTCTGAACTATTTTCCCTCTTTGAATAAACATGTTATTTCCATTTTAAAATTCTGAAAGTGGGAATCCTTGCCTTTTCAAAGGAATGACATTTTATGGAACCTAATGAAATGATTTGTTAAATACAATGTAAAAGCATGATTAAGAATTCAAGTACAGTAAAAGATAAGCAAGTGGCATTCTTATAGCAAGCCACTATAATAAAACCAAAACATTCTATTTGATTAAAAAGGAACACGATGCAGTAATATATAAGAGCACAATTTGGTATGCAGTGTTGTTTGGACCGGCTTTCAGAATTTTCACAGGTAAAAGAAAAGCATTTGCCAAGTACACCATAATTAATATGCAATACACAGGTGCAAATACAAATGGTTATTTCCTGCTTCAAAATAACCCTAGTGAGTCACTCTGAAAGCAGTGGTTGTTCATGTTCGAAAATAACGTTATAAAAACAGGCCAGTATACAACTCTACTATGAATACAAATGTTTGTCTACATAGAAGGCCCAAAACATGAGCTGTATATCATATAGTAATCCAAGGTTCAGTAGCAGAAGAACTACGATATAGCCAAAGAGTTTCAATCAACATTGCAGCACTGCTAAACTTTTATAGGTAGTTCAGGTCGTTGACTTCATTGGGTAAATATAAACCTACTAGCAACTATACTGAAGACAACTGAACAACAAGACTTCTGTGATTTCACTCCCTCCCTTCTCTTCTCCCAGACTTATTAACAAAAACAAACAAACAAAAAAACCTGTGTGTGCTTTGAGAGTAGTGGGGTAAACAAATAAACCTCCCCTCCAAAAAACTAAATTAATATAGTAAAAATCAAAACCGTATTACCAGTTAATGGTATCTAAATAAACCTAACTACTAGCATGCTAGAAACCATCATTTACACCAAAGTTCAGAACATAAGTTAAAGGGACCAAGCTGGTACGTGGGGTGGGAAGTAGGCAAAGAAAGAAAAAAAGAAAAAGAAAAGAAAAAGAAAAAGGAAAAAAAATTGATTAGCCTTTTTAAGAAGTTTAAAGATTTGTGTTAAAAGAACATATAATAGCTCACAGTTTTTCTTTGCAATGTGAAGTGTTTCTATGTTATTTCTGGAAACACACACAAAGGCAAATAAAAGGAAGACAAAAATGGAAGACTTAAAAAAATATATATACAAGTAACTTAAACACATGTGAATTTTGTCAAGATAGACCATGAAAAAGAATCAGTTATAAGAAAACACAGATGAAGACAAGTGTTCCTACAATTCTCCCAGGCAACTAGTTCACACAGAACACAGCACTGCCATATTGTTCTTTAGAGCCCCTTACAGAATACAGAGCTGTGCATTCTTAATATACATATTAAATTTCTATTATTCTTAATATACAAGTCAAATTTCTATGCTTTCTTCTCAATGTGCAAACTGGAGCCCATGTCTACATTACCAATGGCCTGGAAGGGCCACCAAATGAAAGAGAGGTAAATATGTACTTAGCGGCCCAACCCTCTCTAACCCCAAAATTTCTCCCTCAAATTACAAAGTTGCAATTAAAAAACTTTTGTTCAATTAGAATAGTTTTTAAATTCTTTACTAGTAAACACAAGAAACTTTTATAATTACTAAACTGTTTTTAAAAAATCCAGGTCCTCACTACCTGCCCAATGCTTCAGTCAATGCACAGAATGCTATCTGAATGTCTGTTAAGCTTAAAGATTAAACATATATAAGCATCTACTTCAGCCCATCAGGAAAAAAATCTCTATCTATTCTTATGTATATAATTTCAGCTAGATGGTACCTCTGTGAAATAAAACTGTATTCCTGAGGAGCCACTCTGGGGTTTCTTTATAAGGTATGGGACTAAAAGAAACAAATATTTTTCTGTAAGGAAACCAAAGTTGTCATTTTAACTCTGTTCAACTCAATGAGGCCCAAGTCTTTCAATTATATTTAATGAGTATGAAAACCTAATTAAAATAAATAACCATTCTTGGGTCAAATTCTGTCTCCAAACTGTGATCACTGATTACTTCCTTTAACTCTTAGATGTTTCATAAAGCAGGGAAGGAAGAGGTATATATTACTGAGGGAGAATAGCTAGTAAAAATATTTAAGACCTATAATGAGAGTTCTATATTGTTTCCTTACACAAGTGAATTAAAATTCAACACCATAATTCCTACCCTTTTGTAAAAAGCTCACACGCAATTTTTACCAAATATAACCACATACAATAAGCAGTTTCAGTTCAATCTATCAAAAGGGAATTTTCTTCAGTTCGTTCCAACAAGTATCTTCTGATTGAACCCAAGTTGGAGGAAGGAATATAGACAAAGCTTTACATGCTAATTACTGGTGGCAGGTACCTGTATTTAAAATCAACAATTATGGTTCTCCAAAACCCCAACCTCCCCCACCCCAACAACCCCAGGTGCTACAGTTCCATGGCTTGCCAGTTAGTAGTGTCTATGTTGTCAAGGTCTCTTTGTTCCAGTAGCTTTGAGTCTACTGCACTTTTCTGACATGCAGAAGTTAAGTTTTGGTTGGTATATGTCCCAAGTTTCAAACTGTCCACTTTAAATTTTTTTTAAGTTTCTTTGTTTTATTTATAAAAGAAAAGAACCAACTCTTCACCATTCCGCATCTCCAATGGCTTTGGAAAATATATAATCTCTTCCATTAAGATTCATAATGCCATCCTTGAGATGAAATTTCCATTTGTTTTTACTTCTGTGTATCTAAATAAACAAAAAAAGAATGTAAGAGATACAATCAAAAGAGGAAACAAAAAACCCATTCATACACCAAAAAATCTTTGTCTTGCACATTATTGCTTTATAAATTGTTCTTTTAATTGACAGGTAATTGACATGTAACATTAGTTACAGCTGCACAACATAATGATTTGATATTTGTATATATTACAAAATGATCATAAATAAGTCTAGTTAACACCCATCACCATATATAGTTACAAATTTTTTTCTTGTGATGAAAATTTTTAAGATCTACTCTTTTAGCAACTTTCAAGTATATAACATGGCGTTAACTATAGTCATCGTGCTGTGTATCACACCCCTATGACTTATTTATTTTATAACTTCAAGTTTGTACTTTTGACCCCCTTCACACATTTGCCCCAATCTCCACCGTCTGGCCTCTGGCAACCACCAATCTGTTCTCTGTATCTGTGAGTTCAGTTTTTGGTTTTCATTGTGGTGGTGGTGGTGGGTTTTTTTTTTGGGGGGGGGGGTTTGCTTGGTTGTAGAATCCAAATACAAAAGTGAGATATTATGGTGTTTGTCTCTCTCTTATTTCACTTAGCATAATGCCTCAAGGTCCACCCACTGTTGTCATAAATGACAAACTTGCTTTCTTTTTTATGGCCGAAGAATATTACATCATGTGTATATAAATATATACCATACTTTATCTCTCATCCACTGATGGACACTTAGGTCGCTTCCATGTCTTGGCTACTGTAAATAATGCTGCAATGAACATGGGAGAGCATAAACGTTTCAGAGTTAGTGTTCTCATTTCCTTTGAATAACTATTCAGGAAGCAGAACTGCTAAATCATATAGCTATTCTATTCTGGATTGTCAAGGAACCTCCACACAGTTTTCCATAGTGGCTATACCAATTTACATTCCTACCAAAAGTATGTAAGGGCTCCCATACTCCACCACCACACCAACACTTGTTATTTCTTATCTTTTTGATAAGTCATTCTAACAGGTATGAGCTGATATCTCACTGTAGTTTTGATTTATATTTCCCTGACGAATACTGATGTTGAGCACCTTTTCATGTACCTGTTGGCCATTTTATGTCTTCTTTAGAAATATGTCTATTCAGTTCTGCCAATTTTTTAAATTGAATTGCTTTTTTGCTATTGAGTTGCATGAGTTCTCCACACATTTTGGATATTAACTCTTCATCAGATATGATTTGCGAATGTTTTCTATTCTCTAGGTTGCCTTTTCATTTTGTTGATCGTCTCCTTTGCTGTGCAGCTTTATAGCTTAATATAGTCCTGTTTATTCTTGCTTTTGTTGCAGTTGCTTTTGGTGACAAATCTAAAAAATTATCACCAAGACCCATGTCAAGGAGCTTACTCCCTATGTTTTCTTCTAGTTTTATGGCTTCAGATCTTACATCCAAGTCTTTAATCCATCTTGAGTTGATTTTTGTTTATGTTGTAAGATAGTGGTCCAGTTTCATTCCTTTGCATGTGGTTGTCCAGTTTTCCCAATACCATTTATTGAAGTGATTGTCCTTTCCCCATTGTATATTCTTTTTTTATGTATATAGCTTCTGATTTTATTTTTTTGTAATAATTTTTTATTATGTTATGTTAGTCACAATACAGTATATCCTTAGTTTTTGATGTAGTGTTCCATGATTCATTATTTGCGTATAACACCCAGTGCTGCATGCAATGTGCCCTCTTTAATACCCATCACCGGCCTATCCCAGTCCCCCACACCCCCGCCCCTCTGAAGCCCTCAGTTTGTTTTGCAGAGTCCATAGTCTCTCATGGTTCATTCCCCCTTCTGTTCACCCCCCCTTCATTCTTCCCTTCCTTCTCCTCCTGATCTTCCTGCTATTTCTTATGTTCCATAAATTAGTGAAACCATATGATAATTGTCTTTCTCTGCTTGACTTATTTCACTTAGCATAATCTCCTCCAGTCCTGTCCATGTTGCTGCAAATGTTGGGTAATCGTTCTTTCTGATGGCTGAGTAATATTCCATTGTATATATGGACCACATCTTCTTAATCCAGTCATCTGTTGAAGGGCATCTTGGCTCCTTCCACAATTAACATTGGGGTGCATATGGCCCCACTGTATATTCTTAGTTCCTTTGTTGTAAATCAATTGAATACATATGTATGGGTTTACTTCTGGGCTCTTTTCTGTTCCATGTATCTGCATGTCTAATGTTATGCCAATACCGTACTGTTTTGATTCTTACAGCTTTGTAATACAGTAAATAAAAAACAAAAATAAAATCAGAAAGCATGATGCTCCTCTCTTTCTTAAGTTTGCTTTGGCTATTCAGGGTCTTTTGAATTTTATAATTATTTGTTCCATTTCTGTGAAAAATGCCATTGACATTCTGATAGGGATTGCACTGAAACTGTTGAATTTGTAGATCACTTTAAGTAGTACGGACACTTTAAAAATATTAGTTCTTCCAATCAATGAACACAAAATATTTTTCCATTTGTTTCTTCTTCAATTTCCTTCATCAATGTCTTATAGTTTTTTGTTGCACACGTTTCATCTTCTTGTTAAATTTATTCCAAGGTATTTTATTCTTTTTGATGCAATAAATGAGATTGTTTTAACTTCCCCCTCTGATAGTTTGTTATTAGCATACAGAAATACCAATATATTTTGTATACTGATTTTTTTATCTTGCAACTCCACTGAATTTGTTTATTACTTCTAACAGTTTTTTGGTGGAGTCTTCAGGGTCTTCTATATATAATACTTGGTCATCTGTAAATAGTGAGTTTTACTTCTTCCTTTCTCATTTGGATGCTTCTTATTTCCTTTTCTAGCCTAAATGCGCTGGCTAGAACTTCTAATACTATGTTGAAAATGGCAAGAATAAGCACTCTTGTCTTGTTCCTGATCTTAGAGAAAAAGCTTTCGGCTTTTCTCCTTTAAGTGCATTACTTACAGGTTTGTCGTGTATGTCTTTTATTATGTTGAGGTAGATACATTACCTCTAATACCCACTTTCTTGAGAGTTTTTAATCATAAACTGATGTTGAATTCTGCCACATGCCCTTTCTGCATCTACTGAGATGACTATAAGAATTTTATTATTTATTTTGTTAACATGGTCAGTTACCACATTGATTTGTGTACCACATTGATTTGTTAACATGGTCAGTTACCACATTGTTGAATCATTCTTGGATCCCCTGAAATAAATCCCACTTGGTCGTGGTCATGGTATATGATCATCTTATTATATTGCCGAATTCCGTTTGCTAATATTTTGTTGAGGATTTTGGCATCTGTGTTAATCAGGAATACTGGCCTATAACTTTCTTTTCTTGTGGTGCCTTTGTCTGGTTTAGGTGTCAGGGTAATATTGACCTTGTAAAATGAGTTTAGAAGGGTTGCCTCCTCTCCTATTTTTTGGAAAAGTTTTGAGAAGGGCTGTTATTATTTCTTCTTGAAGAATTTCTTCTTTATTCTGGTAGAGTTCACCAGTAAAGCCCTCTGGTCTCATGATCGTTTGCTGGAGGGTTTTTTATTAGGAATTTATCCATTTCTTCTAAGTTGTCCAATTTCTTGGCATATAATTGTTCATAGTATTATGATTCTTTGTATTTTTGTGGTATCTGTTATAAGAACTCCCCATTCACTTCTGATTTTGAGTCTTACCCCTTTTTTTCTTGGTGAGTCTAACTAAAGGTCTGTTGATTTTATCTTTTCAAAGAACCAACTCTTAGTTTCACTCATCTTTTCTGGCGTCTTTTTAGTCTCTACTTCATTTATTTCCACTCTGATCTTTGTTATTTCCTCTCTTCTACTAACTCTGGACTTCATTTGTTCTTTTTCTAGTTCTTTGAGATATAAAGTTAGGCTGAGATGTTTCTTGTTTCTATTAACTTCCCTTCTAAGAGTGCTTTTATTACATCTTATGAGTTTTGGTATGCTGTATTTCCATTTTCATTTGTCTCAAGATTTGCTTTTTCTTTTGATTTCTTCTTTCACTCAATGATTGTTCAGTAGCATGCTGTTTAATCTCCAAATATTTGTGAATTTTCCAATTTTTTTCTTGTAATTGATTTCTAGTTTCATACCATTGTGGCTGGCCAAGTTGTTGGGTTTTGTTTCGGTTGGTTTTTTTTTTTTTTTTTTTTTGACAAATCGGTTTCCTTTTTTCCTTTACAAGATTTATTTATTTATATATTTATTTGACAGAGAGAGAGAGAAAGAGAGAGAGCAAGTAAGTGAGCAAAAGCAGGGAGAGCAGCAGGCAGAGGGAGAAGCAGGCTCCCCACAGAATAGGGACCCCGATACGGGGCTCAACCCCAGGACTCTGGGATCATGACCTGAGCCAAAGGCAGACGCTTAACCAACTGAGCCACCCAGGCGCCCCCAAACTGGTTTCTTAATAAAGTTAAATTTGACAAAAACAACAAACAAACAAAAAGTCCTATTCACTCATTAGGTGAGTTTTTAAAGAAATAAATGTATTTGCAGTTAGTACTATTTTACAGCTCTCAATAGTTGTGTTCATTAATAATATATTTCTCTGCAAAGTATCTTATCTTTGCCAGGTTTATATATACATGTGTCCCTTTTTTCCACAGGAAAATTTTATCCTGGTAAACTTTTAAAATAGGAATACCCTTTGTTTTCCCTGATGCTTCTAGACCACTATTTTGCCTTTTCTCCATAACTCCTTTTATGTCTACACCATGTAACCTTAGGCTGTTCTTAATTCTTATCTAGACCACCAGGACACTTTCTATCCTCAATATTGGAATCATGTTTACAACCATTCTCTTCCTCACATACAGTAACAGTTTCCATATTGCTAACTCTTCTAATGCTATGGTCCAACATTAATATCCATACTGATATTAATATTTCTAACCTCTAATTACTTTATCTCTAATTCTACTTTAGTTGTCTACAGGACACCTGGCAACTGTTTTCTCAATGGCCATCAATCATCTTCTAGTTTACCACATCAATAGCCTATTGTTCTGATTTATTACAATAACTTTCCAACTGATTTCCAGGCTTTACTCTCGCCTTCCTTCCAATTCCCTTATAAACATTGTTGCCAGAAGCACAGTTCTAACCAATCATTTCTGCTTGACTATTTCTATTTCTAAATGACCTGGTAACTCATCTTCCAAGCTTACCTCTTACCTCCACATTCCTCAAAGACTATATTTCAATCAAAAGAAGTATCATTCCTTGCTCCCATTTTTACAAATTCAATTCCTATTTCAAGATCCACCTCAAAATTACTATGTTCTCCTCAAAGCGTTCCCTAATCACATCAGCTAAAAGTAGTCTCTCCTAATAATTAATTTTCAGTGTCATTCCCAACACATTTCTAGTATCATTTCTAAGTATATACAATTATGAAGAATTTCTTCTACCAAAGTAAAACTCCTATAGTTTTCTCGAGACCTAACATGGAACTTTATACATGGCAGTATTTAACAAATACATCTCAGGGAATGCTGATCACCCAGTCACTTAGATTTCAAAACCTATGTGCATCTACAATTAAGCCAAAAGGGGAAGGGCAGTGTTCAGATTGGGCCAGACCCTGGGCACTCCCTCTTTTACCTTCATTTACAGTTTTTAGTTGTTTGCAATTCATAGATTTAAGGAGAAAAGGAGTTATAAAACTTAAATCAACTGAAACGACCTTTCTTCCCTTTACCAATAAATCCCATGCATCATTCAATTTTCAGCTTAAGCTCCATATCTTCAAAAAAGGACCCATGGTTCTCCCTCTTCTCTGATCTAAAGGGACCTCAAAATTAAGTAGTTAAGGCTTTCATTTTCAAAAGAGATAATCATAGCTTGGAGAGGTTCAATGAATTGACCAGGGGCATATTGCTAGGAAGTAAGTGGCAAAGATGATTCTCAAACCCAAGACACTTCTTACTAAATCAGGCCATTTCATATTAATAATCCAGAAATGCTCACTATGTATAGATATTTTCTGAGAACCCATTCATAAAATTTCATGGTCTAACTTCCCAATACAAACATTTCCATGGCATATTCTTGGCAAGCCGTTGTTCAGTTTCTGCTTGAGTATGATTAGAAGCAGGCGACAAAGAATTGCAAATTAAGTTATTCCATTCTGGGCCTATTCTCTTGTTAAGTCTTTCATACTTTTCCCCTTACTGAAATCTGCTTCCTCCAAACTTCCACTCACTGATCCTAGCTCTATCTTCTGGGACTTAATTTAAAAAAAAAAAAAAAAAATCACACAACACTATGTATTATTTGAAAACTACACCCATGCTTTTCCTCTATACCACTGAGTTAAGCCATATACACATTTATCAAATTTTTCTTCTTATTACAAGAAAATAGAACAAAGTAAAGTTAAAAGAGCAGAGCAGAAACTCTTGTGCTAAGTGGTCTTATATTTCTGGTCTAAAAATACACTTATGTAGATAAGATGTTAAACCTAACATCTTAAGATGGATGATATGAATGTCCAAAAGACATACCAAAACTTGTCATGTTCAAAAACAATCACTCTCCTCACCCAAACATGCTCCATCTTTGGCCTTTCCCACATGAGCTGATGGCATCTCCATTCTTCCTTCCGGTTCCTCACCAAAATACCTTGGAATCATTCTTGATTCCCCTTTTTCTTTTCTACCACTTCTCAAGAAGAGCCAGAAAATCCTGCTAACTCTTCCTTCAAAACATATCCAAGATGCAGCTGCTTCTCACCACTTCTAATATTATCCCTCTAGCCTAAGTCACCACTGTCTCTCACTTGGATTACTATAATATCCCTCTGTTAGTCTCCTTGTTTCAACTCTGCTTCCTCTACACAAGGCCTCTCTCAACAAATAAGGCAAAGTAATCCTTTTAGAATTAAAATGTAAGTGATACTACTTCTATCTGAAACCTTCCAATAACTTCCCAATTCGCTCGTAAGAGCCCATGTCCTTACAAACTTCCATACCACCTGTCCCACTTACCTCTGATTTAATCTACTAACTATATCCCTTCCCCTGAATCCCCAGTCCAACCACTCTGGCCTCCATGCACCCCTCACACACAACAGGCAGGCTCTGTTACCAGATAATGATAAGGCTAACTCTCCTCAAGGCTTCATTCAAATGTCATCTTCTCAAAAGATCTAACAAGACTAACCTTTTAAAAACTGTAACCTATCCCCTTTGCTACCAATTATCAGCTTCTAACATACCATAATAATTTACTTATTATATTTTACCATCCGTCTCCCTTAACTAAACTTCCCAGTGGCAGGGATTGTTTTACTCTGTTTACTAGTGTATCTCAACCTCCTAGCACAGTGCCCTGGTACATCACAGACACTCTATTTGTTGAATGAAAAGACCTCTGTCTCCTTTTTTCTTTGACTCCCTATAGAGAAAGTAGTAAGTATCCAAAAGTGGGCATACAAATTTACTTCCAACATGAACCAAGTGACTGCAACTTGAAAGACAATGAGATTATATAAGCAAGAAAGTGATGAGTAGCCATGAAAAAAAATTCCCCAGACAAGTAAAGAAAGTGATCACATTCTGCTATATTGACAACTTGCAAAAAGGAAGTGTAGAAAAGCTTCAGGATTAAATAGTCCATATACTCAGCCCTTCAGAAACAAGGGCTCTTAAATTTCCTAATGACAAACATATTAAGTAAAATTACCAATAAATAAGTTGAAGCCTCAACAGTTGATGCCATCAGTCCTTATCTATCATAATAAGGGAGAACTCTGCTTCATTATTACGTTTAACTACAATTTTGATTTGACTAACAACATAAACTTCATTATTCTTTCTACAATGGTTACTAAAATTGACTCCTTGTTGAAACTCTAAAGCTTAGGCTTCAAAAATAAAATCCTAAAATTCAGGTTGGCTCAAACCATATCCAACCCCATTTTAACCATTCATAGAACACCAGCATTCTTTATTATTGACTAAAATACCAAGCCCAGCCCTCAAGAACTCATTTGATTCTAAAAATTAGATCTCTGTAAACTTTAAAATTGTTTATCGCTCAACAAACTACTTAAAGCTATTTTCGATTTCTGTCTAAAACATTAAAATGTCTCTAGAAGCAAAACAAACCAATTTTAACATTTAAAATATTATGTGTACAATTTGTACCAAAGGAGAATACAACCTTTCTTACAATATGAAAATGTTTAGAAGTATATTCTTCAATCTAGCTAAGGTAAAGGTCTCTTTTGCCTGATAAATCTGACATCTTGTCATCATGAAACTGTGTTCTGGCTAATTTGGTTGCATGAGGTTCCTTTAAGATTTCCTGACAACATAAGGTTTATCGGTATCGATTTTAACATTAATACTCTTCCAGTACACAACTGTAACAAAAAATTACATCTACTATCATGTCCCTGGTGTTTTTAAGAATGCTCACCAAAAGTAACACAGTACAAAAGTGGATGCTCTGATAACTCTGTTTATGAGTGACTTCATTGACGTTACTCTGTAATCTCACTGCAAGTAACTGGCTTGACTTTACCTTTTCATTACAAAATGATAAAACTGTTTTGACATTTCCCCTATAGATATGTTTCCAATAAGTATGGCTATTTACATGCAATAAGCATGACTACTTATAAGATTCATTTCTATAAAAGCAACACAAATTCAACATTTTCATCATTTGTAAAGGAAATTCATGCAAGGCACAATTCTGCATGATCACGACTATAGCTCCAGTGTCTGGCACATGCAGACACTTAAGAAGCATTTGTTCAGCGAATGAGTACTGCTTACAAACAAAAGCCCAATTGCATGTTAGGGTTTTCATCATTTAGTAAAAACCACTGCTGAAATTAAATTATAAATGCAATATAATTTGTGGATTTATTATAAATTTAATGATTATAGAAAACAATTTTATTCCAAATTAAATGTTTTAATAATTAATAAAATCTCAACAATAATGCCAATAACTATAACAAAAATACTTGGCAAGTAGCATCCTTTTGAAGAATTAGGAAAAAGAATTCAATATCTAATTTTCACAGACCTACTTTAAAAATATCTAATGCTACTGAAAACACAGCAATGATAAATAATTTTAAAAATGATTTCAGTAAAAGCATATCTATTTGTTAGTTAGCAGTCCTGTTTATTGCCCTAGTTCACTCCTTAGTAATAAAAAAAGTGACAAAATTCAATTAGAGCCTTTTAGTTTTGAAGTAGTTTAAACTAAAGGGAAAACAGGGTTGTTCAACTGGGTTATTAATGTTAAAGGACAACCCCAAAGTGACTGTTAACTTTGTTAGCGAGTTAGGACACAGTATAAATTGAAAGAAGCCTCCCTCTCCTCATGATTTCCTTCATCACATTTTTTCAAATGTAAAGCTACACAAATAATTTCTCGTTTTATTAAAATAATCTACTAAACCATAACAATGCCTACATTCACCCTGTTTATACTGAATATGAGAGGCATCAATCAGCTGCCCAAATGTTTGAACAAGTTAGAAAAGATATTTAGGGAAGAAATTACAACAGAAAAAATGTCAGTAACCTGATAAAATCCTTACCTTATCATATTGGCATACAACAACATTTTCTGTATCAAAGAGTTCCTGTCCTTCTTCATCACTCACATCATCTTCACTGTTGAGGGGCTCCTACGAATAAGAAAGAGGAGTATTTATTTATACTTCATGTATTACTAAAAAAAGGCCCTCCTAATATTCAAGGAAAAGAAATACAATGACCTTGATATTCTTTGAGAATGAAGGTTCAGACAGAAGCATATACACACACATGTATATACCATAAACGTATTTATAAGACTTTGCCAATTTTACTGAAATTCCAGCAAGAATCAAAAATAAAAATAGTTAAGCTATATAACTTTTAAGTCAGAAAAGATGTTTATTTGGGGCGCCTGAATGGCTCAGTCGTTAAGCATCTGCCTTCAGCCCAGGGCGTGATCCCAGAGTCCTTGGATCGAGCCCCACATCAGGCTCCTCCGCTGGGAGCCTGCTTCTTCCTCTCCCACTCCCCCTGCTTGTGTTCCTTCTCTCACTGGCTGCCTCTCTCTCTGTCAAATAAATAAATAAAATCTTTAAAAAAAAAAAAAGAAAGAAAAGATGTTTATTTCCTTCATTCTTTCAGAATAGCACAAAATTACTCTAATAACATTTAAGATGCCTAGAAGAGACATAAGAAAATATGAAGGTTTAATGAGATAATGGTTCTATGTACCATGAGCAGCAGCAGAGTAAAAGGGAAAACAGTGGTGAAGTTGGAGGAGAAAAGGGGGAGCCCAGGAATCTGGCTTGTCTATACATGGAGGACTAAGACTCTATTTATACTATTAGCATGTCTACCATTGTGATGGTAATGGTGGAGGCCTGTACTGCAACTAAGGCATTTAGATTAAAAGGATACATGTGGGAGGGGTGAGGTGGAAGGGGGTCTCAGTCCCAAAGAGAATTAAAGGCCAAATCTAACTAGAGCATAAAATGACCAACTATGTTAAACCCGACCTCAGTTATTTGAGGGGGCGCCTGGGTGGCACAGTGGTTAAGTTATTTGAGAAGATAAAAGATATAACTCAGATTTCTAATTAACAGAGAAAGAGAAGACAGGACAAAATAAAAGTGGAAAGGAAAACAATCAAGATGATATTAAGCATAGGCTTATACCTCACACACATGTATGTATACATATTCTTTAATTTAAAATAGATATCACCAATGTAAATGTAAAACCAATTTATTAAGATAAAATTCATATAACATAAAATTCACCATTTTAACAATTTTAGAGTGTACAACCGGTCATACTTAGTAGATAAATAATGTATGCAATTATCACCACTATCTAATTCCAAAACAGTTTCATCACCTTTACCATTAAGCACTTAATCCCCATCCCCACCTCTCCCCAGCCCCCCAATAATCTGCTTTCTGTCACTAGATATTTACCTCTGGATAGTTCATATAAATGCAAACATACAATATACACATGTAACAATATGTGGTGTGGTTTCTTTAACTTATAATGTGTGAGGTTCATCCATGTTGTAGCATAAACCAGTACTTTGTTCCTTTTCATGGCTAAATAATACTCCACTGCAAGGATAACTCACATTTTAATTTATCCATCAATTGATAGACATTTGGGTTATTTACATTTTTGGATTTTGGAAACAGTTTTGAACATTCGTGTACAAGCTTTTGTCTGAATGACATTTTCAACTCTCTTATAATATATTCTTAGGAGAATTGCTGGGTAATATGATAATTTTATGCTTAACATTTTGAGGAACCACCAAACCATTTTCCATAGCAGCTACACCATTTTCCATTCCCACCAGCAATGCAAAAGAGTTCCAACCTCTCTACATCCTCACCAACATGTTTCCTTTTTTATCTTTTTTGATTACCACCATCCTGGTAAATGTGAAGTGGTATCTCTTTGTGGTTTTGATATATGCATTTCTGTAATAATTATTGATGTTGAACATCTTTTCACATGCTTGTTAGCTATTTGTACATCCTCCTTGGAGAAATGCCTATTCAAGTCCTTTAGCCACTTTGGAATAGAGTTGTTTGTTGTTGAATTTAAAAGTTTTCTATGCTGGATATTAAGCCCTTATCAGATAGAGGATTTGCAAATATTTTCTCCTACTTTTTAGGCTGTCTTTTAACTTTCTGGATATTATCCTCAGACATACAGAAGTTTTTAATCTACTAAATCTGTTATTTCCTTTATTGCTTGTGTTTTTGGTATCATACTTAAGAAACTATTTCCAAACTCAGTGTTATGAAGCTTCTGCCCTATTTTCTTCTAAGAATTTTATAGTTTTAGGTCTTACTTTTAGGTCTTCGACCCATTTTGAGCTAATTTTGTATAAGGTGTGGGGCAGGGGTCTAATTGCACTGTTTTGTATGTGGATATTCAGTTGTCCAAGCTACATTTATTGAATAAGACCATTCCTTTCCTACTAAATAGTCTTGGCCCATGTAAAAAATTTTTAAGATGACAGCATACATGGCAGTATTCCACATAAAAAAGACACACCTAAAGCTTAGGGATCAAAAAAATTTCAAAAAAATTTGCAAGTAAAATAATGAAAAGAGCTATCCTAACTGAAACAAAGTATGATTCTAGTAATATCACACAAAACAGACTGTATGGGCAAAAAAAATTACTGGAGATAAATAGGGAACTACATAATCATAAATGGCTCAGTTCACTGGAAAGTGTAAGTTTCAGCTTATGTGCATCGATTTTTAGGTTCAAAATATAAAAAGCATAATGACAACAAAACAAATAAATACACCATCACAGTAGGAGATTTGAACATATCTCACTCACTAATCTGTAATGGTGAAAGCACGCAAAAAATGTCAGTAAGGATATAGAATATCCAAAGAATCTAATTCTAATAGTACATACAGAAGACAACCAACAACTGCAAAAAAATCTTTTCAAATATACAGGAAGCATATGCAAACACTGACCACATAAAGCTAGCCCGAATCAATTTCAAAGGATGCATACATTACACAGATCGTAACTCTACAAATAAAACAGTTAAGTCTGAACAAGAATTAATAAAATAGAAGAAAATACACTAGAGAGAATAAAGCTAAAAGCTGATTCTTAAAAAACATTAATGAAATCAACATACCTCTGGCTAGACTGAACAAGAAAAAAAAGAGCAAGAAGGCACAAAATCAGAAATGTGAATATAAAAAAGGAAATGACTACAAAGGATTCTGGTATCAAAAAGATGATTATCATTAATTTTATGCTAACTTAAAAATTTACATATATAGCCCTAAGAAAATATAACTCATCTAAACTGTCTCAAAAAGAAACAATACTTGAACAGAGTAAGGACATTACTAGGATCAGATAATTTTAGCAGCATGCTTCAACAAATACTCACAGAATTAAGTATATCTTAAAAAAAAAAAAAAAGTAGTCCAAGGAAGACAGAACACTCGCCAGAATTCATTTTATAATGCTATCACAAACCTGAAAACCTAGTAAGAAGAGTATGAGAACAGAAAATCACAGACAGTACATGAATGTACATGAAAAAGTCCTGAACAAAGTGAATTCAGCAATTCATAAAAAGGGTAATCAAGTTGTGCTAGCCAATGAATACAAAATTGGTTATAAGTAGAAAACCAATTAGTGCAATTAGTTATTAAATAACAGATTAAGGATAAGAAGTTGTATGATTATCTAACAGTTGCAGAAAAACTTTAACAAAATTCAACAATCATTTAGAATTTAAAAAAGCAAAGCTCTTAGTTAATCTGAATAGAAGGGAACTTCTTTAACCTGATTAAAGGTGTCCATAAAAAGCCTATAATAAACATTATACTTAATAGTGAATTATAAAAAGGGTTCCTTTTAAAATTAAGAACAAGATAAAGGTGTCTGCTATTTCTTATCAATATTGTTCGGGAGGGCTAAGCCAATGAGGCACGAAAAACTGCCATTTTTAATATTTGGTTGTCTAAAGAGAAAACATGAAGAAATCAAAGATGCTAAATCTCATAAATAATCAAATTAAAACCAAAAGCAAACACCATTTTCTTCCTATTAGACTGGCAAAAATTAAGAAGACTGACGATATAGTACTGGTGAAGACTTATTAGTACAACAATTTGGCATTTTACTGTAAAGTTGAAAATGTGCATGCCTTAGAATCCAGTTTTTTTTTTTAAAGATCTTATTTCTTTATTTATTTGACAGAGACAGCCAGCGAGAAAGGGAACACAAGCAGGGTAAGAAGGAGAAGAAGAAGCAGGCTCATAGCGGAGGAGCCTGATGTGGGGCTCGATCCCATTACGCCAGGATCACGCCCTGAGCCGAAGCCAGACGCCTAACGACTGTGCCACTCAGGCGCCCCCTAGAATCCAGTAATTCAATGACTAGGTATGATACTTTTAAAAAAAAGTCATGCGTAGGTGTCCCCAGAAGACATGCTCCAAAATATTTTATAACTGTAACAGTAAACAAATAGAAACAACCCTAATGCCCATCACATCAGAAAAGAAATGGAGAAATAAACTATTGTATATTCAATAATGAAAATAATTACCAGTATATACAACAACTTAGACGAACTTCAGAAATACCATCTTGAGAAAAAAAAAAAGCAATCAACTTGCAGAAGAATAGAGAATTACTCCATTTATGTTATAAATGGGTGTTCAAAACAAAACACTATGCTCTATAGGAAGATAAATACAGATGGTAAACATAAAGGCAAGTTAATGATAAACACAATATTCATACGCATGGTTAACCTGATGACAGAAGGAAGAGGATGGGGGTTGGGGAGAGGTACTTAGGGACTTCAATAAAATCATGCATTATGTATTTTTTTAAAGATTTTATTTATTTATTTATTTATTTATTTATTTATTTATTTATTTATTTAGCACTGGTAAGCTGGGAGAGGGGTAAAAAGAGATGGAGAGAGAGAATCTCAAGAGACTCTGTGCTGAGCGTGCAGCTTGATGTGGGACTCGATCCCACCACCCTGAGATCATGAACTGAGTGGAAATCAAGAGTAGGACTTTAACTGACTAAGCCACCCAGGTGCCCCATAATGGGATTATTTTTAACTAGACATGGACATAAGGGTGTTTTTATGTGAAAATATTTTTTATTCATTTGTATCTATTCAACATTTAATAAAACAGTATTTTTTAAAAACATTAAATATAAAGATTTTTGTCCTAAAATAAAATTACATCTTAAGTTGCAGAAAGCAATTAACAACGAAAACTGTGGTTAAGACAAACATCTTGAACACAAGTAAATAAGCGGGAACACCAAAGGAAACAAAGATATATTTATATGCTTCTACAAATATATAACTAAAGATGAATAAGAGAGAATGGTTTGTTTAACTCAAGACAGACACTAAGAGTAGGTAAAGTGATGTAAGGAACTAGTACAGAATACAGACCAAAAAGGAAGTTATAAATAAATCTGTAACATTTAGCTTTTTCCTCAAGTCTCCTCTCTTCCCAGATGTTGCCATACCTTTTCAATTACTGAAGCAAAAGATTAACCTCATTTTATCTGTTCTACCTATGTCTTATGTTTAAATCACATCGTGAAAGCATAAGCCAGAAAATTAGAATTACTTGTACTTCCACCCCCTTTATAAATACAACTCAGTATGATATACATTTATTTATTACTAGCTATAAGAAACAGTATTTTATGATGATAAATACAACCAGAACCATCTAAAAACCTTATTAGGTTAGAACAATCTAACTTTATATTTAAAATCCTATATTGTACAACACCTTAACGGCCTCTGAAAAAATTGAATATACTTCATCAGTTTGGCACCAAGTAAAAGAAATGATGGAGTAGTTTCTCATTTCACATCTTTTACTACAAACTTACTTCTTCTACCTGCCCATCCTCAGCTCCATCTTTCTCTTTGTCTTCCTCCTCATCATCATCATAGTCTTCTTCTTCATCTTCATCTTCTTCAGATGATGTATCCCCAGTTCCATCAACCTGTAACACCAACGGGGCTTGTGCTTGAGCAGGCTGGGCCTGTGGTTGCTGTTGGCCAGTTGCAGTTATCTGTGCTTGTGCCGGTGTAGGCGCAGCCACCGTTGTCGGTATAACTTGAGTCTTATTTCCTGTAAATAAGATTTGCTGTGGCTGAATGATAACACCCGTCTGTGGTGAAATTCCTCCAGGAAGAGGGGCCAGTACCTAAGGCAAAAGAAAACCATATTAGAAACTAGTAAGACTAAGTAGCTCAGTTTCAATTTATGGCACACAGAAATAGGCGTTAATGCTGAAGAATCACCAAAAATGCCATATCTCATACAGTTAAAACCACCAAAGCATAAAAGGAATGTTTAACTAGTTTAATGATCCCACTTCCATTTTACCATTCAAAGTCTGAAGGAAAAAAGATTTTCTGAAAATATTTATTGAGCACTTGCTATGTACACGGCAAATTCCAAACCAAGAGTTATGCATATGGTTAATTTATTTGCTTGATGTATGGACAAGTTTAGTAACTTACCAAGCTTGTAGTCACTAAGAGGCAAAATTTTAACCCAAGCCGCCTGATTCTGCTCTAATTATTATGTTACACTGCCTCCCTGTGGAGAACACTGCACTGAAAATGTGAAGTCTTGGGCCTCAGTTTTGTCTAAGATCCCAGATAGAGATATAGCAAAGGCATGTCATTTAACCTCCTTTGGCTTTCATCACTTCACTGTCAAACTAGGATCAATGGTTCTCAACCCTGGCTGCAAATTACAACTACCTAGTCACTTAAAAATACTGGTACTTGGGCTCCACTCCTAGTATTCTGATTTAATTAGTGTGAGGTGAAATCTGATCATTTATAGCTCTCTAGCTGATTCTAACCATGCAACCACACCAGATCAGATGATTTCTAAAGTTCCTTTCTGTTTCTGCATCTAAAATTCTAAGGTAAACCATAACTCAAAAAGAACGTATTAACAAATATTAACTCTATCTTTTACAATAAATATATTTATAATTATATGTATTAATAAATTAATAAATAAAAAGAGAATACCTAGTGGTAAATAAAAAAAGTGAATGGCAATTACTTGCCTTTAGGTTCAAGGAATGCAAAAGAAGACAGTATTTCCCTTAAGAAGTTCACAGATTAATAGTGCAACAGACAAAGCAGTAACACAACTGAAAACATAGAAGGTGTAACAGAAGTATGATATGGTGTTATGAGAACACAGGAGAGAAGACTAAATTCAGATAAGGTATGGTCAGGGAACCCTTCTTAATAGGTAATACGTGGGTTCTTTTGTGCTTGGAAGATTAGCCAGGCTTTTCTATTCAGTTGCTCTGTTTGTTGGGGGGAGTAAAGGGAGTTGCTAGAAGGAAGGTCAAACGGCATTCTAAGTAGAAGAATAACATTAAGTGAAAATTTGGAAAGCTGTAAATCAACTATATTAATGCTTCTCTGATCTTACCTCAATCATCATACTATAATATGGATATTACGTATTTATGTGTCTCTTTTTAAAGTACCTAAGTTCTTTAAGAAAAAACCATTTCTCTTACGTCTTTGTCCTCACAGTACAAGAGTTTAACACAGAGCACAGAAGTAGGTACAAAGATTTAACTTTGATCTAAACAGCAGCTGAAGCAAATAACTAGAAGGATGGCAAGAAATAAACCTGAAGAGATCAAAAAAATAAGATCCATAAAAAACAAAGATCCTATGAACCATGCTGAGGAGTTTAGACTTTTTCCAACAGGCAATGAGAAGTCATTAAAAGATTTTAAGATTTTTAGAACAGTAACTATAAAATACGGAGTAACAAGTTAGAAAGCCTAAAATTAGAGGCAGGGAAATCAATTAAGAGGGTAATATATCGTATTTTTTATACACACACACACGCTAACATTATACATAGGTATATATATATTATTGAGAAAATAATAATAGTATTTTAAGTGGGAAATTATGAAAGCATGAACTAAGGAAATGACGAGAGAGTCCAAGAAAAGAAAACTAGTTTCTAACATTAAGGAACTGCAAACATGATAAAATTGCAGTCTGAAAAAAACAAACAACTAAGAATTAGTAGGACTTCATGATACTTTGTATATTAAAAATGCATAAGCTTCATGAAACTGGATTCATGTCTGCCTTGTTCACTCCTAAATCTCCAGTCCCTTGCAAAGACTCCTGATACACAACCACATAGTAAATGCTTGAATGAATGCCAGATAAACTTGGAGGCTTAGGAGGCTGGATGGAGGGTGGTGCCATGACAGAAAAGCGTGTTCAGAGGAATGATGAAAGATAAGCAGAGATAAATAACAATTTAGTCTTAAACATAGTTTAATGAGGAATTTACAATGACAGGATGTATAGCATTGGAGAATAGTCTAAGAATTTGTATAGATAAAGGCATGGGAAAGGGGAAGAGAACCACCCAGAGAATTCATACAGAAGAAGAAAAAAAGAACCCCATCATGATCATAACTTATTATTCTATTACCTGTTGTATAACAGGAGCTTGTACTCCACCAGGCTGCATTTGTGGTATAACTTGTTGTTGGAGAACTACGGACTGCTGAGGCTGAAAGATATACTGGGCACCATTGGCTGCTCTGACTACTTGAAGAAGCTGGCCTAAAGCAGAAAATATGTATTACAAGTTACCATTTTAGCAGTGACCATCTCAAAATAAATGAATTCATAATGAATGTCAAGCCACCAAAATGCCCTAGAAATGATCGAGCAAGAAGTCTAACAATTAAGGGCTGCCATACACAGTAAACTATAATCTTCACCTTCTCTCAGTTCCCTCCATGTTCAAATACATTGCTTAAAATGTTTTTCCTACTTATCATCCATATAAAGCTCTTTTCCAATAAAGTTTTAACAACAGATTATGAGAGTTGATTAGAAGTTTAAATTATCTTTACTAACATGTTAAGAGTCATGTAAGAGCAGTAAGATCAGATGTTTCAAGGGTTGTTTCTTTTTAAAGCTCTAAAGACATGGAAGTGTAAACAGTTCATTAATATCCTGAGCCAGAGCACCGGGATACTTAGCTTCAAAATGCTTAAAAAAATAGGGCGCCTGGGTGGCTCAGTCATTAAGTGTCTGCCTTCGGCTCAGGGCATGATCCTGGAGTTATGGGATCGAGCCCCGCATCAGGCTCTTCCACTGGGAGCCTGCTTCTTCCTCTCCCACTCCCCCTGCTTTTGTTCCCTCTCTCTCTGGCTGTCTGTCAAATAAATAAAATCTTAAAAAATAAATAAATAAAAGTTTGCTGAACCAATTATCATTGCCACATAATACTGAGTGTATGCCTGGCTTAAACACAGAGAAGTGAATCCCTCCCTTTGTTGTTTTAGATGATACAGAATCTTCAATTAATTAAAAAGCAACAATTATATATTAATAAAATATGTGGCAAGATAAACCTCTGGTTAGTTCTTTACAAATTTAGAATCTTATTAACAAAATAACAAGATATTCTATAATTAAGATTACAGAGAAAGTACTTAAAATCCATGTAAATAAATTCTTCCAACATCGATATGCCAAAAATCACAAGTAAATTTTATCAGTCTATGCAGAGATACTATGTAAAACAGAATGCAATAAAATACTATATGATTTAGTTTGATATCACAAATTCATTCATATGAGCCAAGGTTAACTTATTTGGCAGGTTAAATGTGTTAAAAAAAAAATCTATGTAAATATTCCTATATAATCATACTTCATTCAACAATAGGATTCTCATTCACAGATCAAAAGCTCAAGTGCAATTTTCATCTTCTCTATTGCATCCTCAGCAAAAATTATCATTTAATGGGCTATAGTACTCAATCTTATTTGAATAACCTAAGTCAAATGGTACAAGAAGTATTGATTCTTTCAATGAGGCCAAAACGAAGACTAGATGGTACAATTTTCTGAGTTATACATATAAATAATGGTTCTGTTACTCCTCATTACCTGAATTTGTTAGTATCTGCTGAACAGGAGTCACACCTGCAGGGAGTGCCAAGGTAGCAGCTGTAGCAGCAGCGCTCTGAAAAAACAAAGGAAAAAAATCAAAACCACATATGTGCATAACGGTACCTCAATTTATCTCTGGCACATTTTCATAGTATTTATAATTTATCATTTAGTATACACTAAAATGAAAAGTTTAAACAAGACTAAAACCCATTTTATAAAATGATACAATAAAGAGACCACCTAGCCTAAATGCCTTACTTAAGTACTTCAAACAATGAAGCAGAATAATATAATTGGGGTGTTTTTTTCCCTTGAAGAATGTGCTCTAAGGAAACCTCACACATACTAACAATGCTGTACAATATATAAAATATCCACTCCATTATTTCTTTTCCTACTCTATTTCCTTACTCCCAATTCCTTGTTGTCAATTACAGTTGACCCTTAAACAATGCAGGGGCTAGGGCACCAACTCCTCACACAAGTGAAAATCCACATGTAACTTTTGACTTCCCAAAAACTTAAGAGCCTACTGCTGACCAGAAGCCTTACCAGTAATATAAATGGTCGATTAACACCTATTTTGCATGATACACGTATATATTATATACTGTATTCTACAATAAAATAAACCAGAGGAAAGAAAATATATACCTTATTTATGGAAAATAACCATATGTATTGAAAATATTTGCATGTAAATGTACCCATACAGTTCAAACTCAAATTGTTCAAAGTCAACTGTAATATACTTGAAGCAAAATGTTAAGTATCTTCTTTTTAGAAATCTTAATATTTTTAATTTATGCTAGAATCAACAGGGCTTTAAAGAAAACCTTGTATCAGAAGGCTGAGCTTATATAGCTAGCAATTCTATGATGCCCTAAGATGACAATATTGGCACTATATCTAGGTGAAACATATTAATAGTAGTTTTATTAACACAAAAAATATCTAAAAATCTTTAAAAAAAAGTCACCAACTTTAATTTCTACATTTTTTTAAAAAGATTTTATTTATTTATGTGACAGAGACAGCCAGCAAGAGAGGGAACACAGCAGGGGAGTGGGAGAGGAAGAAGCAGGCTCCCTAATTTCTACATTTTAAAATGGAGGTAGTATCTGACATTTAGGTTAAAAAAACATATATGGGTATACTCTGAATCTCTTTAAATCCAGGATAAATTTTTCATTTACTGCTTCTGGAGACTTCTGTTCTCCCCTTTCCTCCAAAAGAATTACGCCACATTTTTACTGGTTTTTTTAATTCTATACTCAAAGTATGTACATGCATCTCACTGTAACTATATACGAAGGTAATTTTTCCCCCTCATCCTTTAACCTTTTTAAAGGTACCAAGCCTTCACATACCAATCTAACATATACATTTTCAGAAACACTTCTATTTGGTAAGCTCTGAGAAATAAATATAACTGTGCTTTGAAGATGCCAATGCCAGAGAAGTCAACAATATTTGGAAAATTATACACAAATAGGTTCATGACACTACTATCTAGTCTAGACTGTATGTATAGCTTTCTAAGAAAATGTGCTTCTTCTTGCCATTTGATAGGTCTAACTAGTTTCTACATCTCAAGCCTCAAATTCCCACTATGTCCCCAGAATCCAGCCATAGCCCCACCAGATTCTCTTCATGAAATGCAGGTTCTGCATTTTGCTTATTTTAAATAAATCTTGTCTGTATAGGCAAAAGAAAGGTAATCTAAGTCTAAGGAACACATTAACAACCACTTACTAGTAAGAAATACTATTCAAAGATATTTATATTCAGATTTTAAAAGATTAATAGATCTCCCTCTATTGACAAAGTGACAACTGTAGTTTCTATACAGCATACATGACACAATAACCACCTGCACACCTCTGCACATTCCAGATGCTATCAATAAATATTTGTTGAATGACATACTATACAGAACTCATCTTTTATCAGTGCTTACTGAAAATTTCTTCTTGTATTTTATGAAATAGCCCTAAAATGAGTAACACATCAGAGCAATTATTTCATAAAGAGAACCTGCGAAACTGGTTTGATACAAGGTCCTGTCTTGTAGGTTCCCTGAAATAGCTTTCTACCTAATATATTATCGCTATCCTACATTCTTACCAAATAACTTTTCAATGTTCATTTCCAAAGCATGCATAGTTTTTTAAAAAAATCAAAACTGGAATAAAATCTGGCCATCTGCAATGACATGGAGCTAAAGTGTATTACATTAAGTGAAGTCAGTCAGAGAAAGACTAATACTGTATGATCTCACTTATATGTGTAATTTAAAAAAGAAAACAGATGAACATATAAGAACGGGGAAAAGAAAAACAGGAGAGAAGGAAACAAGCCATAAGAGACTAGAGAACAAACTATGGGGCGCCTGGGTGGCTCAGTCATTAAGCGTCTGCCTTCGGCTCACGGCGTGATCCCAGGGTTCTGGGATCAAGCCCCCATTGGGCTCCCTGCTCTGCTGGGAGCCTGCTTCTTCCTCTCCCACTCCCCCTGCTTGTGTTCGCTCTCTCCATCTCTCTCTGTCAAATAAATAAAAATCTAAAAAAAAATAAAAAATAAGGTCTATCCCTCTAAAAAAAGAGAGAGAGAAAACAAACTAGGGTTGATGGAGAAAGGTAAACAGGGAATGGGCTAAATGGGTGATGGGTATTAAGGAGGGCAAATTGTTATGATGAGCACTGGGTTTTGTACGTAGGTGATGAATCACTGAATTCTACTCCAGAAACCAATACTGCACTGTATGTTAACTACCTAAAATTTAAATTAAAAAAAGAAAGAAAAAGGAAATCAATCAATCAACTGGGTATCTTTGAATCAGGAATAATTCAAACCAACGAAATCAAAAACAAAACCTCTCTAATTTGTAAAGAGCCTACAGTGCTTATATTTCAGAACATATAAAATACATGGGGCAAACACTGAAAACACCAACTAAAATACTAAAATACACATAAATGCTAACACCTTTTATTGACAGGTGTTTCTGACCTATGATGTGTTTAAATACATGCTCTTTAGAATCGAGACAATAACAAACAAGTCAGAGATGGGCCGCTAATTTTTCCCAGTCTCTTTAAACACAATTTTAATTCAAAATTATCTCCCAACACTTAAAATCCTTAGAAATCAGATGGGCCTACTGTATCACTGTAAGTGATTCTACAAAATTTTCTGTTTTAAAAGGACAAAAGTCGGGGCGCCTAAGTGGCTTAGTGGGTTAAGGGGCCAACACTTGATTTCAGCTCAGGTCATGATCTCAGGGTCCTGGGACCAAGCCTTAGTGTCTGCCTCTGCACTCAGCAGGGAGTCTGCTCCCTCTCCCTCTGCCCCTCCACCTGCGTGTATGCGCGCTCTCTTTTTCCTTCTTATATGAATAAATAAGTCTTAATAAAAGGACATAAGTTATTCCCTAGGAAACAGTCTCAATAGTACCAACTACAATATAGATCCTACAGTAAGACTTTCTTTTTTTTTTTTTTTTAAGATTTTATTTACTTATGCAACAGAGATAGAGACAGCCAGCGAGAGAGGGAACACAAGCAGGGGAGTGGGAGAGGAAGAAGCAGGCTCATAGCGGAGGAGCCTGATATGGGGCTCGATCCCATAAAGCCGGGATCACGCCCTGAGCCGAAGGCAGACGCTGAACCGCTGTGCCACCCAGGCGCTCTAAGACTTTCATTTTTAAGAGTGAAGGTTAAAAAGAAATTTGGGGCCTTAGACTTGAAATGGAATTTTCTGAATGATAAAAATTCTTATGATTCCATGAAAGGCTGGAATTTTGTGATTTTAATGAAGAACTGATTCCAGCAATTTGAACTAGGACAAGTCGCTATCCTTGATTCTTTTGTGAATTTAAAAACTGCAATTTCTACTATCACGTAGAAATTTGTAATTCTGTCAAGCTATAAATTTGTAAGGCTGGTATATTTAAAAAGGAGTGATCAGTCTAGTAGGTGAGCCCTGTTTCCTATTCCTAGCTGGCTTATCAATCACAGATGAGCTTTTTGAGGTTAACTACTCCTCACCAAACAGAAGTGATTTCTTAAAATACTGTTTTGTTTTGTTTTTTTGTTAAAGATTTTATTTATTTGACCGAGAGAGAGAGAGAGAGAGAGACAGCCAGCGAAAGAGGGAACACAAGCAGGGGGAGTGGGAGAGGAAGAAGCAGGCTTCCCGCAGAGGAGCCTGATGCGGGGCTCAATCCCAGACCTCCGGGATCATGCCCTAGCCGAAGGCAGACACTTAACGACTGAGCCACCCAGGCGCCCTTAAAATACTGCTTTTTCAGGGGACCTGGGTGGCACAGTCAGTTAAGAGTCCAACTCTTAGTTTTGGCTCAGGTCATGATCTTAGGGTCACGAGATCCAGCCCCCCTTCAGGCTCTGCATTCTGTGGAGAGTCTACTGAAGACTCTTTCCCTCTCCCTCCTCCCACCCGTGTGCCCGGGCACGCTCTCTCTCAGATAAATAAATCTTTGAAAAATATATATTTTTGCTTTTTCATTAAAAAAAGAACTATCTGGAAAAAAAAATCTCATTGTTAGCATTAGGCTAAGAGATTTTTTAAAAAATGATTCTTGCCTTTAAATAAAAGGTTTGGCTGAATTTAAGAATGAAATGTCAGGAGTGAGACTCCACTAATAGTCTATTTATTGTAAACAAAACAAAGAAAAACCATTTATGAGAAAGTAATGGAATAACTATTCCAATAAGACTTCATTTGAATGTCTTATTTTTAAAAAATTTAAGTCTATAGGTAAAGATTCTCTAAGAATCTGTAGTAGTTTTTCTAATTTTAGTTATATGGTACTATAGTTGATGGGAAATACTACATGTCCTAAATCAAATTTGAAATTTGAGGACTTATGTTCAGTGAATAGCCCTCAGAAATTCCAAAAAACTAATGCATAATAAACTCAACTGGTTAAAATGTATTTTAAAGTAGTAATAAATCTTATTTATTGTAATAAATCTTATTAAGCTATGCTACGGTTAAATCAGAGCAAAAATTTTGAAAGGTTTGGTCTTAGGAACAGTTACCCTGAACTATCCAAACAGTTCATTTTCATTTTTAAAGTTTATAATTCTTAGCATTCCTGACTTCTAGCAATTAATGGGTCTTCTGAAACAGAACTATAACTGGCACATTATGTTTGGGAGGTCCCCTAAACCCATTTTCCAAAAATAGCATGGGATGAAATAGTTCTCACAAAGCATCATTCTTTTGGTATTTTCAAGATAAAACTGCATAATTTTATGAATCTCTATATCTAAATATCAAGCTAAACTTAAATCTGTGGCTAAATCCAATAATTAGAAAACCAAATAAAACAGCCATTTTGTTCAAGTCTTGAACAAACTTCAAGTTGTTAATACACAACATACCTGGGCATAATCAAAATTCTGAGTTAGAGTAAGTAGAGCCAAACAAAGTGTTATGTTCTGAGTCTTACCATGTTTGATGCGTTCATATGCTGTATCAGCTTAGAATCAGGAACTATAACTTGTGGTGCAGCAGCTATTAAAAAAAAAAAAAAAAGTACAAGTGCAAACAAGGAACCACGAGGCTGTTTCATAATCGTAAGAATGCTATACAATGCTGAAAACTTTTTCCTGTTTTCTGTATTCAAATGCATTCACCCATTTGATACCTCAGAATGTTATAAATTTCCATGGTAAATAACAGCTGTGATAACATCTTATACTGGAAAACATCAATTAAAAAAAGATTTGAGTAACAACGCCTACGGATACAAAGGAATTTGGGAACATGAAGTAGTAAGATACCTAATACCTGTACATATACTGCTCTGTGCATTCTTAAACTGGAAATTTTCAAACAGAACATAATTGTCTTGTGAACTTAATATTGTTTTACTGATAAAATACTACTGTTAGAATGAGTTAGTAACCCATTAAGAATGAGCTCAAAAAAACTATTAACTAGTTTTTTTTTCATCTACATAGCTCTCTTTTCCCATTTGACAGTTGCCAGAATCTAAAGTTACTTCCAACAACTTTTTAAAAAATATATATCAGAAATAATGGCAATATTTAAAAAAAAAAAAGAAAGAATGGCAATGTTACATAAGTATAAAAGGAACTAAGTGTTTGATTCCGCAAATTTCAGAGAATAAACAGATAATCCCATTATCCCAATATTCTCTGAGTGAAGAAAATCAAATTTTAATTTATGATGACCTAAAATCCTAGAGCCAGGCCTGAAGGCAATAGGAGGAACAGTCATCAAAACAGATCAAAAGGATAAAATTATTCGATGCAGGTATAGAATAAAATTAAAAGTCTTATTTGGTATAGACAGTAAAACAATCCAGACATTTCTACCATACATTACTTACTATATATCACTATCAATTTTAAGTCTTATATATTCTCAGATACTCTCAAATGAGGCAAATGGGTAACTAAACCATTACCCTGAAATAAAACTTTTCGTTTACTTTCATTCTCCTCTCCAGTCACGATTTACAAAACTCAAATGCTTGGGAAGTTTCATAACTGAATACATTATGTGTCATGACAGAAAATACTTATTACATGTAACAGGCCAAGCTTCCTAACCTTCTCAGGGCCCAATTTTCCTTAGCATCAAAATGTTGGAAGAGCTCCTTTACAAAGCCTTTTGTAAAGCTTCAATGAAACAAACCTGTAAATTTACTTGCACAGTACAAAACACTATGGACACAGTCTATAAATACTTGGTTTTTCTTACATTTAAACCAAATAATACAAATTATTACACACACACACACACACATATACTCTTCACTTAAAAGAAATCTAATTCGGTCAATTTACACTTAAAGTATTAGGAAATTGAAATTTCAGACTGCCATACTTACAAAACTCCCCCAGTGTTTAAAATATATTTATAAAAACCAAACTCAAATGTCTTTGAATAAATCAATTTCATAAAGAAAGTAGGTAACGATTTTACCATATAAAATAACAAAACCCTTAATAAATAATCTTTATGACATATTTTAGGAAATCCACCATTAAGTAGCCTTCTCAAAAGAAAGTATTAATACACTTACATCATCTTAGGCTCTCAATTAACTACTTGTTTATCATTACTACAATACAAAATCCATGTTTTATACAAAATGTGTACGTAAATACACATATACAGACTATCCCCTCAGTCAAAAGAAAGGAAAAACCTACAGTATTTCTCTTCTTTGAAAATGACAAATTTCATTTCCAAGTTGTAAGTAGAAAAATATATCCAGCCTCACCTTGCTGTGATGCAGGAATGAGGACCTGCTGGGTCTGCGCTTGCTGAGGTACCGTCTGCTGTGGTTGAGTTTGCTGATGGTGGTGGTGGTGGTGATGTTGCTGTTGCTGGGGTTGATGTTGCTGCTGAACTTGTAATAAAAGCTGCTGCTCTTCTGAATGAAATCCATCTACTGCCCTAGACTGCATTAGTTTATTCTCCCACAACTAAAGCAAAGAAAAGCAAAGAACATTCTAAGTGAATGTTAGTAAAGATAACTCTGGACATGTGGACAAAACATATTTTACTAGTCTATTTATAAGATTCTTCCATTTTCAAAAACAACATAAACCACAAAATAAACCAATCTCTAATTCTTACCCAAATATATACAATGAAAATTAACCTTTAAAGTATCAAATTTATTTTTTGCTATCTTAGAGTAATGAAGAATTTTGTTTCTTTTTATATCTTCAAACTTTCTACAGTAATTCCTTAGAAATTTCAGGCAGAATTTCATATAAGCTATTTTTTAATAATCAAAGATTATTCTTTTTTTAATGTCAAATCAATTATTAACTATTTTCATGGAAATCTCCCTTTAATGAAACCTCTAACTTTCAGATTACACATGCAAAACAAATTCATCCTTTCTTGATCTGAACAAAGAGAAACAGCCTAACTTTCCATCTATCTGATCTTACACAAGGAAAGAGAAACGGCAATGCCTAATGCTTTTAGAGGCACTCTCAACCCACCACACCTTTTGAAATTCCCCTCCATCTTCCATCATGACAAGGAATAACAATCCTTTTCTGCTTTGCCACTTCTCTATTTTCCCCTCTCACCCTAGACAGATATTATGGTGGGGAAAAAAATCAGACATGGGCAAAAGACAAAAAATAAAATATGTACGACTATTTCATCCCTCTCCCTAAACACATTTCCTCTCTACCAGACTTATTGTTCAATCTGGAGAACCTCAATCCTTATAAGAAATTGCCCAAGAAAGAAACAAACCATTTTTTAAATATACAAATTAAATATAATTCAGTTATTTGGGGGCCACCTGGGTGGCTCAGTCAGTTAAGCGTCCGACTCTTGATTTCAGAGTTAGGCTCTGCACAGTGTGTTTGTCCCTCTTCCCCCTACCTCCTTGCCCCCACTCTTGAGCATACACGCACTCTCTCTCTCAAATAAATAAAATATTTTAGAAATAATAATAATTCAGTCATTTTATACACAAGCACCTAGCACCTACACACACTTTGTTTTCTCCCCTGGGAAATGCTCTTGGAATATTGCCTAACACACCTGAGACTTTTATCAGATTCTTCAAAAAGTTTCTTTTACCATACTTAAAATGATTTTTTATCATTTCCCGACACTTCCAACTGTTCAAGAAATTCTATTATTTGTAGCTACATGCTAATAACAATTCCAGTATATCTCTAATGGCTTGCTAAAAAATCATGTGATATCTCCCAAAGCAACCTATGCCCCTTACCAAGCTCAGTATTTAGACTTGCCTGAAGACTATTCTTACAGAGACAGTAACAATATCTCTCTCACAGGTTGTTGTGAGGACTCAGTAACATATTTATGTAAAACATTTATCAGAATCTAGCATAAACTCAGTGACCAATAAATGTTAGTTTTCATTATTATGGTGGTGGTACTATTAATTGTGTAATAGAGCATTACACCAGAAGCCAGAAACACAGTCCTGGTTTGGCCATTATTCGGCTTTGTGGACAAATTATGTATTTTTCTCAGGCATTTTCCTCATCTAAAAAGAGGACAAATTGAATTACTTTTAAAATCACTTCCAGCTAAGAAATCTAAGTCTCTGAAAAATCTCAAATTAAAAACAGCTACAGTTCTTCCTAGGGTAATAAAGAATTATTTTCTGAGAGCTCAAGTTGTATCTGGTTCATCTCTGTAGAGTGGCCATTAGCATAGCACACAGGACAAAACGGACACTTAACAATGAATAAAATACATTCCAACTAACATATATACAAAGACTCCCAAACAGTCTGCACTCACCCAAAACTTCTATACTTCTTTTGCCTGTTCTAAAACAAAACAAAACCTAGCCTCTGGTAAGCCAAAAATCAAGGTACCATTGATTGATATGCTTTAAGAAACCGTTGTTTAAACCATCATTTTTTAAATTTAAAGCTTCAGTTGGATCACCTCCCATTGGTCTATCCACTACAATATGATCCATTCACATCACTTCAATGAATCTTCCATGGTAATGGCAAATATTAATGATTATATATTATATGCTAAGTACCAAGTACCACTACTCACCTAGCCTCCCAAGTCAGCGGCCTGAGTCAGAATCCACCTCAACACCATCATTACTGTCACTATCCCTCCCAAAGCATTGCTCCGCTCTATCCTTACTGGTATGGCCCTGCTTCAAATCCTTTCCTCCCACCAATACTACCATAAAATGTAATGACTAAGCCCACTGAGCTCCCCACATCAAGTCATAAATTCTACAAATAATTACTGATATCTCCTATATACTATACACTATTAGACGCATTGAGAACAGACAGTGAACAAATCTGACAAAAATCCTTCTCCTCACAGAGCCTACATTCTAGTGAAAACCTGCTCTTCCAATCTATCCTCTATAAATCTGTGGTCCTCAAAATGTGGTCATCAGCATCACCTGAGAACTTGTTAGGCATACTAATTCTCAGGCCCCACGCCAGACCTACTGACTCAGCAACTCTGGGGATGGAGCCAAAAATCTTTTTTAATAACCTGTCCAGGTCACTTTAATGCATGCTATTAAAGTCTAAACCAATGCTTTTCAAAGTGCATATTGTAAGCCACTAGTGGGTTGTTAAAAGTCAACTTAATTTTTTTTTTTTGGTATATGTAATTGAATTAAAAAGAAAATGTCAGACTGTGCCTCTATCAGGTCAGACTCTCTGGAGCAGAGGTACAAAAATCTGCATTTGAACTAGCACCCCAGAGAATCTTTCTCACTTTAAAGATCAAGCTCCTTAATACAGAATTATATTAAACCTCTCTAACTGCTACTATAACTTGCATTCTACTTTCCTAACAGTGTCAAAGTACTTGCAGTTCCCTGAATATAGCATACATATCTCATGTCTAAATCTTAGTAAACTATCCCGTGACTAGCAGTATTCCCTCATTATTCCCTAAACAATGGAAATGTCAAAGTCACATAGCCTCAAAAGAAATCACTCACTGCCTCCAAACCCTAGAAATATTTCAATCATACTTTTCACACTAAGTTTACCTTCTCTACTGAAATATGAACTCTTTCAAGGCTGAGACTGTCTTATTCAGGAACTAACAAAATGACTAAAACTTACAGACATTTAGTATTAATTTCAAAAAAGAGAAGGGAAAACAAACTGTTGTTCTCTAGCATAATGTGTCTCTGTAAGGATGCTACTGACATTTTGGCCAGGACAATTCTTTATTGTACAGGATAGTGCCACAGGAAGTGTACAGAAAAAAACAACATTCCTGCCTGTAGCCGACTAAATGCCAAAGGTGCCCACTAGTCATTAAGACAAGCAAACATGGTCCCACACATTTCCAACTGCTGGGGGTGGGTAGGGAGCAGAGGAGAAAGGGGTGTTGGAGTAGTCAACACTGAGAATCCACATTTACTAAGTACCAAATACCGTCCTAGGTAATGTGAAAAATGCAAATATAGTACTGTACAAATACTTAGCATTAAACTTATAATATCAAATAATATAAAGTTCAAATTGGCTAAATGTTTTGCTTTTCTCCAATTTATTTTAATTGTATTTATCAAAAAACTATTTTTTAAATATCAGCTATTTAAAATAAACAATGCAATACTGTTTTCAGCAACAATAATCATATTAATACTACTGACAACAATCAAGAATACTGAATTGTTACATATTTTTATTTTACTTAGGAAATAGAAGAACTTTTTTTCTTTTATAATACTATTTTTCCCTCCAACACAATAACTATTATTTCTGGCAATCCTACTTCATCAATCTTTTCCAGGTCTCCGAAATTAGACACGGAAAAAAATTCATTTTCTGTCCCCCAAATGGCTATAATGTACATCTATGTATCATATAGATATATGTATAGATATATATAAACACATGTATATGTATATACAGATATATATATATATATATATATATATGTATAGCTCATTCAGCAAATGGTAGAGACTCATTTTTACAAAATCCTGTAACACAGACATTGTTACTATCTCCTTTTTACAGAAAAAGAACCTGATACAATAAGCTAGGTAATTAATCCAAGACCACCAACTAATAGCAGGCAAAAGTGGGATACAATCCAGGCAGTCTGACTCCAGTGTCCCCAGTTAGGGAACCTGGTCCCTGACAGTAAAGACTGAATGTCCTTTAAATTCTACATCCTAGACCCCTCACTTGCCTTATCCTAATCCCAGCTCTGGTCCAAGTTTTAATCTCTATACTATATTGCTGTTATCACAGCAGGCCTAGTACCTTCCTTTCTACTGGTAAGTATTGTATATGTCATCTGGAGACAAAAGGCCTACGTTCAAGTCTCTACCATTTGCTAAATGATCTTATCAAAGCATGTTCCCTCTGAGTCTATTTTTTGATCCATAAATCTGTGATTAAATCTACTGTTTCCTGGCAGTCTGCCAAGCTAGAAATTTGAAGGACTCTACTTTCACAAAACATCTAAGTCCTAAATAAAATACAGGAAAACTGCATTTCTGGGCTCCCTTGAAATGGTGTTGGGGTACAGAGTTTTCCCTAAGAATAAATAAAGTAGAAAATAATAGATTATTGTTCAAGTTATGTCCCAGATATTTATATATAACTAGAGTATATTTAGAACACTGGTTCTTAATCAGGAGTGGTTTTGCCCCCTGGGGACATTTGGCAAGGCATGGAGACATTTTTGGTTGTCAGAAATGAGTGGTACTACTGGCATTTAGTGGGCAGAGGCCAGGTATGCTGTTAACATTCTACAATGAACAGAACAGCTCTCTACAACAAAGAATTAACAAATGACAGTAGTGCCAAGGCTGAGAAACCTGATCTAGAGAATAAACTGAGTTTCAGATTTGTCTCCAATTGAAGAAATTCTTCTCATTTTATTTTATTGGGAAGAGAGGCCATGTTTTATATCTCCCACAGTACTTGCTGTTTAGATATGGGTAGGTCTGACAGTGTAGAAATAAGGATGATTTTATCATTCACTTTGAACAAGATTTCTAGACTGTCATTCCCACCCATAATCACTAATCCAAAACACAATTTACATTTAAAAACAGATTAAAGACTATCAAGACCATGTTTTAGGTGTTTTTTCTATCTCCCATAGTTTATACATTAAAGTTGGTCCAAAGCGTTTCAAGAGATAACCTCCAAGAATTGGGCTGATAATTTTTTTAATCGCCTCTCTTCCAGCATTATCTAGTTAAACTTCAAATTACATGCACAGTCATTACTCATCTTAATTCGTCATCTAATTCACCACTGTATCCTTTGCAACAGTGGTGAAGTTTTTGATACAAGTTTGTGAAACAGCCAAAAAGTAAGGAGGAAGGGGCTAGAACTAATGACAAAGTCCTTTATAAAACATAAAACACAAAATCAATGTTAGTTTTTGTTAGCAAGAATGTCTAAACCTGTAGAATCTAATATAATATCTACCAGTCACACATGGTGATTTAAATAGGAATTAATTATAATTAAAAATTCAGTTCTTCAGTTCCATTAACTACATTTCAAGTGCCTATAGCCACATGTCGCTAGTGGTTACCATACTGGAGAGCAGAGATACAGAACATTTATCACCACAGATAGGGCACATTCTGGACATTCTAATGAGATCCTGAAGAAATTTAGTACAGAGAATTAAAATAACATAAACTCAATTTAGTATAACAGTTTATTTTTAAATCCAGTTACAACCCACAATAGAAGAGTATGCCCCATCTGAAAAACAGCGAAAATATTAAACTACTTTGTTCTGTTAGATTCTGGAGCCATGTTTGTTATTAACTAACTTAATTAAATATTTAATGAATACCAACCACATATTCGAGGCACTGTGCTAGAGGCTAGGGATTCAAAGTCGAATAATTTGCAATTTTTGTCACTAAAAACTAGCCATCAAACAAATCCATGTATAAAACATATATAATATTCAGATATTATATACTACATTATATATATTACACTAATATATATTTGAAAAATCAAATGTAATAAAAATACAGGTAGATCTATTTAATCCCAAAGACAGCTCCTTCTCTTTGGAGAAAATGCTTTGATTCTACCAGTAGGAAAAAATCAATTCCCCACACTTTGTGAAAAGCAAGAGTAGATAACAAACAACCTGGATTGACTACTAGTTTGATTTAGGGTAGATTAAAGGCTTTGGGGCTTGATTTTCTACATTTAAAAATGTTATATCTTCTACATAAGGTCCAAGTACTTCAAGGACAACCACTATATGAGTGTAAGATAAACTGCAAAGTATTCGCTCCACATAACACAAAGGAATCTTATTCTCTTATTCATAACCTGAGATACTTTATGCTATTTAAGCAGTTTATACTGCGATTCTTCCAACTCATGCCTCAAGAGTTGGCATTCTTTCACTTGACTTTTTGGATGTCTACTCTTCACTTTTAATAACCATTATATTTCTCTCATGGTAAATAAAAATTTCCTCATCTTACTTAAATCTATGTATTTTTCCTTCCTCGCACAGGCAGTCTTATTAAAAACTCCACAGAAGTTTACCCACAGATGCCTAAATGCTCTAAGACAGATTTCATCACCATAATAAAGGTGAGGTTTATTTTATTTAAAGTAAGTTCTTAAGCTGCAGCCTCCACACTTCCACTGAATAGATAAATAACAAAACAAATGTTCTTAACTGTAATTGTGATTACTTATTCGTACCAAGGAGCTCAATACCCAATTTCTAAGCCAGCAGTTCTAAAACTTCTGAGTCTCAGGATCCTGAGTGATAAACTTTTAAAAATTACTGAGGACCTCAAGGAGCTTACTAAGCTGGATTTTTTGTTTGTTTACAAATTCATTTATAAACAGCAATGTATCCATTACATGTTAACATAAATAACACATTTTTTAACAAAAATAACCAAATCAAACTCAGTGACAAATAGCTTAAAGGAAAAATAGCTGGATTCTCCTATCTGTTTCTACAACCATCTTATTGTTTTGGTTGAATATACGAAGAAAATCTGTCTTCACACACCTAAGCAGTTGGGAAAAGAAAAAGTATTTTAATTGATGGTTTCTTAAAAGTTAGCTACAATGCAGAATCTGAAACCATACACCAATGAACTTTTCATACTCTCAGATTCAAATCCATTAATTTATCTTTCATTTTGAAGGAATTTTGGAATATCATGCATTGGTCATTTGGAAAACATAAGTTCAGTGAATTATTCGGTATCCCAAATATTAACACATTTCATTAAAGAATATCAAATAATTGCATTTCTTAATATTAACAGTGACCTCATCTTGATTCTTCAGTAAACATCTTTTTAATATTCACTGCATCAAAATAGGAAGCATACATAAAGCACTGTGCATATTGAACAGTTATCTCAAGGAAAAGTACTTGTGCATTTGAGTAGCAAGTTTAACTGGCCACTTTTCATAAAACACAACTTTTACTGAAAATATGACAAACTATGATTATTCAGACTTGGGCATCTGGCCAACCTCATGCACCTCCTGAAAGAACCTGTGGGGGAAACCTCAGGACTCCACAGACCTTATTCTGAGAACCACTGTTCTGAGCAATAAGACAAAAATATTCCATGATTTCATGAGTCATTACAACACCAAGAAAACACAAATGCTAAATAAAAATATCTAATTATTTCTGCTTAAATCCAAAGAAATCCAAGAGACAGAAAACCAGCTCCCAACATAAAATATTTCATAAACCTAATATTTGGCCCACATTAAAAAAAAAATCAGACTTAAAAACATGACATTCTTTTATCTAACACTTATTTAATCTCCACAACATAAACACTTTTTAGAATACAGGTACACTAAGACCATGAAAAAAGGAAAGAAAAAAACCCCCACAAAACTACAGGTATATCAAATAATTAGACCATAAATACACAATGTTAATGGTCCATTAGTAATAGTGAATGCTATTACCAGGCACTGTGCTTATGCACTTTATATGGTTATTATATTTAATCCTCAAAACAAACCTATATGGTTAGTCCAACCAATTCCCATAACACACATAATGAAACTGAAATACAAACAGTGTGCCTAAGATCAGAGGAAGGATGGATAGTAGACCTATCTAAAATTAGCATCCTTCACCTATCCATACACTGCCTCCTGCAGTAGAGTTGAATGTTCATCCCATGGAAAAATTATGGATCAGTCTCTGGCTGAAGAGTATTTTAAGGGGAAAAAAGAGTATGACTTTTAAAAACAACGAAAAGAGGCAAACTCACGGTTTTTAGTTCCATCAGAACTTGTTCATCAACTCCATCATCCAAAAAGATGTCTCTCACATCATTAATAACATCTTCGATCACAGATCTGTACAATTTAGGCTTTAAAGGAAAAATAAAAAACTTGAAAAAGATCATTTTTCACATATTCAAAACAAATTAAATATAATACAATCATTTTTCCAACTAACCAAAATTTATCTTAGAAGATACAATTTAAAGATATGGCCATGTTAACAAATATCACTTGCTTCAGTTAAAATGGATTATTTTATGACTGCCTATTTTAAAAGTCTTAAAGACTATTTAATGCAATTCGTATACAGGAGGTCCTTACGCATACAAGGTTCACACAATTTCCATTTATAATTTCCTATGTAGTTATAATCAAATACCTAACGTGACCCAATAAATAGCCTTATGGGTTGCTTATGTCTGGTTCCTATTATTCTTCCTTTGTTTGACTCCTATATCTCACAACCTCCTAACTAAGCCTTAACCTAGAGAACCTTACATCCTGCAGTCATTTGCCTGATAATATCTGCAACCTAATTTAAAAATCACATAATTTCTATTTTCTGTTAACCAATCTGTGCCTTTAAGCTACACCATTAAACTGTTCATATACCCACAATTAAAAGTCTCAAAGCCCCAGATGAACAGGCACACTGATCTCTTTCCCAGGATTTCTTTCCTTCAACTACTGCCCAGATGATCTATGAAACAGAATCATGGACAACCTCAATGTTTATTTTTCTAATTAATATTATTACTATTATTGTTGGTAGTACTTGGGAAGGGTTGGAGGGGAAGATTGTTTCTAAAAGTTGCCAGAATAATAAAAGGAGAGTAAATGTGAAAGCATTTCAAAAGTATAAAGTAGTTTTTAAAAATCAAAAGGTAATGGACAATAATTTGCCCAACCCACATCCTATTTTTAGATGTTAGGCAAGAAGTTTGCATGTCAGTGTGATAAAACTAGAGCTATCTTGTTATAAATCCATTATCACACCCAGTTAAGGTTATCAGCCTTTTTCTTTTGATGTTTGTCACGATTTGTGTTTTATATCCTGCTTAAGAACTACTAGTTACCCAATAAAACCAAAGGTTTGCTCTCATAACCAAACCTCAAACAGAAATGTTTCACTAACATCTCTATCAGCAATACTGTTATCACAGGAGAACCCTCTAAGAAAATGTGTTCTTGCACTGCCGAAACTACAAACAATGAGTTCCTCTGTATAACTTACCTCAACCATTAAAATTTGTTCCTTTTCATCACAACCAGAAAAACAATTCATATATCTGGGTTCTTACCTTTGCTATTCCACTCACTAACCTGCTTTATTTTACCAAATAAAGTGTAAACTTTATTCATGTGCAAAATGTGAAACTCCACAGGGCTCCTTATTTTAACATTCTGATCTATATAGAAGGAAATTGTCACTGACTCTAGGTATCATTTTATCTATGGTGATTTAATCACTGAATTACAAAAACATTTAAAAAGTGGTTTTCTTTAAGCCCATAATGATCCTTAATGCACTATAAAGAGGTGGTGTAATTTTTAAATGTTACTAGGAATCTTAAGTTGATGATATAAATTATTTTTTCAGCAAACTGGATGTTTGGTGTTTTCTGAAGTCAATCACTCCTAAAATTCTTCAGCCTGGAGATCCAGACATTGATAGCTACAAAACTTGCTTTCTTCTGGCACTCCCTATTTAATGAATTGATCTTGTTTTAGGATTTTGCTTATGTGCCTTAGTTAACCCACAACTTGACCATTTAATGGATTCACAAAAGCACTATAAAGAGAACCGTGTATTCTTCATGACATATACACACAGAGAATAATTTAGCAGAATTGTTCAGAAGTTGATAAGCCCCCAATAATACTGACGTTTTTAAAAGCATGGCGGTACATAGGCACTATCTGAAATAAGCAATTTCCAAGTTATTCTTTAAAATGCTAAACATTACTTGAGCCAAAGTTTTTGTCTTTTACAAAATAAAAGTAATTTAGGTTTGTCCTGGTTTTGAAAACACAGATATTCCAAACCTAAAAACTGGTAAAATAAAGAGTCCTGACTGTCACTATCTAATGCTTATTTAGAAGGTTCCTTTCCAAAGTGTTAGTTCCCTGGGGGAACACTGGAAAATAAATCAGATTAACTTCCATCTAGAATATCAATATCTAATGAAATAAAAACACTGTCAACTTACAATTTTAATTTTTTAAGATCCATTTTGCACTAAGCCTCCTCACTCTCGTTACTCACATTCCCCTATACATAAATGTACTGTGGACATAAGGTCCTATTGAGGCTTTAGGCACTTTACTACTTCTTCAAAAAGCTTCGTGTCTCCAACATTATAGAAAAACAATGACATATTAGAAGCTTTATTTCTAACATATTTTCTGAATACTTGAAGAACAGAACACTACCAAAGTCAAGTACCCTGCAGCTAACAGTTAATGTAGGAAGCATTTTTTTAATTTCCCGACAATAACGCATTTTCCAACACAAAAACGATTAGACATCTGAGCTACAGTTCTCTTTAAAAGCAAAAATAAAAATAAAAAGAAGGGACAGCATTCTATTTTCCCCTAACAAAGACAGGAAACCCTAGCTGCTGCATCAAAACAACAACAAAAAACTTGGTACTGAAAGCGGCCCTGTTGGGTGCGAAATTACAGTGTAAGGAGAGGACCTAGAAATAAACTGAGCTCTGCACGCTCCTGCCTCTCGCCTCGGGAGCACGCACCTCCCAGCCCCGCTCTCAGCAGCTCTCACTATTTAAAGCCGGATCTAGTGTTTAAATGGAGAGGCGGTGACGTAGGCCTGAAAAGCACCTTCCCATCCTGGCAGAGTCTATATTAGAGAGCGGCAATGGCTCTATATAAACAGGGCAGCCAAAGGGAGGAGGACCACAAGGCTCAGGGACTGAAAAGCAGGGTAAGCGGCCGCAGCCATGATGGATCGACCCGAGTCGCCAACGGTACGGAGTCGGGCGGCCGCGGGCTTGTCTGCGGTGTTTGGGACCGGGCAAAAACGTGTTTTGTTGTCAGAATAAAAATAAGAGTGGGGTGGACTAGTGATCACATTGCGTTGGTGACTGACAAGGTTATTTATGTGACTGCTTTTTGCAAACCTACGTGATCGCAAGTTACCAAAAAGGGACAAATGGGGAGAAGTAGGCAAATTTCAAGGCGAAAGCAGGGGTACTTTGACCACTGTAAGCTTTTTTTGTTTGCTTTGGTGCTTTTGCTAGTGGAAGATACGATGGGGGTTTTGCTTCCCCTTCGCCATTTTACCGATTCGGAAGGAACCGAGATAAGTGCTTTTCAACCTTCGTCCTTTTTTTTTTTTTTAAGAAATATAAAATGGCCCCAGTGAAGGCTCCCTAAGCACAACCGTCAGAAACACCGCAAGTAACCC
Organism: Ursus americanus; assembly: GCF_024610735.1. Lineage (NCBI taxonomy): Eukaryota > Metazoa > Chordata > Mammalia > Carnivora > Ursidae > Ursus > Ursus americanus. Next base: position 25,298,379 of record NC_142152.1, read on the forward strand.
CCAAAGTAGCCGTTCACCTTCCACTGCAATGAAGTGGACCACGGTGGGTCTTGGGGACTCGCCCAATTCCCCAGACGCGGTTTTTGTTTTGAGGCTGCTCGGGGTGCCCTTCTCGAGTCAGCGCGGCCGGGCCCGCTTCAGGGGGGGAAGCGGCGGCTTCCCGCCCTCCCTCCCTCCCGGCGGCCGGGGTCTGGGGCCAGGGCCGCGCGCTCCCCCCGGCCCAACGGCCTCCGCGGCCCGGACCGCCCCGCGGCGGCCCCAGGCCCCGCCGGCGCCCCCGCCCTCCCGCCGCCGCCGCGAGCCCGAGGCGCCCCCCCCGCGCCCGCCGCCCCGGCCCGCTCCGCCCGAGGCGGGAAGCGCCGGCGGCGGCGGCCGCGCGGGCGGCTGAGGAGAGTAGAGGCCGGGAGTCGCCGCCGTCCCCGCCCCCGCCCGGTCCGGCCGTTGCTGCCGCCTGAACGAAGCCCCCGCCGGCCACCAAACCACGTCCTTACCACGGTGTTTGTATTTGCCGAGTTCGCCATTTCCACACACAACACAAACAAGAGGGGGGCAAGCCCGAGAAAAGATAAAAAACAAAACCAAAAAAGAAAAAAGAAAACCAAAACACCCGGAGGGTGGCCCAAGCCACCGCAAGATTGGGGGTAAAAATTTCAAACAAAATCGAATCCTGAAAGAGTAAGAGGGGAGCGGTGAGAGGAGGAGGAGGAGGAGGGGGGCAGTCCTCCCAGAGCTAAAAACCTCGAGAATCGCCCTTAAAAAAAAAAAGCCACGACCCTTCTGGGGTCCAGGGGGCGTTGCCCGCTCCCCACCCCGCGCCAAGGAGGGAAACCACCACCGGTCGCCGCTCCCCGCGCCGCCGCTGCCGCCACCGGCTGCAGCTCCAGCCGTCCGGTCCGCCCGCTTCTCCCCTTTATATAGTGAGCCAACGAGCTGCGCGAGCCGCCGCCGCCGCCGCTGCCGCCGAGAGACAGGGCGGAGGGGGAGGGAGGGGCGGAAAGGGCGGGGGCACAGGTGGGCGGGGCCGAGCGCGAGACACCGCGAGAGCCGGGTGCGCAGGCGCGCCGGGGCGGAGGCCGCCGTGGGCCGCGTCGTCACGCGCCGTGGAGGGTGCTGGGCGGGCGGAGGCAGGGGACTGGAGTAGTCAAGTCGGCTTGCCGGCTTCCCAAGTCTCGCGTGACACGTGGTTTCCACCCAGGCGGAAGTGTCCTACAGCTCTTTTAGGCTGAGGGACTTGAAAAGCATTCCTGGAAGTGGCGTGAGTTCTGGTGACACTCGAGTCCAAAGTTACCTGGGACCGACTCTTGTCAGGTGTTTCTGCGTCTCCCTGAGCTGGAGAAGCTAGGAAATATGGAAGGGGTGGTGCGGCTGCCTGTCTAGCAATGGCTGCGGAGGACCAGTCACGTGTTCCCGCTTCCGGCCCCGAGAGCGCTCGGACTCTGGGCAGAGTTTTAAATGCGGAGTCATCTCAGGGTTTGAGCTGCTCTTTGACTCCAACCTCTGAGGCTTTCGTTGCTCTCCTGAAGGGTGGGCCTTTCTCCTGCAAAATCGTGTACGTCTTCCTGAAGAGGAAGAAAGCTGATTTGGGCCCACTGTTAACACATTTCAGAATTAGTAACCCCTGAACTGGCTGAGTTGTTTGTCTCCACCAGTACAACTAAAAGTCTCTGGGCTTACGTTTCACCAAGTTTCGGCCACTCGGCCACCTACTAGCCTACTAGTACTTTAAGTGACTTAAAACGGTGGTGGAAATGCCAAAAAAAAAAAAAAAAAAAAACCCACGAAACACGAGCCACCGGATTATGACAGCATGATAACGTTTACCCCCCCCCCCCCACCACCACCCCTTTTTTTAAATACTGCCAAAATTCTGTAACCTCATGGCCGGCGTGTAATGACTAACATCTGAATTACTTCCCCTTGACCCACCAACTCTCGTGGCCTCTCGCTGCGAGAGAGCGGGCAGAAAAAGTCCATGTCTTGGAGTATAAATCAATAGGCGTTTGACCTGCTCTGCTCAGGCAAATCCCGCCTTTATGGCAACATTTCACGCAGAACAGAGAATGCTCTGTTTAGAAGCCAGAACTCACAGTACCTAATTCTCTTGTCCTTAGGAATTTTGAGAGACATGGAATGTAGTCTGGACAAGAGAAGGAGTTTATCCTCATAAAGCAAAACGAAATGTCAAAGCATATTTGGAAAATATCAAAGACAACATACCAGAGAGAGGAAAAGATGCAACCTGCCAGGACCTGAAAGAAGAAATTAGAGAAAGCAGAGACCATTAATACTCAGAAAATGGGAAGTTGTCGGTATGTTTGTGATGGGCATAGAGAATATCAATTAATTTTGAGATTTCTTTTAACACTGCCTGATCCTACATTCTTGCCTTACCAGTTGCATTTCAGTTCCCTGCAGTTTCCTCCGTGAAGGCACGTAAAAAACAGTCCTAGGAAATCATAGTGTTCTTGATACGTAAAAATAGGGTACTGTCACCATTTGTAATTCATTTAATATTCAGGTGACCATTAGCCCGAAAAGTATACTAACCAGTACCAAAACTGATAAATTTCACCGCTTATTAGGACTTCTTTTTACCTCTTCATGTGTACGTACTACCAAGTATTTGCCCTTGGAATCCCTCACCTTCCACCTCATTTTCTTCCCTAACCGCTTGGTCTTCTTAACTAAATGATAAAATGGTTTGCCATCTGTTAAGATAAAGACCACTGCATACAAAACATGGGTTTGAATCTATGAGATTTATTCTCCGCGAACTTATTCCCTAGGGGATTAGTGACCATTTTGCTCTAATTGAGTCTGACCTGTGAAGTAACAAAATATAGTTACTGGATTAAAAAGACAGAAAACCCAGTCCTGGACTCTTTAAGACCTTCATACTTCTGGAGGCTCTGAGATGGCCTCTCTTTTTACACACTTTAAATTGCAACAATTCTGAAGCACTAGACTAATATTTACCCAGATCTCTTCCCTTCTCTCTCCAGTGTGCCTGGCGTCTAAGTAACCACCATGGATTCCATTCCAATTTACTGTTTTCCAGTTCTCATTTAGTTGTCATATGCCTTCAGTCACTATATATGTGTGCTACCCAGTTTAGTTTCAGAAAGAGACATTTCCTGATCTTGCACCAAAATAGTGGGTCTGAATAATTTGAAGGCTACAGCTGTTTAATTCACAAAACTGGAAATCTGTGAATAGGAAGCTCCTCCCATGTAAGGCTAAATTTAGCATTATATTTTAATTGTTTTTATCTGAACTTTTTCTTGGGGGAAGGGAGCTTAAATAACTTTTCTAATTTTAGCAGCTTCTTGTACCATGCATGCAACATTTATACTGGATTTTCAGTTTGCGAACTCATACTTTGTAACAGCCATATACTTAAACAGATAAATACATATAGTGCTCTCTTTCTTTGTAATGGATCTTTGTTTTTTTACTTCAAAATGTTTTCTACTGGATGATAAAAAGTTCCTTCTTTCTTTTAATGTTAATATTCTGCCTAAACACTGGATAACTGCCAAACAAAAGAAGCAATGGAAAAATGCAGTGCATGAATTTTAATATACCATAAACAAAATGACACCAAACCTTATATGTCCAAACATTAAAATGTTTACTGTCCAAATGACTATTTTAGCCACAATACCAAGAAAGAAAAAAAATCTAAAAAGACTGCTCATGGAAATTAGCTTGAACTAAAATCTGATTATGTAACTTACCTTCAGTTCCCACGTTCTTAAATAATAGCTAGCTAGCTAGATAGATAGATCAATAAAGCTAATTATCTGACATATTTAGGAATCATGCAGCCCTTATATGCTCAGTAGTATTGGACACTTTTGGAGAAAACAGAAGTGAAGAGGGAAGATCTGGTAACTCAAGCTTACCAATCCTAATGAAAGTTTCTATTGTATAGTGCATAATTACAGCGATTCATTCAAGATATTAAAAGCACTGATGTATTTCAGTACTACCAAAAAAATTATATTCAGATTCATACATTTCTTAGGCCTCTACAAAAACAAAACAAAAAACACCTGTTGATTTCCACACACACTGATGTTTGATGCAGTGTATAAAAAGAACTTACTGGCCACACCAATTACTTTTATACGTGTGAAGAGGAGATTTTTTTAACTATTTTTTTAATGTTCTCTTCCTTCTAACTTACTATTTAAAATTGCTACTACATGTCTTAAAACAGCAACTAACTTGCAGTTATTTTTTGTATAGGGAAATATAAGCCAGTTAGTGGTGGCTTAGCAAAAATAACTTAGTGCCGTCTGTCCAATCAGGTTTGACGATGCCATTACCTTACTGTGAGACCTTCTGCAGTGACTCAACTTCTCTGTGCTTGATAAGATGAAATAGTAACCACCACCTTTGGATTGTTGGGAAGATCAAAGGTACTAGAAAGTGCTTTGGTAAGTATTGGGTGGATGTTTTTATTATTAATGGTAAGTTACATCAACAACATCAAAGCAAGGGGAAGGTCTTTTTAACTCACTTTATAGAGCACTCCTGTGAGATTTTAATAATGCTGCCAGTTGTTGATGATTAATTTATCCACAAAAAGTTTGGCCAAATTTTGATAACTAATGTGGTGAGTATACAGAGTAATTTTTGTATGTAAATATAATATATGCCACTGTGAGATAAGGTTCCTTAAGCTAAGGGGCACCTTAAGCCTCCAACTCTCGATTTGTGACTCTGGTCATGATCTCAGGATCGTGAGATCCAGCCCCATGTTGGGCTCCACATTCAGCAGGGAGTCTGCTTCTCCCTCTCCCTTTACCCCTCCCCCCCAGCCCTGCTCATGCACACTCTTTCTCTCTCACTTTGAAATAAATCTGAAAAAAAAAAAAAAAAGTTCCTTAAGCTAAATGCTGATTTATCATTGGAATTCATCAAGTTGCTTGGTTACACATGTGTACAATTATACCTAGCAAATTACATATGAATTTGCCCACTGACCCAGCAATGCCAATTCTAGGACTCTATCCCACAGATATAGTAGCAAAAATATGAAAAGGTATATGCCCAGGGCTATTCATTATAGATGACTGCTTGTAACACCAAAAGAAAGGAAATACCCTGACATGTCCATATAAGTGGACTGGTTGAATAAAGTGTGGTACTTGCACACAGCGAAATGCTATACAGCTATAACAAGGGATAAGGAATATCTCTTTATACCACTATGGATTAATCTTCAGGATATAGTGTTAAGTGAGAAAAGCAAGTGGAGATAAGTGTTCTATGTATGCTACCATTTAAGAAAAGAGGAACTGTAAAAATGTGTGTACATACACTTACTTATATTTAAAAAAAAAAAGGAAAGATAAACCATAATTTTTTAAAAGGAAGGTTACTTATAAGGACAAGGAGAAAATATTATGATGAGGACAGGAATAAAAACTAGGCTTATTTAAATATATATTTTATATTTGACTCTGGAAACCTATTCACTTAATTATAAAATTAATTGTAATTGGTCTCAAAACTGAAATAAAATGAAGCAAATGAACCTGATAGTATATTTAATAACACGCAGAGAGAAACCTTTTCAAGTGACTTTAAAACACAGTAATTTGGGGAACCTGGGTGACTCAAGTATCCACCTTCGGCTCAGGTCATGAACCCAGGGTCCTGGGATCTGGGCCCACATCAGGCTCCTTGCTCAGTGGGGAGTCTGCTTCTCCCTCTCCCTCTCTCCTTCCTCCCTGCTTGTGTGCTCTTTCTCTCTCTCTCTCTCTATCTCATGCTCTCTCTCTCAATAAATAAAATATTTTTAAAAACATCTGTATCTTTGGGGTAGATACCCAGTAGTACAATTGCTGGGTCATAGGGTAGCTCTATTTTTAACTTTTTGAGGAACTTCCATACTGTTTTCCAAAGTGGCTATACCAGCTTGCATTCCCACCAACAGTGTAAGAGGGTTCCCCTTTCTCCACATCCTCTCCAACATTTGTTGTTTCTTGCCTTGTCAATTTTTGCCATTCTAACTGGTGTCAGGTGGTATCTCAGTGTGGTTTTGATTTGAATTTCCCCGATGGCTAATGATGTTGAACATTTTTTCATGTATCTGTTAGCCATTTGTATGTCTTCATTGGAAAAGTGTCTGTTCATATCTTCTGCCCATTTTTTGATTTAATTATTTGTTTTTCGGGTGTTGAGTTTGAGAAGTTCTTTATAGATCTTGGATACCAGCCCTTTATCTGTAGTGTCATTTGCAAATATCTTCTCCCATTCCGTGGGTTGCCTCTTTGTTTTGTTGACTGTTTCCTTTGCTGTGCAGAAGTTTCTTATCTTGATGAAGTCCCAAAAGTTCATTTTTGTTTTTGTTTCCCTTGTCTTTGGAGACGTGTCATGAAAGAGGTTGCTGTGGCTGATGTTGAAGAGGTCACAGCCTATGTTCTCCTGTATGATTTTGATGGATTCCTGTCTCACATCGAGGTCTTTCATCCATTTAGAGTTTATCTTTGTGTATGGTGTAAGAGAATGGTTGAGTTTCATTCTTCTGTATATAGCTGTCCAATTTTCCCAGCACCATTTATTGAAGAGACTTTTTTCCATTGGATGTTTTTTTCCTGCTTTGTTGAAGATTAGTTGACCATAGAGTTGAGGGTCCATTTCTGGAGTCTGTATTCTGTTCCATTGATCTATGTGTCTGTTTTTGTGCCAGTACCATGCTGTCTTGGTGATCACGGCTTTGTAGTATAGCTTGAAATCAGGCAAAGTGATGCCCCCAGCTGTGTTCTTCTTTTTCAACATTTCCTTGGCAATTTGGGGTCTTTTCTGGTTCCACACAAATTTTAGGATTGTTTGTTCCAGCACTTTGAAAAATGGCATTGCTATTTTGATCGAGATGGCGTTGAAAGTATAGATTGCTCAGGGTAGCATAGACATTTTAACTGTTGTAGTGAAAAGAAGGGACACATGCACCCCCATGTTCATAGCAGCAATGTCCATAATAGCCAAACTGTGAAGGAGCTGAAATGCCCTTCAACAGACAAATGGATAAAGAAGATGTGGTCCATGTATACAATGGAATATTACTCAGCCATCAGAAAGGATGATTACCCAACATTTGCATCAACATGGATGGAACTGGAGATTATGCTAAGCGAAATAAGTCAAGCAGAGAAAGACAATTATCATATGGTTTCACTTATTTGTGAAACATAAGGAATAGCAGGGAGATCATTAGGAGAAGGAAGGAGAAAATGAAGGGGAGGAAAACAGAGGGGGAGATGAACCATGAGAGACTATGGACTCTGGGAAACAAACTGAGGGTTTTAGAGGGGAGGGAGGTGAAGGAATGGGCTAGCCTGGTGATGGGTATTAAGGAGGGCATGTATTGCAAGGAGCACTGGGTATTATATGCAAACAATGACTCATGGAATACTACATCAAAAGCTAATGATGTACTGTATGGTGACTAATATAACTTAATAAAAAAATAATTTAAAAAATTAAAAAAACAGTAATTTGACTATATATCTGTAATGAGATATTTTCTAAAAACAAGAAGAAATACAAAAGTGTTTTTTCACTCTTTGTATTGATGTGATAATATTTGTATATGTATTCTGGTTTTTTAAATGTGAAATGTGAGATAAATAAAATGAGTAATTATGTGATGTTCTAATTATATCATCTTAATCATTCTTGAAAACCAGGATTCCCAACATGGGGGAAAGGAAATGCAGATGTAAGATATAAGTGGATAAGTAAAAATTCTGTAGTCCTGAATTTGAATTAGAAGCATCATGATGCATTTTGTCTTATTTTTTACCCTGCCTCTGAAAAGGCCTAGAAATAACCCAGTAGCGATGAGTACACCTAATACCTAAATAATGGCATTTCAAGACTAGTACTCCTTGGAGAAATGTCTCATTCTGATTTCAGGTCAAGACCAAGAAATGTCTTTTTTCTAAAAAACAACAAAACCCAAACCCAATGTTTTAGCTTATAAAATATACATAGCTCTGAAAGGACCTAAACACAGTGACCAGTCTAGCAACTGTGAGCATCTCTAGCTCTCAGATTATGATCTTGAAATATCATTTTCCACTAAAAGGAATCAAGCTCCTTGCAGATATTGCTGACTCCAGGATTAGAGCAAGAAAAATATCAGTTTGAACCAGATGAAATTGCCAATTATTGCCCAACCTAATACAAAATAAGTCTAGAATATCTCTTCATACAGATCCCAAGGAAGATGTATTAGTTTCCCTGGGCAGTTGTAACAATGTCCCACAAACTGGGTGGCTTAAAATAATAGAAATTTATTTTCTCACAGTCCTGGAAGCTGGAATCACAGTGCCCGCCAAGACCATGCTCTAACTGACCCTCTGAGTAGAATCCTTCTTGGCTGGCAAGCTCACCTCTTGCCAGCTTCTGGTGGTGGCCCTCAATCCTTGGTGTTCTTTGGTTCATGGTCGCATCACTCCAATCTCTGCCTCCATCTGTACATGGCATTCTCCCTGTGTCTTTACATCATTTTCCCTCTATGCATGTCTGTCTCTGTGTCCCAAATTCCCCCTTTTGTAAAGATCCCAGTCATATTGGATTAGGGCTTACCCTAAGGACCACATTCTAACTTAACGGTCTCTGGAAAGACCCTATTTCCAAAAAAGTCACTTTCTGAGATACTGGGGTTCAGATTTCAACATCTCTTTTTTGGAGGACACAATTCAACCCATTACAGAAGATACCAAAGACTGCTAGTGTCATGTCAAAAGAATTTAGGAGCCAACATGAAGAGGCCCCCACTGGCCAAAGGTGAGACACTTTGAATACCAATAGGATAGAATTGTAGCAAGTTGAAGTACATCAAATAGTTAAATCCATTAATTTATAATACTGTTAAAAAAACAAAACATGAAAATTCTAATTGGTCACTAATTGGTCACTATTGCTGGGGAATTAACTCATTATTTTGAAGAGTGGTAAATGAAGGAAACTAATCAAGCACTCATCTAGCCTTTCCTACATGAACTGTACCACCAAGTACCAAATAGCAGATATTGTGGATTGCATGTGGCCCCCAAAAGAAAATGTCCATGTCCTAATCCTCAGAACTTGTGAATGTTACCTTACTTGGATAAAAGGTCTTTTTTGCCTTAAGATCTTATTTATTTATTTGAGAGAGAGAGAACGAACAGGGGCAGAAGGAGAGAGAGAAGCAGACTTCCCAGATGAGCAGGGAGCCCCACACAGGGCTCAATCCCAGGACCCAGAGATCATGACATGAGCTGAAGGCAGATGCTTAACCAACTGAGCCACCCAGGTACCTCAGAAAAAGGGTCTTTACAGGTATAATTGTGTTATGGAGTTTGTGATGAGATAATCCTGGATTACCCTGGTAGGGCCTAAGTCTGATAACACCAGTATCCTTATAAGAGATACACAGAGGTGAGCAAAAAGAGGAAGAAGAGGAAATGTACCCACACTGGTAGAAATTGGAGTCATGCAGCCCAAGTAATGCCAGCACCTACCAGAAGCTGGAAGAGGCAAGGAACAGATTCTCCCCTAGAGCCTCCAGGAGGAATGTGGCCCTGCCAATACCTTTATTTTAGACATCTGGCCTCCAGAACTGCGAGGGAATAAATTTCTGTTGTGTTTAAGCCACCAAGTTCATGGTTCTTTATTACAACAGCCTCAGGAAATTAATCCAGTAGATGAGAGGAAGTTTCTCATTAAAGAAGTATTCCAACTAGTAAGTGAATAAACAATGATAAAACATCACCATTTCACAACCTCTAATGAATTGAGATGGAGGCATTAAACACCGACATCTGCTAATATCACAAAAAGGGAAACAACCAGACGTATATGGTTCCTGATAAAGAACATGCTACCACTAATAAGGCGGTCTTACCCTCACGGCCACCACCCAAAAACATAAACCCTGAATCTGACTAAGCTTGTAGACCCAGCTAACAATTTTCAAAAAATACAGCGGATGCAAGGACATCGCAAACTACATATCTGGAATGCAATCGACAAAATCCAGATGCTGGGAAGCTAACGGACAAATGGTCCAATTTCTTCAACAAATAAATTTAGTGAGAGAGAGGAACCAATAGATTAAAAGACACTTAAGAGACATATCAATCAATCACAATGTGCAGAACTTACTTGGATCCTAATTCACATAAACTATAAAGAAATGACAATTATGACAATTGGGAATTTGCACACTTACTGGATATTTGATGAAATTAAAGAGTTTCTGAATTAAATGAAATTGTTCATGTAAAATGTCAAAAATAAGTCCAGTGAAGCTTTATTTTACAACCAGTGACAGTTCCTTCTCCAGAAGGCTTGTCTTCCAGTCGAAAAATAGTTCATATACCCAAGAAGACCTGGTATTGTGTTTTAAATGTAATTAATATTAAACACTGTTTAATTACATAGATTTCTTCTTTCTCTGATTCTTGGACTTCAGCCATATACACCTTATCTTGATTCACAAGTTGAACAGCTGTGATTCGGGACAATTAAAAATGGTGAAAATTAAGGTGCTCACTCTGATGTTTTTATAAAAGTATTCTTCTAGCAGACAAATTACCTTTTTTAAAAAGGCTTTATTTGAGAGAGAGAGAGAGCGCGCGCGCGCGTGCACATGAACGGGGGAAGGGCGCAGGGAGAGGGAGAAGCAGACTCCCCACTGAGCAGGAAGCCCACCTGGCTCAATCCCAAGATCCTGAGATCATGACCTGAGCCAAAGGCAGATGCTAAACCAATTTAGCCACCCAGGTGCCCCCAAATTATTTTTGATTTACATGCCAACTTTATCTTCTTATTCATACATCTTCAACTTGATAGAGGCTTCTGATATGACAGATAATTCTACATAGATAACTTTCTAATAAAACACAACATAGATAAACCTGTAGTTTATTTACAAACCATATCTTAGAGAATTATTACATAAACTGGAACTAGATGGACCATTTTCAGTTCTCCAGAATCTACCTTCCTCATGTACAGCTTGTAAAAAGGGAGGGGGCAGAAATACTCTCATAGATTCCAGTCCAGAATGGGAGGAATCTACAGAAATACTGAGGACTGGTCTTCCCTTTAACAGTTTTCTGTGAGAAAATCAAGGGGTGCATTTCAAATACCTTGGTGTGAACATGGCTCTGGATGTTGTAGGATGTTTCTTCAAGGTAATGAGATAGCCAGCAGGCAAAATATAACAGATGCTTAAACAGGAAAAATGGAGATTAAAAAAAAAGTGAGGAATTTGCCACTTTGTGTTCCTGCCAAGAAGAGAAGCAATATAATAATAATGGATTTACTTTAAAAGCTTTAATCACAGGGTACCTCCTTTAAAGCTTGTAGCAGTCCAATGAGGTAAGTGATATGATCCCGTCATTGTGGATGGGAAACTGAGACTCACCTTCAGCAGTGACTTGCCCAAGGTCATATTGCTGTTTACTCATGAAATTTTGGAGGTACAAGTTCAAGGCTCTTTCCACCTGTCTTAGAAATAAGAAACTATCAATCCAGGAGAATGCAGAGGTTTTGAGTTAAATCATGTTGCTCCTTAAGTTTGTCAAATGTATGTTAATTATATAATGTGTTAAACTTCATTTGGGAGAAGAGAAACTCTGTGGCTTATGCAAAACTGAGACCTGAAATGGAGACTTTGCCCTGATTAAATATAATTGCCTTCATAAAAGCGTCATCAAGAAGCACTTATTAAATCATTTAAATAACTAATTTCTCTGTTTTTACATCAGTTGAAAAGCATCCATTTCCCATTTTAAGTAGCACCTACTCAATTACTGAGTTTGTCAAGAACAATCATTTTCTAGCAAGATTCTTTATAACCAAAACATTTATGTCTAGCTTTATCATTACATTTTAAATGCTTTCATAAAACATGAAAATAAAGGATGACCATTTTTAGTGGTTGAACCTTAGGAAGGGGAATCCTTTCTATTTTACCTAATAAGCCAGTGGCTTAACTCTGATTCTGTAGATAAAAAATATATATTAAATTGGGCATGTGCTAATATCATTGCATAATAATAAATCAGAAGAGGCAGTATATATCTAAAGGTATAGTGGTCTAGCAAGTAGCCATGCATGTGGACTTCACAGTCATGTACAGTAAGATGCTTGTTCTCGCTCTGACCATGGGCAAGTTACCTCATCTTTAAGTGGCAGGTTAGTGATAAAACCTACTTTGGAGAGTTGTGTGACGATTAAGAGTTAATCCATGTAGGGGCGCCTGGGTGGCACAGCGGTTAAACATCTGCCTTCGGCTCAGGGTGTGATCCTGGCGTTATGGGATCGAGCCCCACATCAGGCTCCTCCACTATGAGCCTACTTCTTCCTCTCCCACTCCCCCTGCTTGTGTTCCCTCTCTCGCTGGCTGTCTCTATCTCTGTCGAATAAATAAATAAAATCTTTAAAAAAAAAAAAAGAGTTAATCCATGTAAAGCCCCTTTGCACAGTGATTGGCACAAAGTAGGTCCTCAGTAAATATAGAAGACCCTAACAACAATAACAATGACAACAATAATAATAATGATGGTACAGAAAATTAAATGGGTTCCATTTTGTCTTTGTCTAGATCGTGTTGAGCAGTGGAGCAAATGGGAATTAGAACATACTTCTGAACTGAGTTCACCAATTAAGCAAAGCCATCTCTCTCTTGGACATGTAAGGTGGGTTTTTTTTATTTTTTTCTATCTGTAAAATTAGAATCAAAGAAAGAAGCAATTCCAAGTTTGAGAAGAAACACATACTACACTCTGAATTAGTAAATTTTTCACCAGTCTCTTTGAGGTTTAATCATTTGAATAACTGATTTCAGTTTCTAAATCTGTTGAAACTCATCTATTTCCTGAAATGACTCAGACTGTTTAAAACTAGAGGCCTTATATAAATCTCTAGTCAAGAGATATAATTGCTCATTTGTCAAGTGTAGAATGCATTACCATTCCTCAATAAATGTTAAATTGAAATGATAGATTTTTCAGCCTTTAGATGTATTGTAGTGTGTGATAAAAGACAATCAATACTTTATTTGGCCACACGAGGACAAAATACACCTGAGCCCAGATAGAACACAGACCTAGGAAACCACAGTCCCTAGAGTGGTGTTTCATTTCTTCTTCATATATTTTGTAAACTCCTTAGGGATATTTATCACTAACAATCGTTTTATTTTCCAAGGATAGAATTCATTACATAATCGCTTCTTAATTTTCGCTAATTTTAGTGAACAATACAATCAATTGCAAATCCCTTCTTCCTATCTCCCCTTTGCCCTGAACTTACCTTCCATTCTCCCTCCCTCCCTCTTGCCTCTCATTGTCTCCATTATTGTTCCTTTGCTTTTCTTTTTTCTTTTTAATACAATAGTTCCAGAATACCAAACATAGCCTCTTTTCAGTGCCCTTAATATATTTGCATGCTTCCAATATTGGCTTAAAAAATCAAATCGGAATTTCTGTCTGACTTTTTAAAAATGTGACTGGATAACGATTATCAAATACAGACCATTTTCAAAATCTCAGTATGTTCTTAGTCTCTATATTTAGCCCTCTGATTTCTTTTCCTGAACCAATCGTGACATTCAAAAAATACTTTACTGGTGAGGAAAAACAACAACAAAACAAGAAAAGTTAAATTACCAAAAGCCAACACATAAAAATTATATAAAATAGAAGATGAAACCCATGTATTTCTGTCTTTCCAATCATACTTTTTGAACACATATGTGTTTTTTTCTTATGCCCACAAAGCATCTCTGGATATATATATATGTAGATAAATATGAGTACACTTCGTGTTTTACAAAAAGGAATCATGCTTTAAATTTTATATACAATTTGCTTTTTTCTTTTTTTTAAAGATTTATTTATATATTTGAGAGAGAGAGAGAGAAAGCACAAGCAGGAGGGACAGTGAGAGGGAGAGAGAATCTCAAGCAGACTCCATGCTGAGCATGGAGCCCAACATGGGTTTCAATCTCACAACCCCGAGATTATGACCTGAGCCGAAACCAGGAGCTGGATGTTTAACTGACTGCACCACCCAGGCGCTCCAGTTTGCCTTTTTCATAGACCCGGTATATCACAGACCTCTTTCTAGACCAGTAAATTTCACACTGTCTCAGGTGACTTTAATGGCACCTCTGTAGGTCCACGATGGAATAGTTAGGCTGTTTCCTTTTGAGCTATTTTAAACATTGCTGCAACAATGTCCTTCTGAATATACTGTTACACACTTTTGCTATTATTATTTGTAGGATAGATTCTTAGGAATGGAGTTGATGGGTCTTGGGATTTCTACATTTTAAGTACTGATCGATAGTCACAAGCTACCCATGATAGGTTGCCCCCACTATCTCTCTGACTTTATCCAGGTCCCACATAGCTGTCCTGTAAAGTTGAGACCATCTCCATTCTCATTCCTCCAGAAAAAGGAATTTTTAAAAAATTTGTTTCTGTATCTTTCTTCACATCACACATTTAACAATGTCTTTCTCCACTTACCTTTTTTCCGTTCTAGAGAAATCCAGCTCCTAGAAGCTTTAATTCCTTCCATTATTTCCCCCAGCATTGCTTCTCTATATATTTATAAATTATTTGGAAAGTGATAATATTTTATATAATTACTTGTGTACTGTGCTTCAACGTACATTTTAAAAGGAATATTAAGACAAATATTTTTACAATGTTCTCTGTTCTTGGCTTATTTTTCTTTCATCCAAAAAGAAAGACTAAAGTTGTCTCTAATTCCCAAGGTCTGGAAATACTCTCCTTTCTAAATTTTGTACATACTGCCATTTAAAACAATGTATTATAATTCAATTTTTGCATGTCTTATTTCCACTAGACTTTTCTTCCAATCATTCAATAAATACTTATTGAGCATCAGGCCCTATTTTAAGCCATGAGTGTATAGCATAAGACAAAACAAACTGAATTCCCTTACTCATGAAGCTCGTGAGACTGGTGAAACAGACAACAGACAAGATAAATAAGTAGAATATTTTATGTTAGGCATTTGTAGAAATCCAGGTAAGAAGAGTAGAGATAGAAAGATTCATCATATGTTTTGAAAAGGGTTCCAGTAAACCTTGCTTTGTATATCCATGATCAGAAGTAGCAATTAGCAGTCAGAGCACAGACTCCCTGTGTTGGGAGGACAGGGTCCTTCGTGTCTACTGTGGCTCCTGTGAGTGCACACAAGCTGCTTCTGGAGTATGTGCAGGGCTGCCTGCCACAGGGCTGGGAGATGGGGGATGGGTAGCTGTGCTAAGAGCTGACATTGACTGAAACTAACTGCAATTTACCATCCAAGCCTTTGCCTGGAAGTTGCAAGCCTTCCATAGACTCCAGAGTTCCAACATGGTTTATCAGATTCTGCCAATGCAATCAATGTCTAGGTGGGGAGACAGATTCCTGGTGCTTACTACTCCACCAACTTCCCAGAATCCTTTCCTCAAATGATTTTTTTTGAAGGTGGGATTTATTAGAGACTATTTCTGGGAATAGTCAGCAGGAAAATAAAAAACATAATGATACAAAAGAAATTGCCTGTTATTACAGTCATCACTCTTTGAGAAAGGCCAGTAAGGATAGGCTTCAGAGCAAAAAGGGAGGTGTTCATCTTTGCTGGGAACAGAAAGCTTCCATATACTGTAAAAGGAGAGAGGGTGAGAACAAGGAAAGTTAGAATTGATGGTGGAAATGTGTAGGTAAGTTGATAGATTTGATGGTAGGAAGCAAAGGAACTTCCTGTGATTAACATTTTTTCAATAAAATACAAGGGTAAGTTATCAGCTGAGAGTGCAGTGTGAAAAGTGGGAAGGAATTGTTAAAGGTTTGAGAAAAAAGGAGAAAATATGAAATAGTCATTTTTTTGCAGGCAGAACATCAAAGGTATTTTAAAAAGTATATACAGTTGTTATGGAGAATCAATGGCTTTCTTGAGATTTAGGATAAGAATCAATATGGCTGTGATGCTTTTCTCTGGTATTAGCTACTTGTGGGAAGGTGTAGAGTGGATAGGTTAGAGGCTTAACTAATGTGACAGAGATCACTAACTTTTCCCAAATATCCATTTTCCCCTTTCCTTTAGTAATAAAGTTCCCTGCATGTTAGCTGGTCTTGCCCAGCAAGGGATTACATTTTTGAGCTTCCTTTGCAGCTGTCACCCTGTGCTTACATTTGATCCAATGCATATAAGAGGTGATGTGGGCAATTGCTGGAACATCTTCCTAGAGTAAGCCACGTGCCTTGGGCCTCAGCGAGTGACTCTTGTCAAAAGGTCATAAATAACAGAAAACCAGTGAATGACCAAGTAGTAATTCGTTAATGTTTATTGTGCACACACCAAAATACAGTCTGCAAACTGGGAGCACTCAAACCAAAACATGGAATGAGGCTTCTGTAAGGGGTAGTTTATATAGTGGGAAGGCTGTGATTATTTATACTTCACAGTGATTGGTTATAATACTAGAGTTTTCTTAAATGATAGGGAATTGGTCTGTGAGGGAATTGGACCTCATATTAACCTTGGGAACCAATTCAAGTTTTGCTTATGATTTCCAGACACACAATCAAGAAATAACCCAGGTCAAGTTAGTCTTGCAAAATAAGCTAAATTAAGCTTGAAGATCAAGGACATAGCAATATTTGTGGTTGTAGTGTCTGATAGCATGAACTCCATAGGATCTAAGTTTTGAAGAGGAAGGAGAATGATTTATGAAGCAAAGAGGATACCACTCTTCTCTCTCATCTTCAAGCTCACAGATACATGGCATAAGAAAAAACAACACATCCTCTTGCAAGGACTGCAGGGCAGTGGGAGCATGTGCCCTGAAGGGGATAACAGTGTCTCAGTTGGGTTGGAAGTGAAGGCAGATGGGAGTGAAGGGACTGTCCAGAGAGGATGTCAAAGATAAAGAGTATTGATGACAGGCCTTGAGTCTTAGAGGAACAGGAAGTGTCCAGGGAGCTAGGGAGGAGTGCAAGAGGAGACGTATTCGTGGATGAATTGGGGTGATGAGTGAAAAGATTTGGGATTTCTAGCAGTTCCTGAGGCTCATGGAAACACATATTGGCACAGTGGTCCTAAGGTCCAGTTAGAGGAAGGTCAGGAATTGGTTTAAGGTGGGAAGCATGGATGACCCAGCACTCTTGTAGCTAGTTGAGATCTAGCACCTAAAAAGCAAAGTTATCTTCTGAGAGTTTGGGCTCTTGGACAGTTGCAATGATGAGACAGCCACAGGAGCAGGAACTCTGTTAACTCACATTAGTTAAAGTCTATGTGCTTCAGTTTCTCAATGACATGAATGGGATGGGGATGGTAATGGTACTTATTTGATAATTATGCAATAGATTGAATGAATGGCTTCAATTCTTCACCCCTCCCTATGTGTACTCCCTTTGCCTATGACTTTGAAGAATACTAAACAGTCTGTTTTCTTTCCACATTAATCTGGGCCTGGTCATGTGAGCCCATTTAGCCAATAGAATTTGGTAGAAGCAATGGTGTGCCATGTCTGACCTAGGCCCTAAGAAGCCTAAGTATTTCCACTCTTGTTCTTGTGCTCCTGCCTCTCCATGAAAATGACATACCCAGGCAAGCCTGTCAGTTCCAAGAGGAGGATAAGAGACACATACAGTGGATCTGCCCTAACTAAGATGCCCCAGCCAAGCCCAGGCTTAGGGCAGAGCTCCCAGGCAACACTTAAGCACATAAGCGAGCCCAGCCTAGGTCAGCCAATCCTCAGTAGACCACAGATAAGTGAGCTTTAAGAAGCAGGAACTATTGTTTTAAGCCACTGAGGTTGGGAATGGTTTGTTATACAGAAATAGCTAACCGATATAAAATATAAGGCATCAAACATGGTACATGGCATCTGGTAATTAATTAATGTTAGTGTTCTAGTTACTATGGCTATGTAACAAATTACCCCAGAACATATTGGCCTGAAACAATTATTTATTATGCTTATGAATTATGAGGATCAGGAATTTGGACAGAGTACAGCAGGAATGGCTTGTCTCTTCTCTGTGACATTGGGTACCTCCATTGGAAAACTCAAAGTCTGCAGGGTGGAATCATCTGAATCTCCATGTACTTATGTGTCTTGGTTGATTCCAGCTGTCAGCTGAGACCTTAGCTAAGACTGTTGAATGGATTACCTACATGTAGCCCCTGGACATGACCTGGGCTCCCACAAACATGGTAGCCAGGGTGGAAAGGTGAGTGAACTAAGAGAGAGGGAGACAGAAACTGCATCCTGTTATGACCTCACCTTGGAAGTCACATAGCATCACATCCACGGTGCTCTATTGGTTGGAGCAGTCTTAAGACCACCGTTCAAGGCCCAGATTTAAGGGGTGGGGAAATAGACTCCACAATTTGATGGGGGCTGGAAGGTTCTGGAAGAGCATCTGGGACTGGAAGTTTGCTTTTTTATTGCATTTATTTTGGAAAATATAGTCTGTTATAGTTAGCCATTTTTATTTCTACTATTCTCATCAAATAGACATACTGATTATATCTAAATCCACCATTTATACTTAATTCTGCCTACTTTGCTTACATAACGGTGTTCCCCCTACTTGTTATGCACTTGCCCTCCTCACCATGCCTGCTTGCCTTTTGAAGTTGTACCCTTTCCTTCAAGAGTTGGCCCAAAACACATCCCTTCTCCAGATCTTTTCCCTGATTGCAATAATTCATTTGAATTCCTCCCCAAATTTCTAAAATCTGTCATTTTAGTGCCACTCATTTAGCACTCTTTGTATATACCTTGCATTATACATTATCTTGCTGTATATAATTCTTTTTGAGGGCAAGAATGACAATATTTAAACTTTTTAATGTACTTAGCTAAAACCAATTATTTTGATAATCTTAAGAATTCCCCAAACATTTATTGTTTTTGTTGACGATGATGATAATATCAGGGAGTGGACAAGAATAGTCTGTAGTCACGTGACAAATGCAACTTTCTAAGTGCATAATACGTCTTGCAAATACATTGCTGCATAGCATGTATCAATGTAGCACAGCTCCCTGAAGCCATTCTTAGGAACATTTCTGCATGTGCTTGTTTAAAATATACATATCGCCTTTTCCTAAAGTTTCAAGATTAAGGGTGTGCTCATTCTAGTGTAGGTCCTTCAACCATCCCCTCTTCGCTGGTTTTGGTTTTCCGTTTGTGGCTCCTCTTTTTTTCCCTTCAAACCCTTTATACATCATCTTTGTTGTTTCTTGTAGGCTCATCTCTCCTACGTTCACAGATACGGGGATTAAAATGAAATATTAAAACTTTGTTACTACTTCTGTATTTCCTTATGTATGGATTTATGTTTTCATAAATTCTAGGCTCCAGATATTTAATATCTATTTTTACCTTTTTTTTTAAGTAGGCTCCACACCCAGCGAGGAGCCCCACAAGGGGCTTCAAATCATGACCTCAAGATCAAGACCCAAGCTGACATCAAGAGTTAGACACTTAACCAACTGAGCCACCCAGGCTCCCCTTTCATGTCTATTTTTAAAAACTAGATCTCCGTAAGCTCATGATTTGGGTACCAGCTATAGAACTGAGGATGCCACATACTAGTGTGTAGTTTTTATACTGCACAGAAGGACTCTTCTGAGACCGTGGAGGTGAAACCGCGTGCCCTATCTACTTGCAGTATTCGCTATGTCCTGATGTGGGGTTTTTCAGCGCAGAAAGTGGGATGCCCTTTTGTAACTCAAATGAAGTTGTCAAATGTGCTGCCCTGGGTCCTGATGATGCATTTGGTATCAAAACCATCTTCTGAATAAGGTATTTCTGAAGGGGGTGGACCATGTCTCATTTACTTCTGCATCCTTCAAACCTAATAGAACACAGAATGGTTGTTTCAAAACATTCTTGAATGACTACTGTATTAGCAGTTATTCCAAAGAAGAGGACTTTGGAGATATGTCAGTCATTGCTGTCACCTGAAAGTGAGGTGACCCACTCACAACCTTCCTGTAGGTGGCAGAGTAGCATAGATAAGAGTATGCTGATTGCTATCTGCTAATTCCTGTTGCTTTCGGTGCATTTTTGTTGCATGCCCAGAAGACCAATTCTTTTAGTCAGTGATTGCTTTTTAACGAGGAGGATAAACCTAATAAATAAAAAACATTAAAAGGCACCATGCAACTGTTAACAGGAAGCAGATGAGCTGTGCAATTTGTTCAAAAAGAGTTCGAAGTGGAAAGAAATAATTGGAGACCATTTATCAGTCTCTGAAATATGTTCCTTTTTTCCGCCAGTGCCACCACACTCGTCCAGGCTCTCAGGATTTTACAGCATTTAGTGAAAAGAAGAGAGAGGAAGAAAAGAAGAGGAAGAGGTGAGGGAGATGCAGGAAGATTTAAAAAAAAAAAAAAATGTAACCCCTGGGGTTTGCTTTCTACAAGTAAAAGATTTTATCTCATTCCCTTCTGTTGACCTAGACTGCGTGGGGAAGGAAAGTACATGTCTTTCAGCTGAGTTCTTCTAAAAATAGTATCTGTAATTTTTTTAGACCTCTAAAGAAAAAAAATGTGAGTTTATGTAAGTTCTTTTTGGAGATCTAGGATACACTTCTCTTTGGTTTGGAAAGATCCTTCAATGGGTCCATGACAGGATGCAATGGAGTGGAACTAAAAATTGCTTTGCATAAGAAAGTGAACTATAATGGAGACTCATTATACTTCCATTCAAGTTATTTAGTCTGCCATTCCACTCAGTGGGTCTGTGAGGCAGAGAAAAGATGCCGTCAAGCCTGAAACAGTCAATGCATGTTGGTAAAACTCAGGAAATAATTGTGACTCATTTTAATGGCTTCCCCACATTGACCATGAACTGGAACACATTGTTCAGGTGACTGGGATTTGGGGCGGTGATGACTCTGTCAGTATTCTCAATGAAGAAACTGAAAAATTAATTGAGGGTCATAGGGCAACTTCCATTAAGGAAGACTTATGCCTTAGTCTACTTCATTTTATGGGCACTTTGATTTCCAAGAGTGTTGACTTGAGAACTTAATCCCCACTTAACATGAGATTTTAAGAATTTTTCAGTTTTCCCTTGGCAGTCAGGGAGAACACAGTTTGGGGACTTGAGGTGTTGGCTCCATTTACTCAGGCTAGAGGCGAGGGAGAAAGATGTTTAATAAGGATTCCCTCTGTGGGGTGTGAGCAGTGAACTTTAAGAGCAGGGATGTCTGATATTGAGTTTTAAGTACTTTCCTGCTTTGTGCTGTACTCACTATTAATTGCTAACCTTCGATAAATGTCAGTTGTACCATCAGCCTTGAATTATCAGTACCTTGCAGAATGGAGAGAGGGGCTGCCTTCATTAAATATGAATGCATCTAAAATACTTAGTACACATGGTTGCGCCGGTATAAGCGCCACATAAATGCTAACTCCTGTTATGTTTTGGGAATAGAGAAAGCGGCCCAGCATGGAGGTTAAAGAGGAAATAGTTAAGAGGTGATCAAGAAAGAGGTGGGAGGAGTTTGGAAAAGAGCTGACGAATGGCACTGAGGACATTTAAATTCTCATCTTCACTTCCTCTCATTCCCAACTTCTCTTCCCACAAATCCTGAAGAATACTAGGGAGCACACTTGGCTTCAAACAGCTACTTGGATATTATTGAATATTATTCCACTTGAATATTAAAGTACAAGGGGACCTTAGCAGGCTGAAACCTTGTGCCAGTGTGGGTCCCAGACAGGTCTCAAAACTTGCTCAAGAAGACTCTGGGCAGATAGCAATGAAAGAATAGGGGGAAGGAGTATATTATTCTTCAGCTAAGAAAACTTTATGCTGTTTTTGGCCATGAACCCTTCTGTGCACTGCTACTAATATCAGTTAATTTCATACTGGCTAGGCTATACAATTCTGTGTTCTATTCAGGACAGAGTTCTCTCAATGACAGGGGGCCACTTACAGATCATTGTATTTTGCAGTAAGATGTCCATGGCCTATTTGGACTAAACAAAACAAAAAGCTGTTTCTTTCTTTCCTTGTTTACTAAAAAAACAAAAACAAAAAAAACCCCTTGATTTTCTTTGCCCTAAAGCTTTCCTCTAGTCCAAAAATACCCAGCACATTGTAGAGAGATGAGTCTTTCTAGAATAGTGCCTTATTGGTAAGATTCTAAAATGGCTTCATAGCATTTACTGGGTTGAGTTGACCTCAGGCAAGATGCAAGCCCTCCCTCAGCTTGGCTTCGCTACCAAACTTACCTTCTGATGTGCACGAGCCCTTCACTCGGGTCAGGCTCCCCTTCCACTCATCCAGCATCCCACTTTGACACCTGACTCTTCCCAGTGCTAAACTCCCTTCCTCTTGCCACTGAGACCTCCAGGTCTCACTTAAAAGTCATCTTTCCCGTGAAAACCTTTCAAGTATTCTAGTCCCTATTGGTTTTTTTTCCCATCTGAGTTTATGTTGACATTAGTCATTTGGAGTCATCAATTGATCAAACAGTTATTAGTTGAGTGCTGACAATATGCCAGGAACACACTGCAGATACGGTATTTGATTACGTACTCTTATATTTCTCACTTATATGTGTATGCACTTATCGCCAAGAAAACCTTAAAGATTATATAATTTTGTTTTCTTACAGAATTGGCCACAAAATAGGAACACAGTAAATATCTCTTGAATTGATTAAACTATATATGAGATAAACTAGGATAAACAGTCGTTAACGTGTCACTTGTTAACTCATCATCTTACGATCATTAACTGTATTAACTGCGTTATGGGCCTTCTTTATAACAAACATTTTTCCTTATGCCTCACCTCATTCAATCTTCCATAGTAACAGATTTTGTTTAAAAATTTTTATTAATAGCTCATTTTCATAGCTCAAAAAAAAAAGAGTATTACAGATGATAATCAGAACAATTACAAACAAAACCTCACCTCCATAAAGTTAGCCAGTGTGTAGACTTTATTACATAGGCACATATTCTTTTTCTTTAAAAAAAAAAAAAAAGTAAACTGGTTTTACATAAAGTTAATCACACTAGTACAAGAAGTTACATCAAATGAGGATGGATGATGAAGGAAGGAGAATACAAGCCTTGGATCAGCTGAATCACTCATTGGATCTTGGGTCCATCCATCCTGACAAGATTGAAATTCGCTGATGGACATTACAAAAATGGAGGGGGAGGGGGAGAGTTCCTCTATCACACTCCCTGGCCAAAACACTGATTGTTTAATTTCTTGCATATGCTGAAGTTTTCTCCAGGTTCTGTTGGCCGGTGAACACAACGGTCAAATGAATACTGGCTTAGGGTCAGAGGAGCTCACCATCTTCTTCTTTTACCTCCTACTTCAAAACCCTTAAGCCCTTTGGTCCAAAGGGTTGCTGTCAGGATCTGTGCACATCTGCTTTCCCAGAACTCGCATTAGATACTGCCTGGGGACGCTGATCCTGAAGCACATGGAGGCAAGACGATGGTGGCTAGATGGTGTCCATGACTAGCCTCGAGGGTTTGATCTGAGGCACAGCATGGGACTGACCAGGAAGAGGAAGCTGGAATTCCTTGCTCTGTCCAGTTAGAATCGAGCCATTATATTTGACCCCATTCTAAGTACAAGTAACTAAAATCATACTAACACGACATACCACAAAAGAGATGGTATTTTGTAGCTTCTGGATGTTTAAAAAAAATTTTAATTACGTTTTCATGTTACTAATAGACAGCGAGGATGCAGAGAACTGACCCTTGCTCCCAGAATGTTTACAGAGCATTTTTTTCCTCCCTCAATTTCTGCAGTCTTTTGTGTAAAAGGACATGACTATAAATCATAGATCATCCTAATGTGGCCCCTCAGTACCTGGGAGGGTTAGACCTACTTCTGCTTCAAGTGATCCCCAAATCCTACCATCCATTTTGGAGCCCTGTCTGGTCTGTTTCTCATCACACTCACACCACTGTTGAGCTGGGTGATGCTGGTGGAACTTACAGAGCAGTGTTCCAACTGAGGGTCACCATCAGTTTTGATCCTCCAACTACAAAATAGAGGGCTGCAGAGTTTTCTGTTTGTTGTCCGGGCAGACAGTAAAGGGTAGAGACACGAAAAAGAAAAGGATGGTCCAGCTGATCTTGGTTCTTAAGACTGTAATGAAGAGTCCTACTGACATGAAGTATCACTGACAATGGCACCAAAGGATCTTTTATAAAATAATCCATAAAACTGGAGCTGGCAGGGACCTAAGGGGACCATTAATCCAGCTTTCTCACTATTTTAGCTGAGGTTACTGGGACCCAATTGTGAAAATAGCAAGTTACTTCACATGGTGATTGTCTCCATGACTATGTCCTTCAAAGCTTCATAGAAACCCTAATTTCTCCTTGGTAAAGGGCACTCCCTCCAATGACTTCACATCAACAATTCTCAGTGTCCTTGGCTTTGACCTTACCTCCCTTTAGGGAAGCTGGGTGATAGCACAGAACTTTTGATACTTGATAAACATTTGTTGAACTGAAATCGTTCTGTTTCTCCCTGGTACATAATCTTTTATTTTTCCTAGAGCTCCTTACTTTTAAGGGATGCCCTCTAGTTCAAGTATTTTGAGGTTTGGTGGCCAGTGCTGTATTTGTCACCTCTCTACACTCTGTCTTTTCATACTGAAATTCTAATTTTTAAGTCTGTTCTTTTATAGCTTTTCATTATATACAGTTATTATTTGCCTCTGTGCAGGCACCAAACACATTACTATGGATAATTTCTGTCTTTACAGACCTGGAATTGCAAGTTCAGAGATACATGTGCTTTGTTTTGTTTTGTTTTCCCAATTTTTAAAACAAAAAAAGACTAGACTCACAAGCAGATTTGCTAAGGCACACTAGAAGAAGTGTGAAAATTCCATAGTCCTTCTTTTAGTTAACACATGGGAAAATATTACTGATGCATTTATTTTCTACATCTTGTTCACTTTTAATTCCTTAAATAGATAAATACAAGTCACAATATCCAAAGCAAGTTTCATTCATAAATAGCACAATTAGGAAATGATGAAGAAATGGTAATTTGTAGGGAATTGGCACTTCAACATTGGTAATGTTTAGAAAACACCTTTAAAACTTGGTGAGAATGCCATGACTAATTTTATATAAAGAGTGGTCATGGTTTGGATGGGACTTGGTAGAAGGTGTTAAAGATGATTTGCTTATACTAGGTGATATTTTTTTGTGGATATAATCTTTTGGGTCAATTTTGTTCAAATTTTCTGTTAAATTGCATTCTTAACATGACCTAAACTCTAGAAATGCTAGAATTAACTATTATCACCGTTTGCAGAAGAGTTAAAGTTACCAGCCCCAAGTGGGAGAATTCTAAAAGTAGGCTAGGTGGCAGTGCTTCCTACTCAAATTAATTTAATATTCCCAAGGCTTTTAAGAAAAAAATTCAGATCATCCTGTGCTTTCCTACCACTTAACCTTATAATGAGACTAAAAGCAGCTGTGAAATCATGATTTCATTTCATGAGTTTCATCCTCTCAGACCTCCATCTTCCTAGGGTGACAAAGGAAGTACCCAGTAACACTGGTCAGTGGTTAACATTGGGGAAAACAAGGACCTCGCACACCAAGACGGGCAGCGCCTTCTTCTCCTGCTGGCTATTCAAACGGGCAAAATCTGTCTGGCTTACAGGAACAACATTGAGTCAATAATCTTCACTATGGATAGCATCTGTGCTATTGTATTCTGGGCACAAAAATGGCTTTCAATATGAATAAGGTAAACTGTACTTTAAATTCAGCTGAAAGGTAAGTGCTGACAGTTATCATTAGTTGACAGGGGAAGCAGGAATACAAAAAAATTTAAGTCTTCCAGGAAACAGCATGCTTGCTTGCTTTAATAGAAGTATCTGCTGACAAGTAAGGGTTAAGTATCTTAGAGTTTCAGGGTCAGTGTTCGTTCAGCAAACTTATTGAATACGTCATCATTTCTTTTTTTTTTTTTTTTAAGTAAGCTCTACACCCAATGTGGGGCTCAAACTCACGACCTCAAGATCAAGAGTTGCATGCTCTACCAACTGACCAGCCAGGCCCCCCTAATAATTTCCCTTTATTTCATTAATATATGTTTGTCCTATCAGCAAGGATTTAAAGTGGCTGAAACCTATTATACTCCCAAGCTTTGTCCTAGGTCCTGAAAACAAAGAATAAGATACATTCTTTGCCATCATGGATCATCTTTCTTGGGGGCATTAATTTCTAGGGAAACAAACTTTTGCTCTCACCCACTGGATTTGAATAGAAATTACTCCCATTTCAAGTAGAAATATATTACATAAAAAAAGTTCTCAAGAGTTCTGAGTCCTGCCAATAATGCAGGAATGCTGAGAGCAGGGAAAGAACCAAATAGAAAAAAAGTTGTCCAGATAATATTTAATATAAGTGAAATGCAAAATTCTGATAAGAAATAACTAGTATTATGTTTATAAGAGTGGCAAAGGGGGTTTAATGCCCCCTTCCCACAAAATATCTAACTTCTTGTTTGACCTATTGTAACGAGTACATTTCTTATCCTCTTTCACAATAAAGTCACAAAGCAAGCCACCAGACTCAAAAGAAAGCATAGCTCTTAATATCATGTGACATCTAATTTATGTTCTAATAGTAATACTATGTATTGGTAAAATGAACTTATTTTTAATATTTTCACATTACTGATAACATAGACAAGGATTTTTTGTGACCACACACACACAATCCAGGTCCAGAGAGGCAAACTTAGGATTCGCACACCAAAAAGTAATTTGCCTAACTGTGTTTTCTATGTGGCCTATTAACAAAACACTAGGTCTAAAAATATATAGTATTATATTCCCCAAACCCCTAAATGCTACCCATAATTAGTTTCTCAAAAATAGTAGTGGGAAAGCAAATTTGATGAAATCAAGGTGATGGGTTTTTTAAAATTAATAATAATTTGCTTGCTGAATGTGGATAGCATGGAAAGGATTTTCCTAACCCTTGGTTTAAAAAAAAAAAAAAAACAGGTAAAAGCACAAAGGCAATGAGAATTAACTAAGGTGGGAGGTAAAGGTTCAATAAGCGATGCTGGCAGGTGAGGCAGAGGATCTGGAGAGGGTGCACGGGCACTGACCTTGGGTAGGGAAGGTGCCAGAATGACCTTCACCTTTGCCAGTTCTTCAGCCCATCTTGATGTTCCTATGAGGAGTCTCATATGCCTCTCGTACAGCAGGGGAAGGGCTATGCCTCACTTGACAAAGACCTCCAGGGAATCCCACTGTATTTCAAAGAGCATACAGAACCACTTATCAAAGAAAAAACAACTAGAGTTAGGGAGTCCTATTACTACTGAGATGAACCTATATGCACAAGGGATCTTGGGAGCCATCTATCCCCAAGCCAATGTCCCTTTCATAGCATCTGGGATGGGTGGTTATTTTAACCTTTGTTTGGGCATTTGCCATTACAGGAAATTTCACTGCTCGAGTCTATTCCTCTTTAGAACCACTCTTATTAGAAAATTCTTTCTTATGTTGGAGCAAACATCTGTCATCTATAAAGTTCCTTTGTTCCCATTTTTGCCCTCTGAAGTTACACAGGGTAAGTCTAATTCCTCTCCTTTTTTATGACTCAACAGAAATTTCAAGGCAGCTATATTATTTTATTCTCTTCTATTCCCCTGTTCCTTATGTCATCAGACCCTTCACAACCCTGGTCACCTGCCTCTGGACACAATTTATTATTGTCTCTCTTAAAATGTGGTACCCAGAATTGAACTCAGCCCTCCATCCAGATGTGAACTGACCAATGCGGCATGCAGGGCTCCCTGGGCTTCTGCTACCACAGGCTGAATGCACTGACTTTGTGAACAGTCATGATACATTCCTGATTCAACGCTGAACTCCTATTTCCACGTGAACTGCTATGAAACCAGGACTTTTCAACACCCTTCCCATCAACACACACCTAGGTAATACCACTCTGTATTTCGAGGGATGCATTTAAGCAACTAGAATATAGTTTCTCCTGAATGCCTACTGAATTTCATCCTTTTAGTTTCAGTCTTATGTTCAGGTAGTTCAAAAAAAATGGTAATGATGTCTATATTCTAGTGTCAATACATAGTTCTAATTCAATGAATATTCACTGAATAAATTAATCCTAAATCTGCCAGTCGAGACTGGATATATCGTTTATTTCTCTGTGTCATCTGACAAATTGGACAAGCATGATTTTTGTCCCCTTACTCTATTCTTCATGGGAGAAACAGACAGATAGAACCTGCCTGCAAACTGTCCCCTTTGGGATGGCCAATATCGGTCCGTGTATGGTAAGAAAACACCAAGATGTAAGAAGTGGAGGTACAGAATGTAAACGGGAACACATGAGGGGAAAGAAGACTGAGTGTCCCAGACTCTTGGAATCGGGACTTAATATTCCCAACATTAGAAAAATATGGCATTCCCCCATCTCTGCCCTAGAGACTTCTGCCTTGAAGATGTTACAACACTGTGATTATCAAACTCTGAATTTGGGGGAAAAGTTCGTATAAGCTTAGTTTTAAAATAGCTTTTAAAATGATCTTTTCCACTTATATTTCCTGTAAAGTCTGAGTTAAAGAGACATGCAACTGTCTAGAGGCTTGAGGTATAAAAAGAGTTCCCAAATGCTCCTGACAAATGCCTGAGGTAAAAAATATATATATATATGTATATATATCCATTTGTTTCAGGAATCGGAAATGACCTATATTTTTCAGTGTGAATTTGGGAATTCACTGAGATCGAACATGTCTCCTGAATTGAATATAATCTTACAATTAATGTCCCTTTTCCCCCAGAATGAAGAAAAATAAGCTCAATTTTGCTTTCCCTTCCATAGCCACCCTCTGCAGAATGTGGGGCTAATCACAGAATTAAAAAGTATCCGGTTGTGCCTCTTTTCCATTGTCTATTGTGACTCAGGGTGGTGAACCCCGGGACTAGAGAGATGGAAAAAGTGTTTCCATCAAAACAATCCAAAACCAGGAGGGAAATGTCTTGAAAATTTCTGTTGCATAGCGTTAACATTGAAAGAAGGGAGACACGTACAAAAAGCCTAGTAGACCCAAAGAGGAAATGTGTTTTGTGCCTCTTCTGAACTTTTTCTAGAGGGTGTGACAGAGGGGGATTCTCAAGACTGTGTTTTCTAGAAAATCAGGGAAGTGACAGGTGAACACCAGAAGGAAATCCTGCCGACACTGATGTGGAAGGTTCTCTTCCTGACTCCAGTAGTCACAACAAACCACACTCAAGTGCTAAGAGATAAACAGAGCAAAGAGAGGGAGGCTTAATTAGACAATAAGCTCCAAAAGTCAGGGAAACCAGGTGTTTCAGGCATATCAGAGTCTCTCCAAAGCAATCACCTCAAGGTGTCCTGTTAGGTTATCGGTAACTACAAACAGGAAGGTCCAGTATACTGTTCCCAGCAGGGAGTAGCCATGGTAGGTACTGCCTTGAACTCCAGCTGCTCAGGAAGACATCCCATTATGATGCTTGGGTCAGGCCCCCCTGCAATAGGGGTTCTTCACTGGACCCCACACTCCTTGGGATTTTCCATTTCATCTCCTTCAAAGTCCAGCTTCAAACTCTTTTTTTGCTCAATTTCCACCTGCCGAGAGTAGAAGTTAAAAAAAACATTAGAAAGAGGAGAAAAATATCCCAATAAGAAATGATCCCAAAGAGAATACCTCACCAGGTTCTCTGCGATTCCCCATAATTTTGTCACTGTTTTGGGCTTTAGCCACGCTGGAGCTACTGGCCCTGAGTACGTCATGATTCTCTCTCTGCACACGCTCTTTGCTTGGTCTGGAATTCCCTCTTCCTCACAGTCCACGTGGGAAATCTTTATTCTTTGCCTTGCACAGCTGCTCAGAGGTCACCTCTTCTGTGAAGCAGTTCTCAAGTCATTAGGGAGTTCGGTGCTCCTCCTATGCATTTTTCCACTGTCCCTGGTACACGTACCCGGCTCCAGCCTTCCACAGGCTCCACAGGACGGGGGGCAGACCCTAGTTTACTACTGTATCCCCATAATGCAGGCATGCAGCAGGTAAGCACAAAGGTTTATCAAATGAATGAATTCCTTTCCAACCAGCTGTTTATACTCTCTATTACTTCATCGCTTTACAAAGTCTCCAAACTGGTAAGTACGGTAGTGTTTACAGTTCTACTTATGTAATATTGTAGCTGTAACTATAAAGGGATTAATAAATTCATCTTGCCTTGAAAGAGACGCACTGAAGCCTTTGACAATTCAGAAAAGAAATACGTCAAGCAAGAGAGTTTCACAATTAAAGCTTCTCCTCTCTTTACCACTTTAGATACTTATGATGAAGCAGTTGACTAGGGTCATTGCTTGATGAAAGTGCTATTTTTTTTTCCTGGCCACAAGATGGAGTATTTGTTCTTTTCGGTAGTTTAAGATTTTAGATAACACAACCAAGGAAACATTTAAAGAACAATAAATAACCACAAAAATCTAAGGGTATTATTATGAATAAAAAATATTAAACCACTTTGCAAAATAGTCCTTCAATAACCCCCACTTTCTGTCTTTGACATTTAATCTGCTATTGAATTTCTAACACCTCAAGATAGAATTACTATGTCAGAACACTCCAATTTTGTTTTCTCCTTCCACAGCCCTGATCTTGTTACTATTACAGAAGCTTGCTTGGCTTTTGAATTTTGTCCTGTTATAGCCCCGTGACCAGATCATAGGTGTCCGGACTTTAGTCAGATCTACTTCTTCAACTCTGAAGCTGAAATACATGCTTTGGGTTAGCACTTTCTTGAACTCCCCTCCACTTCCAAGTTCACAACTTCTGCAACATATATTATGAATGAGAATGTAATATTATGATATACTCATTCGTCATATTCATATTATATATAATGTACAATATATGATATCGTATAATAATAATAACCCCTTTACCCCATGACTCTTTGGATGTTACTCATGACTGAAAGACATCATACTCTCCTCTTTCGTCTGCCTTTTTATTTTTTTCCCACCTTTCTCTTGCTCGCTAGAGAGATTAGTCATTCAAATCGGAGCAGACTCATCCACAGCCACGTGTGGTGTACCTCTCTCTGAGGCAGTAAGACAACACTTGCGTCCATGGCAGGCGCTGCTAAAGGGAACAAGATGGGGGGCGGGGGGGCAAACAAATGGTCTTGGACACATGAGCCAGATGCCTCCCGACGCTACCTTGTAGCTGTAGTGTGCGGAATAATTGACCCACTTCCTGACGTCAGTCTTGTCTTCCACGGAGATGGATCTTACAGCGGCTTTGGAGGCAGAAGTCGTGGGCATGCTGAACTCCACGTTCACGTGGTTGGCAAATCTGGAAGGCACTTCCCGGTCAGAGCCAAGTTCAAGGTGGCAGAAGAAACAGTGTGGGTGACCAGAAGCTATGAAAGGAAAAGAATCTAGACATTAGGTTCTTCGGAGCGACGTGGAAGGAGAGGCCCAAAGAGCCACCTTGATAACAAAGAAGGCCTGAAGACTGCCCGCGAGCTGCACACCCGGCCGTCCTTCAGAGGGAGGGTCCAATGCCGAGCGAGGATGTACTTCAACAGAAATCACACTGCCTGTGCCTCAGACCCTTTGATATAACTATCTGATTACAGGAGCTTGTATCCTAGCAATAAAACCCACAGCCTGAAAAACGGGTCATTCTGCCCGCTGAGGTCAGGGTGATACGGGAACACAGCACAAATACCAGAAACAGAGGCACAGATCTGTAGATTGGCAGAAAGGAATAAAAGGGGGCAGCACTTAGCACCTAATAAAACATCGATGACAGCCACATGGGGCAAAAGAACGGTTCCCTTTGAAAGGAGAATTTTCTCAATAGCATCTCGTATTTTTACAAAAATGCTTTGGCACGTTCGTGTGGGTAGATGGCATATGTAAATGAAGGGTGTGTGTGGTGCACTGGGTAGGACGTAGACTAACAGGACACTGTGTGTGACTCCTGGCTCTCCTGCTAAGTGGCAGAGATCCTGCCCAAGTCCTTGGTTCTCTCCTCGCCTCAGATCCCGATTTGGAAAGTGGGGACATGGGGGATGGGTAGTAAAGGGGCGGCTGGACAATGCCAGGCATAGTCCCTTCCTGTTCTTTAATTCTATACATCTATGCTAGTTCTACTGTACTTGGATGGAAAACTTAGGTATTTCCAGTTGAGGATTGTTATTAGATATCTGAGTCAAGAGAAAGATCAGTTCCATGGCTGTAACGTCTGAAAGCATGGTTTGCTGAGCACTCTGTACTCTCTCAAATGCTGCCCGCTCACCCTCTCCCTGCACCTTCGTAACAATCCCTTAAGGTCATAGTCATTACATTCTACAGATGAGGCCACAAAGGCTTTGGGAGGGAAGTAAACTAGCCAAGGTCAAAGCTGGAAAGTGGCAGACAGAGGATGGAACCCAAGCGCTCTGACTCCGAGGTGTTTTAACCACTCTGTCTGAGTCACAGCTTCCCATAGGATCCCCAACCTCAAGACCAGGTTTGCAGGGTGACATGAGTGGAGAAATGAGCTCTAGGAACCCCCCATACAGCAACTTGCCATGGATAAACAACGTGACATGGCTTTGACTTCCTTATGTAATAGCAACGGCCCTTAGTTATCTGAGTTTCCCCAAATAAACAATTCCAGTTTTCTTTATTAGTCTGGGCAGGACTTTTTAATCTCAGAGAGCGAGGACATGCACACCCGCTCTCCAAGGAAAACACTGCAGAGTGCAGTATTTGTTTTGCTCTACTTCACAAAAAGCATATTTCAGTGGTTACTTCCAAAGAGGAATACTCTGGGAAACTGAGCAATTTGCACTGGTTTCTAGGAAAGAAATTTTAAATTGGATACCTGTAATAGGAAAAATTACATTATCTAAAAATGAATCCATGTGATTTTTTAAAAAATTACAGTTGCAATTACATAGCTATCTGTTATATTTATTACAGGCCAGAGACTGTCCTAAACACTTAAAAGCATTATCTAATTTCTTTCTTAACGAGCTAGGTATTAATAACCCTCTTCTGTAAATGAGGAAAAGAAGATTTCTTTGAGAGGTTTAAGTAAATTGCCTGAGGTCGCACAGTTACTACATTGCAGTGCTGGGAATAAAACTCAGATCGGACTCTGAATTATGTGCTAAACTCCTCTCTGCGTATCGCTATAGATTTAGATCACTACAAATCACATAGGAGGAGGAGTTTCTTTAATTTGATGGCAACCTGAACAACGGTTTTACCTAATTATCCTTATTTGCACATTGTTGGAATTATGAGAAATCATTACTTTCCACAAAGCTCACCTCTCCAAAGTCTATTCACAGACAGCTCTATGAAAGTGGCATTCTTTCATGATTCCCGGCATCAACTAATGCCTGCGCAGGGCTGGTGGACAGGTAGGAAGTGCAATTCTGAGAGCTGGTATAGTTTAATTTATGGTAATGAACTAAGTGAGCCCACGCAC
Organism: Ursus americanus; assembly: GCF_024610735.1. Lineage (NCBI taxonomy): Eukaryota > Metazoa > Chordata > Mammalia > Carnivora > Ursidae > Ursus > Ursus americanus. The sequence goes on from NC_142152.1 coordinate 25,331,950, forward strand.
TTTGTCATCTTCCTTGATGAAGTTGAGAAAATTTAACGTTAAAATTCAGATTTCTATTTTCCATAAAAGGCGAACTATATTGAAATTGTTTTCTCTTGGTCTAATATTAGAGAACTGGAGTTCCAAGCAAAGAAAGCTACCCGTGCAGGACACAATGTTTGGTTTCCTGGCGGATGATCTGGGAAAGCAGTAGGACTTCTTCGGGTACCTTCTAGGATTAAGAAAAGCTTCTGGGATCAGGGTGAAAGGGGTCCTTGAAGAGCCCGGTGGGAAGGCAGGGGTGGCTGTACACGCACACGGCAGGGCTGGACCTGCCAGTTTAAACCACGCTGGACTCCCAACAGCAGCTTGTTAATCGTTCTGCAGCAGGGCTGGGATGAGCCCGCTGTGGCTGCAGCAAGTTGGGGGTGCTGACCGGCGGTCCCACGCTGCCTACGGTCTCACTGTCCTGCCTGCTGGGGGCTGGAGGTACAGGGCCACTGCAAGCAGGAGTAAGCATGCAGAGCTTCTGGTCTCCTTTACTGTAAATGCAGGTGTGAGAATTATGAAAACCCATAAAAAGCACCTTCCCAAGGCTATCTGAAGCCCAAGATGAACTCAGAAAAGGGATGACAACTAGCAGAGGGCACACTGGATGGGGAGAGCACTGGCAATGCCAACAGCCTGCCATCTGACTGCAGTTCAGTTCCTGTACATCTTGAGTTTCCAGAAAAGGGTCTTGCTGATTTCCTGAACCTCCCCAGAAATATAGGATTGGCCAGGAGTAGTATAAGAAGCCCTTTTTGGGTGTGTGTGTGGCGGGGGGGGGGGGGGGGTGTTACTGAAAATGTATAACCAGGACTCCTGGGTGGCTCAGTCAGTTAAGCGTCTGCCTTCAGCTCAGGTCATGATCCTGGGGTCCTGGGATCGAGTCCCGGATCGGACTCCCTCTCAGTGGGGAGGTCTGCTTCTCCCCCTGCCTGCTCTGCCTCCTCTGCCTGGGCTCTCCCTGCTTGTGCTCTCTCTCTCTCTTTCTGACAAATAAATAAATAAAATCTTTTAAAAAATAAAACAAAAATATGTAACCATGAAAGCAAAAGCAGTCGTGGCAGGGTAGCTTACGTGAGAAATATTCCCAAATATCCTTATGCTGTCCTGTATTTCAAAAATCTTTCACAGATAAAGGTTCCAGTAATCAGGAAATACATTTGCAATACATAAACCGCATTTCCTTGGCCTTGGGCCCGCCGAACACTAACCTGCTGGGAAGCATTAAGGCAAGTGTTTGCCGAAGACGTATATTTTCCCTTGTCCTGCACCCATTCCCCCCTTTCTTTTGGTAACAATCTTTTTTCCTCTCTTGCTTTGGGAAATAATCTGCCCCAGCACTGCATGTCATGTCAGTCAAAATGCGCTATCTTCCCCTTGACTCCTGAGCCAAGTGGCAAGGGCAGAAAATGGCTCATGAGGATTTATCCCAATGGCTGCAGCCTGAGGAGACATCTCACAGTTCTGCTTTCAAGAGCCTGCTTGCTCAACCTTTCCAACCTTTCCTTCAGTTCTCCGAGCTAACCTCCAACAATCTTCCTTCCTTCCTTCCTTCCTTCCTTCCTTCCTTCCTTCCTTCCTTCCTTCCTTCCTTGTCTTGTCTTGTCTTGTCTTGTCTTGTCTTGTCTTGTCTTGTCTTGTCTTTGCTGCTTACAACCAAAACTCCCTCACACAGTATTTACAAATATTTGAGAGAAAGAACTTCGAAACAAATGAGATAGATGTGTACACACTGAGAAAACTACAAACCTCTCTTCTATTAGAGGAAAGTCTTTCACGTTTCTGTCTATCTGGTGTCCTCTACTAAGAGGCAGCTGGGGTATTGAGAAAAGACCCCTGGATGTGGCTTTGTGACTTCAGGTAAGTCCTGTCGTTCCTGGGCCTTAATTTTCTCATCTATAGAATGAAAAGGTTTGACTGAGTTATCCCCAAGGCCCCTTCCAGCTTGAAGACTCAGTAATTCCATAATGGAGTGAACTGAATCCATGCTTAACAAACTGAAGGGCCAAACATTCCGATAAACGTAAACCTGAGGCCTTGTCTTTTTGGATGTCAAGTCTCCAGCAGGTTCAACGGTAGCTCCCCCCCCCCCCCCCCTTACACCTCACTTCTCTTCTCAAGGGCTTCTGTGCCAAAGGAGAGTTCAGGGCTTTTCCTCTCCTCCATCAATTCATACAGGTCCCATGGCTGAGGTAGAAATCACAGCACTATCACCAGGAGAACACAATGCAATTTCAGGAGAAATGAATAAGCAAGCAGAGAGAGGAAGACTTTGTTTTTTAAAATCCCATCAGTTTAGAAACGGGGATGGGGGTGGGGGTGTTTGGCAAATCCAGCCTCAAACACAGAGGTCTGATTGTCTCTTCATTTTGCACCGCTACACCCAGTGTCTGACACAGAATGCCCCGGTGTGTGTGCACTGCCTGGACGGCTTGGCGAGGTGACCAGATCGTACTGCCTCTTGCAGTCACATCACGTCCCATTTTGGGTATGATGACACAGCCACTCCACACGCAGAACAGGAAATGAAGACTCTAAACATACTGTCAGGGTTTAATAGTGAGAACGGAAGGGGAATAGCTGCAGAAGAGAAGGACACATCTCCATCAAGAGTTCTTCCAAACCTTCCCCTTTTTGCTTGGCTAGGGCATCTAACTTCAGGTAATGAATGGGCAAAGTTTACAATAAACAAGAAGAGAAGTGGTTTAAAGGATCATAGGATCACGGGCTTACTGCCTGTCATTGAGGTCACTCAGACTTACTCTAAGAAATAAGGCTATTAGAGCTGGTTGGATTCCTCCCTAGTTTTGTCATTTCATTAAATTCACTGGACCCCCGAGGAAAGTCATCGTGTTCTGTGCTCACCCAAGCACAAAAGCTCCCCTGATAGCTGTGAGCAAGCCACCCAAGCACAAAAGCTCCCCTGATAGCTGTGAGCAGCCAGTAGAGGACACCAGATAGGACACGGTCTATTCGCAGGCTGTGGATCCTGCCAGGGCTGGTAAGCCTGCTTTCTTTGTTTAAATCAAGTGTACCTTCCTTTACTTTGTGTCTGACAGAAGTTAGCCCTTTTGGACCTTCTGGTCCTGGCTGGATCTCCAGTCTGATCAAAGGCCATTTCTCCTCTTCCCCACCCTCAAATCCCAACTCTGAGTTGGAGATGTTATGACTGACAGGTCTCGCACAAGAGGACTGGAATCATTTAGTCTGACTCCTCACCCGCACTGTACATATGACTGGCCATAAACTGACCCCTTTACCTACACTCAAGGCGAGTGAGAAAGATACCTCTTCAGAACCCAGAGGCTTTCTAGGATCTGGAAACAGCTTCTGGCACCAGAGATAATACTTAAATGAGTCAGAATAAGAATACAAATTCATAAGTTGCCCTGCAAATCTGCTTAACAACTCAGCTGAGAAGAATAACGCAGAGCTTTCTAGAAGTAGGATAATAAGGGAGTGAGAAAACGGGGGGAACTGGGTCATTCATGTTTGTTACTTACTTTTTGCTGAAGTACTTTTGCTTCTCTGGTCCCACTTTTCCATTACCATATTTCTGTCACACAACAAACCCCAGCCCTTCACAGGGGAGCAGAATGCCGAACTCTGACCCCAGTTCTCGTGTGACCACGTGGCAGTTTTCACAGAAGAGAAACCTCTACCTACCTGAGTTTTTGTCAGGCAGTCGGTTTATCCTCCACACAATGGAGTTGAAGGCATGTTCATACTTGGCGGTTCCCAGAGTTACTCTCATGACAGGCTCCGAGCCAGACATACTAGTTGAGCCAAAACTCGCCCCCCGGTTCACTTTGGCTTTTAAAGACTTTTCCCCCAGGACACTTTCCCTGCGGAAGTTTTTCACCCACTCGCTGGGCACAGGGTAACGAACCATCACATTCTCGCAGGGGACCTGAGTGAGAGGGTCTCGGTTAGAGGAGAAGCCGGCTGACATCCGAAGCCAGCTCTGCACCTCCACCTCAGCCCCGTTGATGCTCGCTGCCGTCCTGAGCGTGAAAGGCAAGGTCTTCTCCGCAAACACCGTCCTGAACCGCATGAGCTCAAACCGGCAGGCATCCAAAGGGTTGAACAGGATAACCCGTGAGTTGTTGAATACGTCCTCATCCACACACCCGTGAAAACGGCACTGATGGAGCTTGATCCACTTTGTGGTGGTGGTGGGCATGATGTCTTGCCGGGAAACGATTTCGTTCCCTTTGACGAGGACATCGTTGAGGCCCAGGCGGCACTCTGCCAGCCCAGAGAGGAAGCTCAGAATGTGGATCCGCGTCAAGACATGGTGCTGGAGAATCTGGTTGTCTCCTTTGCTCACGATGCCGGAGAATTCATCCTTGACATCCACGGTAATCTCCTCTTCCAGGTAGTTCAGGCCAACTGTGCTCAGCTCCATCGACAACACGGGCAGATTCATGAGCCGGTCCTGAACGGCGCGGACGAAACTCAGGAAGTCATCGTACTTGGTGGTGCCCAGCTTCATCACCTGTTCCCTCTCTGCTGTGTGGGCCACTGCAGCTTTGGGCTGGTATTTCTTCTTCTCCTTGTACGTGACACGGTCTATTCGCAGGCTGTGGATCCTGCCGTTCTCGTCATAGTTTTGGAGCCGAGGTTCCGAAATCTCATGGCAGATCTCCAGCTTGAGCTCACGGAATGGTTTCTCCAGCCCCTGCTCATAATACAGCTGCAGGTAACCACTGTCTGTCAGTTTGACGTAGATGGGCCCCCAGTGCCTAGATGACATGATGTTTTTCTTCTCAGGGATCCTTAGCATCATTGGCCACCCATCCCTGGGCTGGGACAGTGCTAAACCAGGTGGGTGGTCATCTAGTTCAACCCAGGCTACCGGGTCATCATCTGGAAGTGTCGCACTGCCTAAATGATCCAGATCATCGATCTGGAGTTGTTTGAGTTTTTCAACAGCATCAGAGTGGGACTGGTTTTTGCTTGAGTCATCAAAACTGATGGCATCCTGGTAGATGACAATGAGAGAATCTCTTTGGCTCTTGCTTGTGGCACTGGAAATGGAATTATTTTGGGAGCGCCTCTCCTGCTCCTCAAAGAAAGCAATGAAAGGGTTGATAGGGGAGGGTTGGACATCCTGCAGAGTCTCATTCAGGAAAGGATTGGTTGCCCTCCAAGGTGGAGCCTCGGTTATGGAAGGCGGCTGGTTTAAGGATGAAATGTCCAGCTTCTGAACTTTGGAAAAGTTCATCAAAGTGCTCTTGGGACGTTCCCTCTTCTTAAATGACCCAGCTGAGTGATGAGGCACATCTGGAATGACAGATGCAACAGGTGGTAGGTTTGGCTTCAGGGGAGAGGTGACTGGTGGCAAAGGGCAGCTGACTTCATTGTCATCAAAAGTGACCCAGCTGGGGAAACGAGCAGAGGTCATTGGAGTGGCAGGATGTCCATTCATGGCTGGACTACTGGCCTGCCAGCTGATGGCCTCCATCTCTACCTCTTCATCTTCCTGGACTGAGGAAGAACTGTCTAAAAGAAAAAGGAGAACATATGAGGACTGCTATTCAGGGCCTCTTTGAAGTATGGGAAACTGAGGTATGGGAATGAAGGATGATTAGAATTTTATCTGGAATCCAGTAAATTCCAAAGCAGCTCATTACCTGTGTCAAGTCCTAGTCTGGGCACAGATCTCATAATTTTGTAATAAGCACAGCACAGGAGCCACACATCAAATGCAGTAAGAATACAAATGGGTCTATCAATACATAAGCACCGACAGGATCAAGGTTTCTTGTAGTTTAACTCTTATACATTCTCCCTTTGATAGAAGTTTCTAGAATAGATGTTGTCCTTAGTATGCTCTAAAGTATGTATTAATTTTTAGACATTGAAAACCACCTCCTACATATAATGATATAAAGCTGATCTCATCTCATTGAACAAAACAAATTATCTGTTCTAAGTGATTGCAAATAATGTAATTGGAGGGATTCTCGCCCAAATGTGATCAATAAATATTAAAGACAAAATATTAACACCCTTAAGATGAAGTAAGTTCATACAAATGAATAAGAAGACTATAAAAACTCCAAGAGAAATATAGACAAAGGACATATACAGATAGCTCAGGAGAGAGAAACTAAAAATGTCTAATAAGCATGTGAAAAAATGTCCAATCTCACTAGTAATAAAAAAAAATGTAAATCAGAAACAATCAGTGAAGACTTTTAAAGTTTTTAGTCTTCAATGAGGGCAAGGGTACCATGATACGAATAGTAAACAGGCCTTTAATGGGACTGTAAGTTGCTATAAACTCCCTATAAGTGGTTTGGCAATTTGTATTATTATTTGTTTTACAAATGTGCCTAAACAATAACTTTGTAATTTTGCCCTAAGGAAATAAACCAAACTTGTGAACCAAGTTTTGGGTAAATGGTAAGAAACTAAGGTATACAATAGAATAATACCCAGCCATTAAAACATTTACAAGTACGCAGTAACATGAGAAAACGCTCATAATATAATCTATTTTTTTTTCTCTAAAATACTTTTCCACCTTGGGGCTTATTTATTTTATGGGGAAAAAAGGGGGTTATTATAAATAACACTCCATCTTAGCAGGGCCTTCAAGGGAGGGGGATATAGGACTTGAGTTTCCATGTGGGAAAGATCCAAAGTTTCCAGGTAGCATCAAGACCCTGTGTGTCTACTGGGATTGTGGAAAGGGGGGGGCGGATATTGAAGCCTTTAGCAAGGAGTGGATTGTGACGAAGGAATGGCACAGAAAACAAACCCGTGTCTGGCATATAGTAGATACTCAGTAAAAAGTTTGTCGATTGAATAAGTGAGAAAAGAGACCTTGCATTAGGGCAGTTCTATTTTCTCTGTCCCTGGAGGAATGCGTATGGGGATCTCTGCCACCATTCCATCCACTGTTTCTACTGCCAGTAATCTGGCATCAAAGGAAATGGATGCTCAGTGGTTGAGTCAAGTAGTTGAGTTTTCTTTTCTTTTTTTTTTTAAAGATTTTATTTATTTATTCGACAGAGATAGAGACAGCCAGCGAGAGAGGGAACACAAGCAGGGGGAGTGGGAGAGGAAGAAGCAGGCTCACAGCAGAGGAGCCTGATGTGGGGCTCGATCCCATAATGCCGGGATCACGCCCTGAGCCGAAGGCAGACGCCTAACTGCTGTGCCACCCAGGCGCCCCAAGTAGTTGAGTTTTCTGACCACCTCACTATACCTTCATGAAAGTCATATCCAGCCAAACCAAATCAGCAATGCCACACGTAACTGCAAGTGGAATTACATGTGGGTGGGATGGCTAGCTTGTTATACATCTTTCCAAGTGTATTTATTCAAAGAGCAATTCCCTCTACTGAAAACGTCACTTTGAAAATGTAGGCTAATATGTGAGCATGCATACACACATACCCACGCTCACCCCAGAAATATAATGGGTAAAAAAGTGTTTTCTGTATGTACAGCAACCACAAAAGGAATTCAAAACATTTTAAAATTAAAGATGAGACTTTCCTTCAAATTAATCATTAATCCACTTTTGTAGATGTGTGATTTATTTTCTGGAAAATGAAAGGAAAAGGGTCAATAACCCAGGTTTGTAGAATTTATATTTTATGTATTATCATTACCATTACTCCTACTACTATTATTGTATCAAAGGCTAAAGGGAACAACGTGGCCTTGAGTAAAATACAATCACTTCCTTGGAACATAACTGATCCTCCCTAGACAGCTGGAAAAGGAGTGCATCTCAAAACTCATCAATTTTTTATGAAGCCGCTCTAAGGAGCTTTTGTAACAGTACTGTTCCCACCCAACAGCCTGGTACTGACCCAGCCCCTGTACCAGGGATATCCTTTTTGCCTTGGGGCTCATCACCACTCCCTAGTTTGAACAAGCCAAAGTCCTTTTCCTTTGAAGGGTGCATTTCTGTCAAAGCTGTTTATTCTTGCTGCCAAAGGATTCCCTTCTATTGAGAACCTTGTCCCCAAAATAGCGTTTCTCATTTTCCTCTATGAAACCAAAAAAGAAAGGGAGGGGGGAAAAAAAAGCCTTGTCTCCACTGAAAATAATTATTTTTTTACAATAAATGCCTTTTTAAATGAAGTTATTTAAAATCACACCAAGTCCTAGACAGTTTTGAAGCATGAGACTTAGAATATAATTTAAATGAAGTTTCTTTAAATCTGGAGGGAAATTTTTTAATTAAATTAATTTCTAGAGAGTCTATAATCTCTTTGACAGCCATTAAAAAGTATCAAAAGACTTCATTACAAAATATTCTCTCCGTTGGCAGTTTCATCTCCTATTATTACAATCCGTTTTAAAAATCCATCATTTGGGGCGGTAGTGGGGCATAGGTCAAATATCTGGAAATGAGATTATTTTTCTACAAAATCATTTATAAAGAAAAAATATCTTAATAAGGATACTTTTGCAGATGAAAAGCAAAAGTGGTCTCTAGTTCACATGAAAATAAAGCATTTCTTGGGGTGAACCCAAGGACTGACAAAGACCACTTTCAAAAATAACCCCTTATTAACACTGACTTCCCTATTAAGCTCTTAATTTTCTATCATTTATCACTGACTGAAAGACAACATCAATTGTTTCTGCAAAGATTAGGTCATATATTTTCTGAGCCTCTTTTTATTAAAATCTATTATTTTTTTTGAGACTTTCACATTTAAAAAATTCTTATCTGTATGTCAAATTTCTGGAGGAAGATATTTGTATCATATATGACAAAAACTTGGTATCCTTTATGTAATATGACAGTGTATTCTTAATAAAAATGGTATACACCTGGGGCGCCTGGGTGGCTCAGTCGGTTAAGCATCTGTCTTCGGCTCAAGTCATGATCCCAAAGTCCTGGGGTGGAGCGCTAAGGCAGGTTCTCTGCTTACCAGGAAGTCTGCTTCTCCCTCTGCCTCTGTCCTCCCCCAACCCTCTCCATTCGTGCTTTGCTCTCTCTCAAATTTAAAAACAAAACAAATTCTTAAAAAAAAAAAAAAAGATACACCCTTACCGAAAAATTAGATAAAGTAGGGTAAGAACAGATAATTCGCTAATGAAGAAACACAAATGTCTAATAACTATTTGGGAAAAAAAGTTTAACCTTATAAAACAATAAATACAATTATCTCTGTGTCAAAGAGACAAAAATTTAGTATGAATAATAATCATTATTTGTGGCACAAGGAAATTTACACTCTGATGGAAGTGTTCAAAAAATCTTTCTGAAGGGCAATTTGAAAATTTGTATAAAAGTCTCAAAAAATGTGATCCAAACATTCTATTCACAGGAGTGTAATATAAGGAAAGAATGAGACAGGCATGCAGAGTATACAGGGGTATGTTTATCACAGCAATGTTTCTATCACAGAAAAATTGGAAACAACCTAAATGCCCAATAATGGGAGATTGGTTATATTAAATATCATACCCCTAAAATGGAATCGCATGTAGCTATCAAGACAATGCTACTGATGCATGTTTATTCACATGGAAGCTGATCATGATATATTTTGTTGAGTGAATAGTAACTGGAGTCAGATTGCCTTGGTTTCAATTCCGTGCCTGCAGCTTATTAGCTAGGTGACTTTGGGCAAGTTGTTTAATTCTCTGCAACTCAGTTTTCCCACCTATGACGTTAAGAAAATAGTAAATCCCACCTGACAGGGCTGTTGGGAAAACACAGATGTTAGACTGTGCCTGGCAAGTGATAAATGTTCAGTAGATGTCAGCTACTGCTGCTACTACTAGAACGACACATTTTCATGATCTAAAATATACATGTATTAAAAAGCTTTGGAATATAATATTTCACAATATTTTGATGTGAAGACAGATGTCTCCCGTGGGGTAAGACGTGATTTAAAAAATAATAAATCTGTATTTAAAAAATACTGTTTGCTTATAAAATAAATAATAAAAGGTTAAAACACATCTTTAGCACTCCTACTAATTAACCTCAGAGAAAGGAGCCAGTTTAGCTGTAATCCACGTTGGTAAAGCAGTAGTTAGATTTTTCCCATGACACTTATGACTGATGTGGCTCATACTGGAAACAATGAAGGGGGGGGCAGGGAAACCGGCAAATTTCTCCAGTAAGAAATAGGCAAAAAACTAATTATCTTCAAAACAAAATTAACTATCATCCAGAATTCCAATTTATTGACTTAATAAAATAAAACCAAAGTCAAAAAAACCAAAGTCAAAAAATCCAGCATAATTTTAATTACTATCTCTTCCACTTGCTACCTCCAAATTACTTTTATTATGAGTTGGGCTGCTGCCAAACAAGCCATGTATAAAAATCAGGTTCTCATTTGACAGCACAGGGAGAACTGCTCATACCTAAGAGCTTCCTAATGTCTTTACTGATGCAAACAAAAAAAGAAATGGTGCTAGAACTCATACAGGAATTCAGCAAAGTGGCAGGATATAAAATCAATGCACAGAAATCTGTTGTATTTCTATATACTGAGACAGAAGAAAAAGAAATTAAGGAGTCAAACCATAAGATACCTAGGAATAAACCTAACCAAAGAGGCAAAGGATCTGTACTCAGAAAACTACAGGACACTCATGAAAGAAACTGAGGAAGACACACAGAAATGGAAAAATGTTCCATGCTCATGGATTGGAAGAACAAATATTGTTAAAATGTCTATGCTACCTAGAGCAATCTATACATTCAATGCAATCTCTATCAAAATACCATCAGCTTTTTTCACAGAGCTGGAACAAACAATCCTAAAATTTGTATGGAACCAGAAAAGACCATGAATAGCCAAAGGAATGTTAAGAAAACCAAAACCGGAGGCATCACAATTCCAGACTTCAAGCTTTATTACAAAGCTGTAATCATTAAGACAGTAGGGTACTGGCACAAAAACAGGCACATAGATCAATGGAACAGAATAGAGAACCCAGAAATGAACTCTCAACTCTATGGTCAACTAATCTTTGACAAGGCAGGAAAGAATATCCAATGGAAAAAATAATGTCTCTTTAACAAATGGTGTTGGGAAAATTGGACAACCACCTGCAGAAGAATGAAACTGGACCATTTCCTTACACCACACACAAAAGTAGACTCAAAATGGATAAAAGACCTAAATGTGAAACAGAATCCATCAAAATCGTAGAGGAGAACACAGGCGGCAACCTCTTCAACATCGGCCACAGCAACTTCTTGCTAGACATGTCTCCAAAGGCAAGGGAAAAAAAGGCAAAAATGAACTATTAGGACTTCATCATGATAAAAAGCTTTTGCACAGCAAACAGTCAACAAAACCAAAAGACAACCGACAGAATGGGAGAAGATATTTGCAAATGACATATCAGATACAGGACTAGTATCCAAAATCTATAAAGAACTTATCAAACTCAACACCCAAAGAACAAATAATCTAACCAAAAAATGGGCGGAAGACATGAACAGACATTTCTCCAAAGAAGACATGCAAATGGCCAACAGACACATGAAAAAATGCTTAACATTACTCGGCATCAGGGAAAGACAAATCAAAACCACAATGAGATACCACCTCGCACCAGTCAGAATGGCTAAAATTAACAAGTCAGGAAAACGACAGATGTTGGCGAGGATGCGGAGAAAGGGGAACCCTCTTACATTGTCGGTGGAAATGCAAGCTGGTACAGCCACTCTGGAAAACAGTATGGAGTTTCCTCAAAAAGTTGAAAATAGAGCTACCCTATGACCCAGAAATTGCACTAGGTATTTACCCCAAAGATACAAACGTACTGATTCAAAGGGGCACCTGCACCCCAATGTTTTATAGCAGCAATGTCCACAATAGCCAAACTACGGAAAGAGCCTAGATGTCCACTGACAGATGAATGGATAAAGATGTGGTATACGTGTACAATGGAATACAACTCAGCCATCAAAAAAAAAAAAAGAAAAGAAAAGAAAAGAAAAGAAAAGAACAGAAAGGAAAGGAAAAGAAAAGAAAAGAAAAGAAAAGAAAAGAAAAGAAAAGAAAAGAAAAGAAATCCTGCCATTTGCAATGATGTGAATGGAACAAAAGGGTAGAATGCTAAGTGAAATAAGTCAATCAGAGAAAGACAATTATCATATGATCTCACTCATATGTGGAATTTAAGAAACAAAACAGCAGATCATGGGGGAAGAGTGGAAAAAATAAAACAAGATGAAATCAGAGAGAGAGACAAACCATAAGAGACTCTTAATCATAGGAAACAAACTGAGGGTTGCTGGGTTGGGGGAAGGGGTAACTGGGTGATGGACATTGGGGAAGGTGTGTGATGTAATGAGCGCTGAGTATTATATCAGACCGATGAATCATTGACCTCTACCTCTGAAACCTCTACCTCTGTATTACACTATATGTTAATTAATTGAATTTAAATTTGAAAAGTGAAAAGAAAAAAAAAAAAGAAATGGTGGATTCTTTCAATGTTAAGACCACAATCTACTTTAAGTTCCCCAAAGATTAAATGATTACCATGGTAGTCAAAGTCACCAAACCGAAGAGTAAGTCAAAACTATGACAGAAGATTAAGTTTCTATATTTTGAATACAGCAGATACCCTGTCATTTCCTTTCCCCATTTGTTAACCTAATGTGTGCATTCAATGACAAATGCTAAAAACTTACTGAGAGCTATTCACTGGAATTTATTTTCAGTGGCAAGAACACATATTCTGAGATCACTGCAGTTTTCTCAGGATGAGGCAGCAGTCACGGTTACACAAGAGCAGATACTTGAAACTGTAACCAGCCCCTTACATATTCGAGAATCGATCTGTAGAGTGAAAAGAGGAACACAGAGTTTTCGGGCTTGAAGAGATTTTAGAAATAATGAAACTTGCGCCCTTCATTTTGCTGAGAAGCCTGAGGCTCAGGAAGTATAAGCGGACTGCCCAAGGAGACATTTAAAAAGTCCTACTGTTAATGTTTACTAACCCCGGTATCTTCTTAATGCTTATTTGTTAAGCTAAAATCCGGTTAATTTTTCCCATTGCCTTTGAGATTGGCGAGAGTTACCTCGGCCCACAGCTTTTCACAGGAGCATTGTTCAGTAGCCGAAAAGAAGTTAACTAAATAAGGATTTACATCCGTTTATACAAAGAAGCCTTTGGGCATAAGGTCAGGTGATGTCATCTCCTGATGTGTGAATGTGTAAGGCTGAGAAAAGAGTACTCTTCTAAACCTTATCAAGGGAGCTTCTAACGGAGATAAAAGAAGCTGAGACCTGCTTAGACAGCACAATACACTGATAAAGAGAGCCGGAGGGTTTGAGTCTATTCATCTGTCCTTAGCATTCTCCAGCAGACAGGATGCGTTGATGCTGGTCAGAAATATCCTCCAAGGAAAGAAGCCCATTCATAGAACCACCACTTAACTACTATTTGACTGAATCCCTAGCAGGAGCATCTGCCACTACAGTCTAGCTTCTATTTGCTAAGAGGACCTATGAAGCAGTATGGAGATGCCCTGCCAACTCCCTCCCTGCTTAACAAGATGAGCTGACCCAACACATTCTCTTTTTTTGCTTAGAAAAGCAAGCATCTGACTTGAAGTTTGATGAATGTCCCAGGAACTTGTGTGTTCCTGATGACTCGGTTCTCTCTGGTTCTAAACTTTCGCTTCTGTTTTAGCCCTGCCCACTTTGCCAGTACTCAACCTTTGGATCCCTGCTTTGGCTTCTTCCTCTAACAACTAGACCTCCACTCAACTGGCTTACTGGTTCCTTGGCTTAATACATCTTCCTGGTATCAGCTTCTCATGGCATTTTAGATGAAGACGCTTTCCTGCAACTCCCACCAGGACAAAGATCTTACTATAACACCTTGTTGTTGTCTGAGGGAACCAATTCCAGTCCCCCAGCAGAGGTCATAGGCAGGGAGCAGGGATAGATTCCAATATCTATAACAAACTGAAAAATCAACGTTCCATTTTATAAATTAATCTCTTAACGTTTTATACATTAGGGTACATCAAAGACTTAACTAGTAATAAGGCCTGCTGGGAACCTAACCTGTGTTTTATTTATTTGTTTCTGCCATAGCAAAAAGCCTCCTGTATTTCCCTTCCATCCTTGCCTATTTGAGCACACCAAAGAGGGGTGAACAAAGAGGACTCTCTAGGGTCTAAGCCTTTTTGGATGGGCAATGAAGCTCTGCTTAATGGACCATAACATTCTTCTGTGATATCCTTAAATAGACATTTCTCCAAGAAGACATACAAATGGCCAACAGAGGGCACCTGCATGGCTCAGTTGGTTAAGTGTCTGACTTTGGCTCAGGTCATGACTTCGGAGTCCTGGGATTGAGCACTGCATCGGGTGACCCACTCAGCAGGAAGTCTGCTTGAGATTCTCCCTCTCCCTCTGCCCCTCCCCTCCACTCATGCTCTTTCTCTCTCAAATAAAATGTTAAAAAAAAAAAAAAAAAGACCAACTGACATATGAAAAGATGTTCCACATCACTAATCATCAGGAAAATGCAAATCAAAACCACAATGAGATATCTATCACCTTACACCAGTCATAATGGCTAAAATAAAAAAGACAAGAAATAAGTGTTGGCAAGGATGTGGAGAAAAAACCAACCCTCATGCACTGCTGGTGGGAATGTAAATTGGGATAGCCACTATGGAAAACAGTAAGGAGGTTCCTCAAAAAATTAAAAATAGAAATATGATATGATCTATTAAATCCACTACTAGGTATTTACTCAAAGAAGATGAAAACACTAATTCGAAAAGATACATACACCCCTATGTTTACTGCAGCATTATTTACAATAGCTGAGATAGGGAAGCAACCTAAGTGTCTACAGATAGATGAAGGGATCAGGAAGATGTGACACACACACATATTCTTATACATACACACACTATGGAATATTATGCAGCCACAAAGAGACGACATCATGTCATTTGCAATACCGTGGATGGACCTAGAGGGTATTATGGTAAATGTAATAAGTAGGTTGAGAAAGACAAACACCATATGATTTCACTCATATATGGAATCCAAAAAACAAATGAAGAAACAAAAACAATCAGACCTATAAACCTATAAATACAGGAAACAAACTGATAGTTGCTAGAGGGAAAGGGGTGGGGGGATGGGCAACATGAAAGAAGGGGTATGAGAGACACAGGCTTCCAGTAATGGAATGAATAAATCACAAGAATAAAAAACACAGTAGAGGAACTATATAGTTAATGGTATTGTAGTAGCGTTGTATGGGGATGGATGGTAGCTACAGTTGTGGTGAGCTTAGCATAAGGCATAAAGAAGTTGAATCACTATGTTGTGCACCTGAAACTAATGCAACATTGTGTGTCAACTGCACTCAAATAGAAATTCAAAAGAACAACAGCTCATCTCTGGTGTGATGAGAGGTGGAAAAGGTTCTTTTGGTTCAGGAGCTTAAAAGAGAAGGAGAAGCATCCAGAAGTTACTGTAAGGGAGAACGTATAGGAGGGGCAAGGGAAAAAGAGGGTCTCCATCCTGACTTTGAGTCAAGCAGAGTTTTTATACTGTGGAAGTGCCAGAGGTGGGGACCAGACAAGGACCGTCTGCAGGGGCACTGGGACAGTGTCCATACCCTTACTGTGACCAGGACAGGGGACTCATCAGGACTGCCTGTCCCTCTGCCACAATGGAAGTCTCACCCATGTGTGCCCCCATATCGTGACTCACTATTCTTCTGGCTGCCACGTGAGGCGACACCCCAGCAAAGACCCGTTTGAGCCTCAGTGACGGGAACTGCCACTTCTCCAAGGCTGACTCTGTAAGTTCAGCAGGGGGCTTGTGATAAGGGCAAAGAAACAGAGCTGGGGGCTCCCACACAGCATTATATACACTTGGGTATGTGTGTGCTGGGGATAAGAAGAGCGGGCACTCGGACTGAGTCTGTATCGAGCCTACCTTCCTGTGTTAACTTTGCTAGGCTATAATATAGCTTCCAGAAGAAATTCAAAAGGTCTGTTGGTGTCAGGGGTACCATCAGCTGGTCTGAGATCACCCATAGAAAGGTTAAGGGCAAGTTCCACTAGGTGAAAAGATCTCTATAAATGAGCCCCTTTCACCTATATTGCCCAAAGCTCATTACTTTTTATATGGACTTTCCAGCAATGACAATAACAAAATACCCAACAGCCTCTGTACGCAGTAAGCCACTTCTTTTCAATTGAATTAGGACTTGGTAATTTGATTTCATTTCAGTACTTATCCAGCTCCCATTTAGTTACCAAGATCAAAGGAGACATTCTACTTTTTTTTTTTTTTTTTTTTTTGAGAGAGAGAGCGAGCACGCACGAGTGCCTGTGTGCATGCACAGGGTAAGGGTGTGGGGGGGGGGATAATCTTAAGCAGGCTCCACGCTCAGTGTGAAGCCTGACACAGGGCTCAACCTCAGGACCCTGAGATCATGACCTGAGCCGAAACCAAGAGTCGGAGGCTTAACCTACCGAGCCATGAAGGCAGCCCAGGAGATGTTCTTATACAGACTGATGGTAGATGAAATGTATAAACTGTAAACGTATCAAGTTAAGATGCTTTCTTAGAAAAACAGGAGAGCAACTAATTTCTAGCATGACATAGATTTATTCTTGCAGGTAGACATCTATTTTTATTTCTGAACATCTCAAATTTTTCAGAAGCCCTCATGAGGTAGATAATCTGCAGGCAAACAGTGAAATGCTATTTCCAGACGGTTCACCCACTCGGTACTTTCCTGACTTGCTACAACATCTACACTGTCGGGCATATATACACCATGTCTCCTGGGTGGGCCCAAGGCTCGTAAAAGAAAGGCTAGTTTAAAAGTGGTTTGTGCTAATGATGGATTGAATTCCTGGCTTCATGCTGCTCTCTACTGCCTGTTTTGTGCCATGTGGAAAACAGAGGGTAAAGCTTGGGCCCTGGAGTCAGATCGAGCTGGATCTGCGATTAGAAAACTATGAGCTCTTGGGCACCCTACTTCGCCCTCTCTAAACCTCAGGATTTCTCAACTCTCAAGGCAAATAATAACAGTTCCCACTTCATAGAGTTGTGAGAGTAAATGAGATCATTAATGGACACCGAATTTAACTGCCCCACACCTCAATAAATGTTAGCTATCACAATAAAAAATATGTAAACATTATTTCAGAGTTCTCAAGGAAGCAAAAAAGAGAGAGGGAAGAAAGAGAGGAGAGAGAATGCCTTTGAAGTTGTATTATTAATCTGATGGAGATTGAAGGACAGATTGAAGAGGGAAAGGAGGAAGAGAAATGGGAGGAAGGAAAAGAGGGATGGAGAAGGAGAGACGGATGACTCAGCTTATGATTCCATGAGTCCAAATCTGCCCATAATTATCGCATAGGTAAATCCCCAAAGGCTTGGGGATTACAAGAGATACGAGGGTCTGCATTCACAAAGCCCTTGTGGCTACAACAAAGCAGCCCTAGTCTATCACGTAAGAGAAGTGTTAAGTCTTGAGTATACACTCTGGTCAAGACAGAACATCCAACTTCCTATTACCCTCTGGTACTAAGAATTGCTTGGGGAATTGTTGGGGTTGGGCAGGTCTAAGATGTCCAGACAAGTAGTCCCCAACGTGGTGGAATGCACCCAAGGAGGTACACAGAATGATTCACTGGGGTATGGGAAGAAAATATCAGAACTTCTAATTTTGTTCACTTTTTAACTCAGCCTTTAAACACTTCTAATTTTTGTTTACATGCTATAAAACATTTACTAAAATACCTAGTATGTTCATAATTTATAAATAAGTTCATAATAATTTACACACACACACACACACACACAATTAGAGGCTCATGATGAAGTCTCTGGAGAAACATGACCAAACATTCAGAGAAAACTGGTATAGTACATTAGGCATGTTTCAAATACTTAGCATGACTTCACGTATACAAAGGTATCACCTCTTTTCTGTCCTTTGTAAGAGTGGGCTATTGTAACCAGAAAAATGGTCTTGGTTGTCAGTCCAAAGGGAGAAGTATTTTGCCAAATAAGAAGAATCTATTATTCCCTCAAACTCTCCTATTATTTGGGCAATAATTCAATCCTAAATGCCCCAGCTCCCTGTGGTCATGCTAATAACCTATCTCAGGTTTTCCGTGTTGCCTAGAACTTAGCTAATATGCTTTCATCACCACTCCTCCTTGCTTTCTACAGAGTTTTAAGAACAGTCTTCCAATTCTGCAGAAATTATGAAATTAACCTAAATAACTGTCAGAGTTGCTGCCAGAGCCAAAGACTGTGTGACCTCAGCATCAAACTACCACTCTTATCTTCCTTTCTGGTTTATCCTCTTGGTGACCAGGGAAGACACAGCAATGACAGGAAGAAGGGATGTCTGTGAGCCTGGGAGATCCTGACCCATGCCAGGATCATCATTAGCACAGCAAGTGTCTTTATTTTATTTTTTTAAAGATGAATTTATTATTTATTTTAGAGAAGTGAGAGAGCACGAGTGGCAAGGGCAGAGGGAGAGGAGGAGAGAAGCTCAGACTCCATGCTGAGCGCAGAGCCTGACACGGGGCTCCATCTCACAACCCTGAGATCGGGACCCAAGCGGAAACGGAGAGTCAGGCGCTTAACCAACTGTGCCACCCAGGCACCTCTCAGCAAGTGTCTTTAAATTAAATGTTTTAAATGTCCTGTTGTTCAAGTAACAGGTTGAGACTCTTACTTTTGCTTTCAATAAAGTTTTAGAGGAAAATTCAACCCACAGAATTCAGAGCAGAAGGACAAAGTCAATAGAGTGAACAGTACAGATGGAAGAAATTGCGTACTGCCTCTCCTGCACCCTCCCCGCGACTTTGGGCAACCACCTCACAACCGAACCTGCCCCCCTCTCATTCAAGGCTTCAGCCATCAAGGTGCCCCACCCCTGATGCATACGACCCAAGCAAAGTCAGGTGCTTGTTGGAAATCTCGGATAGTCTGACGCCAGCACAGGAAGAAAGCGGGAGCTGAGGTAGTCAGATGGAGGCACACTCAAGAGCCTGCACATTAGTTCGTGCTGATTGAGGCTTTAAGTTGCCAAGGTTCCTGACCAGCTGTGGGAGAAAGCCAAAGTGGCCTCGGAGTCTTCCTTCCTCTGTCCATGCTCTTGGGCAGTCCCTTCCCACACGGACTCCGAGCTGGAGCACGGGATTTACTTCAGTCAGGAGCAAAGAGATCACAAGCAGAAACCTGAAAGGAGCGTGTGTGCTGGGGCTTGCCCTCTTTTGTTGTGCTTGGAACCCCAAGACCATGATGAAGTGAGCGTGCAGGGGGATAAATGACCATGTGGAGGAGAAGCAAGGCACCCTAGCCAACCAGGCACCTGACTGCAGACCCATGAGTGAGCCCCTATGGCAATCAGCTTAGCCTAGCACCGTCCGGGAACCGCTCAAGCTTGCCCAGACTGTGGATATGCAGAACCTTGAGCTAAACAAATGATTGTTGGGGGTGGGGGAGGGTACTAATTTTCAGCGTGGTTTTTATGTAACACAGTACAAGCTGACATACCAACTTCCTGAAGCTTGAATTCTCAGCTTTTCTTCTGATTCTGTAAACTATTATATCCTTAGAATAAATTCCTTTTACTGTAAGTTAGTAAAGTTGGCTTCTGTTGCTTGCAATCCAAATTATTTAGTAGCCAGGCAGGAGACAGAGGACAAGATCTTTGTAGGAACCATGGGCAGATATAAATTTCTAGAACCTTCCAAACGTGTCTGGCTTTGAGCCAAACTATTTCGTTGCTCCTCTCCACTCTCCCTCATTCTTTTCACAAGGAACTAGAACAGTATTTTTATTGCTTAAACAATACAAGACACATACTTCAAACTCTGGTAAGGTTGGAGGGGAGGCATTTTAAGGCTCTTCTCTGAAGAATCATCATCTTTGGTCTGGGTCACCCTAGGCAAAAACAGGTGAGATATGGATTGGTTCTGACTGCACTGCCAAGCGGTAAATGGGCTGTGGCTCTAGGCTGGTTCATATCCTGGCTACTCCATCTACTCACACTGTGACCTTAGGCAAGTTACTTAAATGTACTAGGGCTTTAGTTTCTTCAACTGTAAAATGGAGATAACGGTAATACTTACTCTTTTAAAAAATTTATTTATTTATTCATTTATTTGACAGAGAGAGAGAGAGCACAAGCAGGGGGAGTGGCAGGCAAGGGGAGAAGCAGACTCCCTGCTGAGCAGAGTGCCCAATGCAGGGCTTGCTCGCAGGACCCTGGAATCATGACCTGAGCTGAAGGCAGACCCTTAACCAACTGAGCCACCCAGATGCCCCAATATTAACCTCTTAAGTTGTGGTGAGGACTGAGTTAATACCTGTAAAGCTTACACAGCAAACATTTTATAATATTTGGTGTTATAATGATTATTCCTTAGAGTCTAGGTACCCTTGGGGAACAACTTGGAAAGAGACATCTGGCACTGTGGGAGCTCCCATAAAGCCACGAAACAGGTTTTATTTCTAGTCAGGGCTCTGCCACAACCTTGCTACAGTCGTGGGCAAGTCTCTCTGTGCCATTTCCCCACCTGTAACATGGGATAATCATAATCCCTGTTCTAGTTTGGAAGCAAATATGAAATAACACATACGTAGGAATGTTTCTAAACATTGAACAGTGCTTAAGTGCTGTTTGGTAAGGTCTATTATTACTATGCAGAGAATGAGGTATTTCCAGGTTCCAGATAAGTCCTATAATTTCTCATGCTGTTTGAGTAGGTCCTGGCTGGGTAGTTATTGCATTTGAGATAGTGAGAGAGAGAGAGAGAGAGAGAAAGAAATGCAAAAAGCAATCTTAGAATAAAGATTTATTTACAGATATATTAAACCAAAACCTGTGTGTTGTGAGGCTTGGTTATGTATCAGATCAAAGAGGTCATAGCCTTTTCAAAAGTCTCCCAGAGACCATTAGTGTTTCTGAGAAAGTAAATGAAATCAAGTAACCAGAGAGCAGGGGAAAGTGGAGGGCCAAGAACACACTCACACCTTGCTACATCCTGAGCTGCCAGATGCCACTTAACTGACTTGTTCCCCAACTGTCCGTAGGACCAGGGTTGAGTGTCCTTTGCCTCCGCGGGGGTAACTCGGGATTTAGCAAGGCCCACCGAATCGAATGCACTCATCTGTGAATTCATTTTAAAGCACACTGCTTTTTATAATTGTTCCAGCCACCAAGTTCTAAACTAAGTAACACTTGGCTTCTGTAATATAAAGATGAACTTTTTTGATAATTTTAAGGAACAAGTCATATTTTAGAAAATTTGGATGGTGCAGAAACACATAAAATTAAAAGCACCTGGGGCACCTGGGTGGCTCAGTCGGTGAAGCATCTGCCTCTGGATTGCAGCTCAGGTCACGATCTCAGAGTCGTGAGATCGAGCCCCAGCTCCGGCTCCGTAAAGGGTGTGGAGACTGCTTAAGATGAAATAAGAGCACCCAAGTCTTGCTGCCGCCTGAGATTACTGATGTCGTATGACAGTGTTTCCTTCACGCCGTCTCACTAGGCACATCTGCATTCATGAACACGCACCTAACTACAAAGCAGGGATTCTTCTGCATATGCAGTTTTAGAGCCCACATTTTCTTTTGCTTAATATTCGCAGATGAGAGTTTTCACGGGACAGCGTTCAAGACCAGCAGTGTGCAGGACAGTAAGTGGCAGCAACTGTTGGCAGTGTCCGAGCAAGCTGTTCGTATGAGCATTACGTACGCTAAGGGAGTCTGGAGGCCAGTTGGTATTAATTCCAGTACAAATATGCAATGTCTGGCTGCCTTGGTAGGGACGTGCAGGATATGTGAAAAGTAGTAAGGAACTGTGATCGTGGATAAAGGGTGATCAATGCTGATCATTTGTTTCACGAAGTAAATGTGAGGCGACTGACATTTAGTCAGGGACTTCAGTAGACAGCAAAGAGGTAATGGGATCAGGATTTCTATTTTCAAATCGAAAGCTTGCCTGGCTGTGACAGGCTGAAATGTTGACAAACACGCTGCCTTCCACTCTTTAAAAATAGTAACCTTTGTTTCCCACACGGAGGGCATTTCCTAAGGTCAGACTGAGCCTCTTCTGCAGCTGGACACACAGCCGATCGGTGTGTAGCCACTCATTGCCCCTTCTTTGCATAAATGAGAGAAGTCGAGCGAAGGACATAAAGCTGGAACCATCTGCCCACTTCAAAGCATGAACCTCAGTGACGTTAGAGGGCAAGTTGCACAACATAAAACAGAGGTTTGCTTCCTCAAAGACTTTTCAAGAGCATGCACTGCATAGCGTAGAGTTTCTATCCTATCTCCAAGAGCAGACGGGGGCAAATACACTAGTCAGCATTCGATAAAGGCTGTTAGCAAATAAAGAATAAACAGTCCCAAAAATATTTAGAGAGGAGGAATGTAACTATTCTGTCTAAAACCTTAAGATTTCTGGTGAAGATTAAGGGGGTAAGGCGTGTGTGAGTGAAGAGAAGCACAAACTGAATCAGGGCAACATTGAGCCAAGGAAAGAGATCTTTATGGTGTTCATTTTTCTGCAAAGTATTGAATCTGGGATTGGATTGTCTAAACCCCCATAGCCCCTGGTGACTTCTGGAGTGTGTCTGTAGTTCTGTGGTGAGCTGGGGAGTAGACTTGAGGTTTTAGGGCAGGAGAGGGAGCTGGAAGGAGAGAGGGATAATAACCCGCCATGCCTCCACGTTCAAGACAACAGCAGTGGCTCGGCTGACGCTCACCAGTCATGTACCAGATGCCAGGTGCTCCGCCCGACTGCACTGGAACTCTCGATTTGATCCTGGAACACTGATATAGGGTAGGTCCTACATTGGGGACATCGAGGCACGGAGGTTAGATGACTTGACCAAAGTCACAGACTAGCAAGTGGTAGATCTAGGGTCTGAACCCAGGAAACGGGAGCTCTCCACCCTCAGCTTGACCACTCTGGGGTACCGCAGCGCTGACCGCTGCTCAATGTCTGTGGAACTACCTAATCTCCAGCAAGTGACTCCATTTCCAAAGTCTCAGTTTCTTCACTTTAAAAAAGCATAATAAGGGGCGCCTGGGTGGCACAGAGGTTAAGTGTCTGCCTTCGGCTCAGAGCGTGATCCCGGCGATCTGGGATCGAGCCCCACATCAGGCTCTTCCGCTATGAGCCTGCTTCTTCCTCTCCCACTCCCCCTGCTTGTGTTCCCTCTCTCGCTGGCTGTCTCTATCTCTGTCGAATAAATAAATAAAATCTTTAAAAAAAATAAAAATAAAAAATAAAAAAGCAT
This sequence comes from Ursus americanus, assembly GCF_024610735.1. NCBI lineage: Eukaryota > Metazoa > Chordata > Mammalia > Carnivora > Ursidae > Ursus > Ursus americanus. The sequence continues at coordinate 25,355,267 of NC_142152.1, forward strand.
AATAAAAATCATCTGCCCACCACAACATGGCTGTGACAACCAAAAGAGACATGGGAATGCATGGGAATGCCACTTGTACCATAGGGCATGCTTTCCGTCTTAAATTACTTTCATTATTACTGATGAAAGAGAAAGAAAGAGGGCACTATTTCTTCATTCTGAGGTTTGTTCTTTGTTTTGTATGAACATTTTAATTTTAATAATCAACATCAGGCAATGGAAGTAACTGATATTCACATTAAGCACTGAGGAAAAGCAGAAAACATTCCCTCTCTCAGGAATCGGTGATTAGAAAGAAAAACAAAAACTGATTATTTTGACAAGGCAGTGACTTGGAATGGCTCTCTGGGGGGCTCTGTAGCCCCCGTGATAAAGCCTGCTCTCACTGCTGGCAGGCATTGGACCCTCCCTTTCTGGAAGTGGAAATGAACTCTCAAGGATTTGTGGCTCTCCAGATAATGACTTCCTGTTCCACAAAAACAAAGCATAGCAGGGGGAAATCACAGCCTATCTCTGGTCCCTATTCCACATGTTAGGGTTATTCTCAGTCCAGTCCAAAAAGAGGCTTCTCCAGCTCCGGGCCTCTAAATCCTCAACTGTTAATTGGATGGACAAAACTGCCAGAATTTAAAGCCAAGGTTAGATAGAGTTACCTTTGAGCAAACTCACCCTGGACTCAGATCAATCTGCTGGGAGTCATTAAACTCCTGAGCAGGGCCGAAGTCTTTGATCCATATACTTCTATCACAGTACGGCACAGGCACGATCTCTTTGTGTTTATTTTCCCACTCTGACCACTACATAACAGGCTTTTGAAGTGAATTATGCTGGGAACTTCATCTAGGAAGCTGGGAAAGTTGGGAAAAAGGAAAAAAAGAACATCTGAAGAAATTAAGTGACAGAAGGTCAAGAAAGAAGAGTTTAGTCATCTACTATTAAATGAATTCTTTTTTCAGTCAATCTATACACATCCAAGTTTTATTACAAAGTATGATGGGCAGAAAATACAGTACTTCTTATACAGGAGGCGGAAACAGAAGGAAAGGGTGAAAATTAGGTTTAATGTACTCAGGAAGCAAGAAAGAAAGTCATAGATGTAACACTCCACTTTCGGGTGCCTTTGAAGTTGCCTTCAATGGAGGTTTGCCATTGTGGTTTCACAGCACAGTGTTAACATTTTATTACGAGCCCTGTGTACAATCAGTCCTGTGATAATAATACTTTAAAAAGAAAAAATGGTGGGGCGCCCGGGTGGCATAGCGGTTAAGCGTCTGCCTTCAGCTCAGGGCGTGATCCCGGCGTTATGGGATCGAGCCCCACATCAGGCTCCTCCGCTATGAGCCTTCTTCTTCCTCTCCCACTCCCCCTGCTTGTGTTCCCTCTCTCGCTGGCTGTCTCTATCTCTGTCGAATAAATAAATAAAATCTTTTAAAAAAAGAAAAAGAAAAAAAGAAAAAAAATGGTGATTGTACATTTCTGCAAGGGGAAAGCTTCCTCTCCACTGACCATGGAATGTCACAAAACCTAGAGGATAGAGGAGAAGTTAAAAAGTTTTCAGAAGGAACTGATAGGAATGGGTCTAAAGTCTACCAATCTGTAATCTTATTAATTACACAGAAGGTTAAAAAACTTTCTTTTTAACACAAGCAATCCACGGTCACTGAAGAAAATGTAGAAGATACAGGCAAGGGGGGCAGCCCAAGTCCCATGTTTACCACCATGATAAGAGACATCTGTGCTATTATAAAGGTTGATGAAGGAGAAACTGAAAATAACAACAGCCAAAAGTGTCCACAAATTAACTGTGGGACTCAGGTGGGGCTCATGGGACACAAAACTGTGCATGGCACTAGGATCTGGTGGTCACTTTGAAAAACGAGCCTGGACTTTTGTCCTCTTCCGCAACTCCTCTGAATATCTGTGGAATATTACAGAAGTTATTCACACACGCGTAGAATAATGTGTTGTACAAGAATACCTTGTGAGACCATCACAATAAATGAAGAAAAAGTAAAATTAAACACCCATTAGTAATAAAAACTCTCAGCATACTAGAAATGGAGGACAATTTCCTCGATCTGGTAAAGGGCATGTATATAAACATAAAAAAAACTCAGCTAACATCATAATGGTGAAATATTGAATGTTTTCCCCCGATCTCACTGCATGCATGACAACACGGTAAGGGAATGAAAAGCAAAAGAAAGAGATAAAACTGTCTTCATGGGTGGCATGATTGCATACTCAGCAAATCCAAAAATATCAACAAAATCATAGAAGCAATGAGTGAATGCAGCAAGGTGGCAGGATACAAAGTCATTACTTAAAAAAAAAAAAAACTAATTATATATCTAAATACTAGTAACAGGGGCAGCACCTGGGTGGCTCAGTCAGGTAAGAGTCTGCCTTCAGCTCAGGCCGTGATCCCAGGGTCCTACGAATGAGCCCCATGTCAGGCTCCTTGCTCAGCAGGGAGCCTGCTTCTCCCTCTCCCTTTGCAACTCTCCCTGCTTGTGCTCTTTTGCTCACTCTCTTACGCTCTCTCTCTCAAGTAAATACATAAATCTTTAAAAATAAATAAATACTAGTAACAAATAACTGGAAAATGAGATTTTAAAAATTACAATGTCATAAAAATTTCAAATATACAGAGTAAATTTAATGAAAGATATGTAAGACCTCTGTGCTTGAAAACCACAGAACATTAATGAGAGAAATTAAAGAAGGCCTAAACAGTGGAGAGATTTCATGTTAATGGATTTGAAAACTCAAAATGTTAAGATGAAAAAGTTTCTGAAATTGAATTATAGAGTCAAAGCGATTCCAAAAAAATCCCTGGACTTTTTTCCCCCCTTTGGTAGAAACTGATAACTGTCACTTTTTATCAAAGTCTGTCAATAGCCAAGATCATCTTCAAGAAGAAAAATGTTGGAGGGCTTATATTAACTAAATTTTAAGATTTACTATTAAGACTCAGTAATTAAGATAGGATAATAGGAAAGACAAATAAGTTAATAGAAGAGACTAAAGAGTCTAGAAGTAAACCCATATACATATATACTCATTTGGGTTTTGACAAAGGTGCCGTAGAATTCAGTGAGGGAGGAAAGTTCTTTTCAATAAAATGTGCTGGAGCTACTAGACATACATATGGAAAAAAACAGACCTTATCCTTTTCCTCTCTATATATACCGAAATTAAAATAAGAAAGATCATAGATCTGAGAGCCAAACTTGTAACACTTCTACAAGAAAACATAAAAAAACATTTCATGACCTGCAGGATGCAGTGATTTCTCAGGACACAAAAAGCACTACCATGAAAGAAAAAAACTCAATAAATTGCATCATATCAATTTATTTACCGAGATATCACTTAAAAAGTTAAAAGGCAAGCTACCAAGAAAAGACATAGCCAGAATACATAAAGAATTCCCACAAATCAATAATAAAAAGAAGAATAACCAATAAAAAAACAGACCCTTCATAAAAGAAGCTCTATGAATGGCCATAGAGCACATGATAAGGTGCTCAACACCACCAGACACAAAGGAAGTGCAAACTGAACTACAGGGAGATACGACACATGCACTAGGAAGGCCAAAGTTGGAAAGCATGATAATATCACGTTATAGGCTAGAGAACAACAAGATCTCTCTTTGATTGCTGGTAAGAGTATGAAGTGGTAAAATCACTTTGAAAAATGGTTTAGCAGCCTCGAATAAATTTACACATTCACCTAACTTATGACCCAGCAATTCCACTACCATGTTTACATGCGAGAGAAGTGAAAAATATGTCCACAAATAGAGTTGTTCAAGAATGTTCATAGCAGCTTAATTCATTACAGTAAAAAACTGGAAACACCCCAAGTGTCCATCAATAAGAGAATGGACAAGCCAACTGTATCATATTCATACAACAGAGTCCTACTGTAGCGATACACCTAAGTGAACTGTTTAGACATACAGCAACATGACAAATCTTAAAACCACTACCTGAACCTCAGAAGTTACAATCACACCATCACTTACCCTGGTTCCATTGATTCATTTAATCTCATATGAGTCCTATAAAGTAGATACTATTATCCATCAGTTTTAACAATGAAAAAGATTCACAGAGGGAAAATAATAGCCAAGATCCTATTTACTCATTCATTAGTTCATTCAATGTGTACGGAGCATATACTGTTCGCTAACAGGTGGTGTGTCACAGGCTGAGGACAAAATGTTAGCGAAACCAGACACAAGACTTAAATCCTGTCCTTCCACTATGTACCACCACCAGGTACGGCGACAGGCCCTACATAAAAAAAAAAATGAGTAAGACACTAACACTGCTATACAATTACGATACAATACAAAGTGCTCTTATAGGTATATGCAAAGTGCTGTGTGAACCCCAAAAGGGAAATGACTGATAATTCTGCCTGAGTTGGTTGAAGCCAAACTGGCAAAGGGGCTGACATTCCCATTGGTAATATAACAGCAGACAGAGTGCTTTCAGGCGTTGGGAAAGAGTAGAAAGAGTTCAAGATTTGGAACTAAGTCCTCCTGGTGGGGATGCTGGCTCATGTGAGTAACCATCCAGCAACTTGAGGGATGGTTGTGGGAACTGGAAATAATACCTAAACATCTAACCACATGCAGAAGAAACTCAATTTATAGCAGCTTTTAGTTTTTGAACAACTAACTGGTGTTAGTCATACTGCCAACAGACATCTCCTATTGCAGGTGGTGCGTCAGTCTCCAGAAAGGCTTACCTCTCAAAACAAGGATGTGATTACCTTTTAAGGCTGAAAAGCTTAAGACTAGACCCTCGACCCACACAGTGATTTGCTGGCTTTTGATCTCCCCCTCACTTGAACATGACTTGTGCCCAATATACGCCATGAGATTGTGTTACGCGGAGTTGGCTCTCTCGGTTTAAGTGGCTTATACAGGGTTAGAGGCCAGGACCCCAAAACACTTGGACTAGTGGGAACAGCAGCCACCCTGCATTGTGCCTTTTCGTACAAAACCACTCAGAACACGCGCTTGATCGCTGCCTCCTGTGCGCCCAGCTCATAGCAATGCTCCCTCTGACCGGCATCACGCAGCCCTATCCGTCTACGGACTCCTACAACAGATGCTAGTGCTAAGTATTAAATTAATCTGAGACAGACAGCCTAGGAAGGGAGGGCCAAAGTGGCAGAATTTTCTCAATACACAGAGGCTCTTCCTGTGGCGCCTGCATCCAAGATTTTAATCTAGATAATGAAATAGGTTCGGTGTCCCTTCTGATGACCCAGCAGGTTAGTGGTGCTGAATATCAAGGCATTTACAAAACAAGAGGTCAGAAGTTGTTTGCGAGGCTGAGTGGCTCTTTATTGACATTTCCAGCCCAGTTAGAATAATTACAGCGAGAGTGGCCCTGGCACCAACCTCTCCTAACCACACAGGTTTCTATGTGCACCGTTGACTGATGAACTGACGCAGAAGGGCGTTTACATTATTTAATCATCAGAGCAAACACTGCAAACAGCTCTGCAAGGAGCACGGTACAGGGGAGAGAGCAGGCTTGCACTGGACCACAAATGGGCTGTGGGTAACATCAGGCAAACGGTTTCCGTTCTCCAAGCCTCAGGTCCCTCACCTATAAAATGGGATAATGATGCCCTGCAGGATGTTGTGAGCGTTACAGAGAATGTAGGCAAGTGCCTGGCATAATGCCTTGCATGTACCAGACACCTAATAAATGGTTGCTTCTGTTATCATAATTAATGGAAGGCATGGCCATCGAGAGTTTTGGGGGAGCCAAGAAGAAGATATATGCTACGAGTTGATTGCTTTTGTTGGCTAAGGGCCATGTTAAATGGCTCGTAGCCTGCTTAGGTGGAGTGGAGTTCAGGGAAGGGTTGGTGTGGGATGGGGAGGGGGTGGGTGAGTGGAGGATAATAGGAGAGACAAAGAGGGGAGAGGAGGGGGAAAATAAAGAGCTTTCGGGAGAAGCACATATATCTTGTTACTAGACTAGAAGGTATTTGAAGGCAAAGCCCAGGTCTTATTTTATGTACTTTTTACCCTGCTCATTATTACAAGCTCTGCTCATTATTACAAGCTCTCTCAGCATCGAACATAATACCTGACACCCAGCAGACACTGGGTAACTGTTTACTGATCCACACTGGATCGGCACCGACTCGCACTCGCAGGTGTGGCTCTGACTAAACAGGAAAAGGAAACGGACAGTGGCGGTGTGGGACAATGGTCGAGCAGTGGTTCTGATAAGCAGAAGTGCCCTTCGTCCCAGCCGCTGAGTCACCGCGCCATCACACTGACAAATTGTGACAGGTTCCATTCACAACACCAATAATGATATGAGGTCATTCCCTTGACAAAGCAATAAGCCCCAGATAAAGGCTCCAAATCTTTTTTTTTTTTTAAAGATTTTATTTATTTATTTGACAGAGAGAGACAGCCAGCGAGAGAGGGAACACAAGCAGGGGGAGTGGGAGAGGAAGAAGCAGGCTCATAGCGGAGGAGCCTGATGTGGGGCTCGATCCCATAACGCCAGGATCACGCCCTGAGCCAAAGGCAGACGCTTAACCGCTTTGCCACCCAGGCGCCCCAAGGCTCCAAATCTTAACACGGGAAAGGTCTGTCTCAGTCTGTCACCTTCTACAGTTAGCACATCAGGTATGTGAACTATTTTACTGTCCCGTCCTGGACTAGGCATTCTACATATTCTTTGTTCATTAATCCTCGTGACAGGGCTATGTAAGGTATTAAGTATAGTTTATCGGTGAAGAAAATGGAATTCACAGAGGTGAAGTAACTTGCCTAAGGTCAAATATATCAACCAGGCTTCAAAATCATAGACAGAAGGACGTATATATCAAAAGTTTTCACACACCGAGTACATCCATGTAACCAGTACCAGAGGAAGAAATAAATCCCCTTGTATCATTTCTTGTCATGCCCCCTCCAAGGGCAGCCCCTCTTCTCACCTCTCTCAACTCTATGAGTTTTGCCCGGAACACTCCAACCTACAGTCATTTCCCCTTCCACTGAATTCTTAAGTTTTTCTCCTCTGTAATTTCCCGATACCTTCTTGGAGTGTCAGTTATTTGTTCTGTTACATACCTTGTCTTTCTAATTATGACTGTTAGAAGCACCTTGAGGCCCGGTTTTATACTTCTTTACATCCCCTAGCACGCCTAGTATGGAGAACTTACTTCACAGTATAATGTCCCTAACAGTTACTTTCTGCTCTCTGTGTATCTGGCACTGTTATAAGCACCTTTCTTGGATTATCTCATTTAATCCTTCCAACAACCCAGTGAGGTAGGTACTGCTGTTTTCTCCCTTCAAGTAACCTGCCCAAGGTCATACAGCTAGGGAGGGATAGTCGGGATTCAACTGAAGCATTGTCACTCCAGAGAATGCATGAATTGGAGGGCTTTCATTATTCTGTTCTCTTTTCATAAAATTTTTATTCAAGTGTAAAACACACACAGAAAAAAGACAACATAAATCACATATTTAAAGTTCAACACAGTTTGCATAGGGGGAGAAAGCGACTATGGGGACAACAAGTCTTCAACTAAGCACTGGGATTCAGCTCCTTCATTTCCAACACGGAAGAAACTTACATCAATTCCCTGGACCCTGAAAAGCTATTATAACACCCCTCTGATAAAAACACTGGCTCAGGGTCTGCAGGCTTCCTTATCATTTTATCAAGGGCAGAAAGAATCATCCTGATGTCACAAACAAATTGGCTACTCTGTCCCTTCGATGTTCCCAACCAGGTTCCTTGGGCCAAAAATCAGTCATCATATCTCAAGCTGTGATGATAAAAGTTGTATTGAGCAGGATGTTGTCAACCAAACCAGGAACCTTGGACAAGAGTTCTGGCTGACAGCACATGGCAGTATCCTTCTTTGTGATGAAGACTGGGATAAAGCTCTGTGGGAACAGATCAGCACCCCATTTGTCTGGGGCACAGCCAACTACTGTGGCAACAACAGCCCTGCAAGCAACACAGTTATGGCACGTAACAGTAACCTGGCGTCAGGCATGCGTGTTCCCACGTCTCTGCTGTATGTTCTGACATGGAAAACCAACAGAAATGCCCAGTAACGGAATATCTTTCTCATCAAATGCCAGACCCTAGAAGACTCTTGCTTCTTCCTGCTACCAGTGAGTTCTTCATTTTTTTCCTCCTAATTTAATTATAGAAAAATAAACTGTGACTTTTTTTTTAAAGATTTTATTTATTTACTTGAGAGAGAGAGAGAGAGCATGCACACAAGCAGGGAGGAAAGGGAGAAGCAGGCTTCCCACTGAGCAGGGAGCCCGATGCAGGACTAGACCCCAGGACCCTGGGATCATGATCTGAGCCGAAGGCAGATGCTTAACCAACTGAGCCACCCAGTGCCCCAAACTGTGACTTTCTGACAATTACCTTTTTTATTTCCTCCCTGCTTTGAGTCCTCACTCATTTTATGCAAGAAAGAATCCCCAAACTCAGAAGAACGGTCTCAAATAAAGCATCAATGTAGACAGCTTGAAAAAAAATTTTTTTTTAAATAAAGTTGAATGATTTTTACAAAACGAAGACACTTGGATAATTCACACCCAGATCCAGAGACAGAACATGATCAGCACCCCAGAAGACCCCTTAGTGCCCCCCATTCTAGTTACTAACTGCACCCCTGCTCCCCCAGGGTATCTGCTATCCTGACTCTTCACACCATATATTAATTTATTTATTACTGAACTTTATATAAATGAAATTATATAGTATGTCCTCTTTATACTGGTGAGATTCATTCACTTTGTTGCACGTGGAGTGTTAATTTACATTTCTATGTCATACTGCATTTTCTATGCTGAAATGTATGGATGTGATGTGATTGATGTATCTATTCTGGTGTTGATGGACAGTTGATGGATTTCAGATTTCATTAACCGTAGTTAATGCTCTGTGAACACATCTTTTGGTACATAATATGCGTGCGTTTTTCTTGGGTACGTAACCAGGTATGGAATTGTTATGTCACTGGGTATGTGAAGTTGATCATACCAACTTACCCTCCCATCTGCAGTGTTTGAGAGTTCTGCTGACTCTAAATCCTCACCAACACCTGATATTGCCTGTCATTTTCATTTTATTTATTTTTTAAAGATTTATTATTATGAAGTTGTACACTTGCTGGTTATTTGGGTATAGGTCTTTTCCAAGTACCTTTTTAAGGCTTTTGTCCATTGGGTGGTCTGCTGTTTTAGAGTGGATGTGTTCCTTATATATTCTGGATACGAGTTCCCTATCAGATAAATCCACTGCAAGTATCTCCTCTCATGATGTAGCTTGCTTTTAACTCTTGTAATAGTATCTACTGGTAAACAGTCTTAATTTTAATGTAGTCTAATTTACCCATTTTTTCCTTTATAGTTAGTACTTTTCGAGTCTTGTTTAAAATGCATTTTTTAGGGGCACCTGGGTGGCTCAGTCGTTGGGCGTCTGCCTTTGGCTCAGGGCGTGATCCTGGCGTTCTGGGATCGAGCCCCACGTCAGGCTCATCCTCTGGGAGCCTGCTTCTTCCTTTCCCACTCTCCCTGCTTGTGTTCCCTCTCTCACTGGCTGCCTCTCTGTCAAATAAATAAATAAAATCTTAAAAAAAAAATGCATTTTTAAAGAGCTGCCTTATTAGAGACTGACTGGTGGGGCTGCCAGACAAGGCCCCAGCCTCCCTGAAGCCACAAGAGCTAAGCTAAACCACCACAAAGCTCTTTCTCTGGAATTTTACTCTTTAGGGAATGAAAATGAAACTGAAAATGGTTGACAGCACTAGAAGAAACCATCTGAAAGTCCTTGCCAGAGGCCCAAATTCTGTTCTACCCCCCCTTCTGAGTATGGCTTTTCAGCTTGATTTCTGTTTTTCCTTCAATTCTGCGAGCACACCCTTCCCCTTACCCCTCCATCTCCTTCCAATAAACTCTCCTTCTAAAAAAATGCCTAATTAGCCAGAGTCTACTTCTGTTGCTTACAACCAAAGAATCCTACTGAATCCTGCATTCACTCTCCCTATAGTGACATCATCTATTTTTATATATGGCACTAAACACAAAAGTACAGCTTGACTAGTCACACTGTGCAAACAAGAAATCTCACCTTCTTGAAACTCAGTCCTCATCCTTTCATGACTGAAGTATGATTTAAAAAAACTATGATAGCTTTCTGACATCCCAGGGCTGGTTGTGCCATGACACTCACATTAAGAAAAACAATGTCATTTTCAACTCATTAGCTCCTATAGGGAAATGAAGAAGGGGAAATCTAGCTAAAACTGCACATTCTCCAATAAAGCGGACAAGAAAAAGGTACAATAGAGCGTTAACCCCTTAACAAAGTATCCAGCAAAGACAGCTCTGCAGCTGTGCCTAAGCATGATAATTACTACCTTTCTTTGCTGATGGCTATAATAACGAGTACTGATAATTTAAGTGGAAGAGCAAACAATACGTCGTTGTGTAGAGTATTATTTAAATAAGGAGCACTTCTAAAAATTAAATTATCCTGAATAGGCAGCGTGGGGGAAAGGGGTGACAATCTGTAGAAACGCTGTTATAATGGGAAGGGTGTTTGGGGAATCATCTCAATAATCACGTGCTCAGGCCCTTTATGTTTCACAAAATTAAGAGCACAGACCAACGTTAACAAGAGAGATTTTTAAAAACAAACAGAAATTATAGCTCTGAATGAGTCTGAGCTGGCAAGTCATATTGCACTGATGCAATTGTAACATCAGGCATTTCTGGATTACACCTTTTGGAAATGTTTTAGAAACTGTGGTGTTTTCTTCAGCATGACCTTAGGGGTGGCAAATCATTCCCTGAAGTTGACTGGGTTTGATTTCTCTAAAACATTCAAAACTCAGAGTCAAACCTGGTGGGTAAATTTCTTTAAGTATATTTCCTTCTTAAAAAAACATAGCGTGGGTTTCAGAGTTAGAGAAATCTGTACTCTGACACTTCCTGGTATGTGATCTTGAACACAAGACAGTCTACTTGAGTCTCCATTTCCTTCTACATAAGAAGGGACTAACGGTCTTTCTGATGGGTCGGGCTGATAAATGAAATACTGTATCTGAAGCTATTATATCTTTAGCTTTTACTCTTGTGACTAAGGAAGGAGAATGGCTTTTGTCTGTCCAGTGCAAACTGGTTCTGAAGGGACTTCATAAAAAAAGTTTAGAGATTTTAGGCATCACCATTAGTGAATGACAAGACTTGCAATGTCTCTGGATTTAGGCAATCCAGCTCAGACCCAGAAATTATTTTTAAAAGGATTCTAAGAACAAAACACAATCATAGGGTCCAAGTACTAACGTTGGAGCATTTATGCGCACAGCTGCCTGTTGGTGTCAGAGGAGACCCAGACACCCATGTTCTAATTCTGAATCCATCCCTAGCAATGCCCATGAAGGGGCCCATGAACAAAGGGTAGCTACTGGTGCAGAGAAAATGGAAAGAACTGATGGAGGAAACAGAAGTTCTCAAAGGAAAACCAGATTCATCTTTTACCCACAGACATATACGCTAAGGGCCTGCGGGAGGATCGGGGCAGAATGGCTGCTTTAATAGGCTGCATCTTCAAAATTCAGAGGGCGGGTTTCTAGGATGGTACTAGCCAGGCAGAATTGGCTGGTCTTCTGATAGTCAAGCTTTGTTTGGTTCTGCAACTGTGTTAACAATCTTTCCTTGGCATTTGCCCAAAACCTTACTCTGCCCTACTTCCGTGGGAACAGAAATAGGTCATTAAACACCCAAAAAATCTGGTTACCTTGACCCCTGGTTACCATGGCCTCTTAGTGTCCTTATCGATAAAATGAGAAAAATTACACCTACCTCATGGTACTATGTGTATTAAATGAGATCTCAAGAAAAGCATCATTATAGTGTCTGACACATAGCAGTTGCTTGATAAATAAGTAATTACTGACTTTAAACAAAGAAGGAAATACCAAATGTTGCAAGTGAACTGCTAAGAAGATAATCTATAGATCAAGAGAAAAACTTAGTCTAGTCTGGATAATTCTACAATTTGTTGAATCTTGGTTTTGAACAATTGCTATTATATCTTGAATGCATATTTTCTCTAAATATTTTCTCTATACCTTCTTGTTTTATCTACATATATCTTAAAATTTTGCTTAGTTAAAAAAATTAAAAATCACTTAACCAATCATCCTTGAGAAAATCTATTCATAAATATCCAGGTCTTGTGCTCTGCAGATCTGACCTTTTCTTTGTATTACAGAGCTAGAGGATGAGGTTCCATAGAGGATGGATATTTAATAGATGATGAAATATTCCTTCAGTCAATCCTCTGGACCAGGTATGGAGTTCAGAGGTCTGAATCTGTTTCGATCATGACAGTGTATCTAAGAGCATACAGTTAGTGGAGGAGTTCTCCTTCAGAGGGGAAAAACAGGAACTGTTCATTCTGTCATCATTGCCTCTTTTGCATAATAGATGTGTATTTCCTATGGCCAGTCAGGGATAATGTGCCAAAGACCGGGAGAGACTGGGTCAAAGGTGTCATTATCTTGTTTGAGAATCCTCCATGCAGATGACCACCCTTACATTTCAAAAACAATGGCTCTCAAATCATTTGATGTCCATGGTTACTTTGGAAGGGCAATAAACAAAAAGACCACACATAGAGGACCCTGAATTAGGCCTGGAAGACCTGTCCCTCTGCCACTCAGAGAATTCATTTAACACCCTTGGGCCTCGATTTCCACATCTAGAGAGTGAGGGGGTTGGATCAGATAACCCTGAATTTGTCTAGTGTTTAAAACTCTATTAATTTATACCCACTCTTCCACTTTTCTATTGTGAAAAATAGCAATGAAACGCACCCCGCTTTCACCAAATGAATTAAGACATTGCTTTGATGAGACAATTGAAAAAAATAATAAAATATGAATTCATGTTAAAGATAAAAATATGTACAGTGCCATCCTGCAGTCATCCCCAGAGATGCTCTTTCTCACCATCTACGGTAACGACAGAACAGTATCTCTGAACCCCCAAAATAGCTCATTTAATTACAACTTACAAACTGTCAAGTTTCTAACCAGAGCTGCAGACAGACAGGGCACTTGCTTCCCACTAATTGTGGTCAACGCGTGAGCAGCTGATAGCATCAGTCGCAAGTGGTGACGTTTAAGTTATGTTGAACTGGGAAGCAGAATTGGCATCCAATTGCAGAATGGCCAGGGGTTATTCATGAGCTAATCATGGCTAACATTCTTGAGTATTTACTTTATGCCAGCACTTAGAGTCATGTGCTTTATATATGTTATCGAATGTTTGATCATCCCCTGTACTGTGTGGTCAGGAGACCAGGGCTATGGCAGCTCAGGGTTCTGGCCATGCTATTCAGTGGCATTATAATGACCACTCTTTCACAGAGGAGCTGGACAGGGGCACACCTGTTTCCTTTCTCCTGCACCTTCTTTCCAGGACCAGTGATTCACATTCCTCCCTCTCAAGCCCTTGAGTCCTGAGCAATTGGACAGCTGAGAAAGTTTGATACTCGACCTGCTCTTTGACTTCTTACAAGTGTTTTCCTCTAAGTGCCAAATGGTTCGATGACTACTGCTGTCTTCCATGAGCAAATATACTGGTACCACTGGTATCCCTAGAATGCTTATTGTGTTGGACATTAGTTCACATGGTAGGATTTGAGCTAACAACAAGACATGTTGCAGACTTGGAGAACAGGTAAAAGGGGGCCCGGAATTTAGATTATCACTTCCTGGAAGACACAGCTGAATCCGCATTGCTTTGTGCACTGCACTTGCACTGCACCTAGTTTTGTATCCCGCCATCGACAGGTACAGACCAGTATGGTACAGTGGAAAGAGCAATGGGATAGGAGGGAGTAAAGAACAAGGTCACAGGTCTCCATTACCCCCATTCCTGCCCAGTCATCTCTGCTCTGCTCTCCTCTCCCCACACTGGAATAGAACCCTGATATTGAGAAGTACAAAATGTCAAGGGGTGTTTCTAACTCAGGAGGGGCAACGAAGAAGAAAAAAGGCTGAAATCTCTTTATCGGATTAAAACACTAACAACTTTTAAATTCACACTATGTGCCAGGCACTATGCAAACAAAACTTTTCTTAGATGATCTTGTTTGCTTCCCACAAACTAGGCTCTATGAGAGAGACATTCTTATTGACGCCATATAAAGCCGAAGTAAATGAGGCACAGAGAGGTTAAATAACATGCCCAAGCTGTACAGGTAGGAAGTGGCAGAGCTGAGATTTAAGACAAGCTTTGCCACTGAAAACAAAGGGATTTGCTTTGTAAAGAGTTGTGTGAATGTGCTAGAAAGGGGCAAATTCCTAGGAAACCAAGAGACTGCTTGGAGCAGACCTTCTCTGGAACTAACTCGGAAGGGGATATCAGAAAGGAAAACACCACGTTCCCACATACTATCTTTGTTGAGTATATCTTTGTAAATGAAGGAGGGGTCAATTAACATTGTCCAGTGAGACACATGAGCCTGACGGCTTGGCTCCTTGTCAACCCAACACAGTTATTTCCTGGTCTTTGGCCAACATGGCATACCATACTGTGTCTGCCTAACGAAGTGAGAAGCAGAATGGACACACGTGTGGGTGTGGGTGTGGGTGTGTGTAGGATTTGTGCAGTGTGGGCGCAAAGCCCACAGGCACACCTTGCATTCTTGGCTAAAATTCCTTCCTCCTCATAAAGAAGAGAGATTATGTGATTGTTTTAGTCATTCTTTTCTTCCTGGAATGGCTTTGGGAGGGATATAGTCTGGCTGGGGCTTAAGCTCTCAAGGGGACCAAGCACAAAGGCAGGCTACCAACACCCTCTGTGTCTGTGGGTTTGGTGAGAAAGGGAGGCTGCGACAACAATGTGGGCAAAGGCTGTCCTTTGCCGCGAAAGCTGAACTCTCTAAGGAGAGGAGCCAGAAGAGAAACTTCACCTTATCTCAACTGTCTAGACTCTCTACCTCCACCTGTTCTCAAGATAAATTGAAGATTTGTTGAAGCTAGAGAGTTCATGCTCTCTACAGAAACGTAATCAGTAAATCTCCCCTAAGTCATTCCCCCTACAAACTGCACACTCAGTGAGACCAGAAGGAGTTGTATTTTCTAATTCTAATTCTAATTTCAACTCCCCCCCATGCCTCCTGTACCTGGTTGATGAGTGAATATCCATCACACCTCCAACCCAAGGAATTCTTGCTTTTCCCTCCCGGCAGCATCTAGTCGAGGCTTGCTGCTTAAATGTGCAATGGCTAGCTCTGGTTTCCTAGTGGAAATGCTTGTACTGATCATAACTGTACTCATTTACAGGAACCTACCAATCCTCTTGAAAACTGGTATCCTTTTGGTTTGTAAAGCAAAGAGATTTCTGGAGCCCTGTCAACTTTTTGTGTGCTTATAATCACCTTTTGGTTGCAAACCTTTTGTGTTTCCATTACTCAACACTTAAGGTAAGAATTCTGTTTCAGAAACATGTCCTTGCTTATGAAGCCCATCAGTCAAAAAAAGGACACTTATGGACAAATTAATTAAAAAGATAGAACCCCATGATTTCAATGTTCTTCTTGCTATCTTGTCCTCATTTCTCCCTCCCTCTCTCTTTCCATTTTTCCTTTTTTTTTTTTTTTTTTTGGTCCACCACTTTCATTCTGTATACTATCCTCTATAACCTCCTTCCAGGACCTTGCTTTAGTTCATGGGTTCTGTCACAAAAGACTAATCAATCCAATCAAGGAAAGTTAAGATCTGATCTCATGATCAGATCAATGACAAGAATCCAGGGTTTTTTGTTTTCATTTCTTACAGCATATTTTGGGTGTGGGGTGGATGGTAGAGAAGAAAAACAGGATAAGTAAATCTGAAGATCCTTAAGGGCAGAGAATGTCCTGTTATCATCTTTGTACCCTCCAGAAAGCCTAATGCAGCACCGTTGAGCCTTCAACAAATGCTTACTGAGGAGCTCCTATGCAGAGTCAATGGTGAATAACATAGACTTGGGTGCTTGCCTCCCAGAGTCCTCAGTCTCAGAATGAAAGAGAAAATTGGAAAAAAACCAAACAAACAAAAAAACAATCCAACAAACAACCCCCCCCCCCACCAAGAAATAGATCATTACAAACTGTGCTAAGTGTGATGAAATAAAAGAACAGACTTAGTAGGGAGCAAAAGCCAGGAGTTCTGCTCTACCCCGGGGCAAGGGTGGGGAGGGCTTGGGGGGGAGGTCAGGGAAGGCTTCCCTGAGGAAGTGACACTGAAGTGGAGACCTGAAGTATGAGTAGGAGTTAAGGGAGCTACAAATTATAAGATCTTCAATAAAGCAAAGGCTTTTTTCTACTTTTCAAACAACTGAAGTACCACTTTTTGTGTGTGTAGGAGAGATGTGAATGAAATGTTAGCAATTCATCCACATCTTTCATTCCACATGCAATGGAATTAAGAATCCCCATATGAGCTGCCCAAGGTCACTAGACCTTTAGGGGTGCCTGGGTGGCTCATTTGGTTAAAGGTCTAGGACTAGACCCCCAGGGCTGCTGGCTCCCAGCCTAAAGCCCTTAGGACTACACCACAAGAACAGAAGTTTCGGTGGCCACGCCAGACTTAAAAAGAAGAGCTCAGGGAACTCTGAGACATAGACGTAGGGCTTATCCCATATTCAAATGGTATGTAGTGGGTTGGGGATAAAAGATATTTAAAGGTGAACTTTTAAATTTTTGTGTAAGATTTATTTATTTATTTGAGAGATAGAGAGTGCACACGTGTGAGCGAGCAGGCTGGGGGTGATGGCGGGGGCAGATGCAGAGAGGGAGGGAGAGGGAGAATCCAAGCTCAGCGCAGAGCCCAATGCCTGGATCTCACCACCTCAAGATCATGACCTGAGCAGAAACCAAGAGTCAGGTGTTTAACCAAATGAGCCACCCAGGCACCCCGAAAATGGAACTTTTAATAAAAGAACTCAGTGCTGCTTCTGCAGAATGGCTGGATATGTTCAGGTATTTCTGACCAAAATGTTTTTGTAAACCAGGAACAAAGAGGGAACCAGGCAGATTTCGCTGTCTGCATGCAATGTGAAAACAGTACTGTTGTGGCAATGTGATCCAATCAATTCAAAGTGATATCTAAGGTCTACTGACTTCACCCATTAGCCCAAGAAGAACTACAATGAGCCCTAAACTCTAAGCTTAACCACACCTGAGAAGCAGCCCTGAGTTCACAGGCCTGGCAGTTTCTAAATGCCTGTGACAGCTCCTGGCGAGCTAATACCGCCTAAGCAACTTTCCTCAGCAGCTTCCCCATCTTCGTTCCTCTCTTTACAACACTGCTACACCAAGACTAACACCTCCATTTCTTCGTCTCCGTTAGCTTGCCTTCTCAGTACACAACAAAGATCCAGAGTTGATTAGAAGGACTGGTGAATACAGAGGGGAAAACCTCCATTCCGGTCCACTCCGGCTTCTCCAAACTGAGAAGTGAACACAACATGGGCAATAATCCAAGAGCTTCACCACCACCCTATTTGTTAAGCAAAGACGGTAAGAGAAAGGTTTCCAAAAGCTGCCAGGGGGCGTCTTTCACAAGAGAGGTCTCAGGAAGAAGGGAGGAAGAGATACTGTTGAATACCACTAAACCTCAAATCCTTCCCCACTTCACACCTCTTCAGGAGACAAAAGATTGGAAATGTCCCTCCAATCAAAACAAGATCTCTCTCTGCCTTTCCATGATTCTTAGCCCCTGCTTTGTGTTGGCCTCTTTGTCTCTGCAAAGAAGCTGCTTCATTGAAACATCACGGGGGGGGGGGGGGGGGAAACCAACAGTTGTCCCCCAGACAATGAAGTCGCCTGCACACAGGCATTTCCAACGTAGGCAGGAGGCAGGCGACAAAGCCTGCAGAATTCTCAACCTGTTGCTATAGTAGCAGAAAGAATGTGATTCAAGCAGCTCTGCTGAGATCCATATCCAAATCCCTCCAGCTCTGAGAGAGAACATTAACCCTTCGCTGCCCCTTGTTGGGGGCAGAATCACCTGGGAAGAACCTTACATTTGTCCTGGGCACTGGATATCGCAGTCCTAGCATCCACTCACTCGTGCATTCACCCAATATCTATTTATTTAGATTCTCTTGCGCTGTGTCCTAGGTTGTCAGTGGTAAACAATGCAGATGTGGCCCTTGGCAATGAGCAAGAGGAGGAGTAGGATATTAAACCATTGCTCAAACCACAACAGATTATGCAGCATTAGTGTTCTTGGGGAGACACATGAGGCTCTCAGCAAAGCCATCACCAGAATGGAAACAACCTATGCAAGATAACCAGCTCGTAAATTAATTGTAACAGACTCTACATGGTCTGGGCCACTTATCTGATTGTTTGCATGTGCTAATCCGACAAGAACACCACTAGAAATGCCTGTTCCAATCATATCATGCCTCCTACAAAGCATTAATTTGAATGAGTTTTTTAATCAAGTCGGCTTTCCACATAAAATAGAAAGAGCACTGCTTGTCAGAGAAACCACTGCAGGCACTTGCTGAACAATCACCAGGCAACAGCAGTGGCAGGTGAGGGCTCACAAAACACATAGAAGAAGCACAGTCACAAGGACCCTCTGAGGACTGTTATCTCAACAGTCCCCACCCCAATTTACATCTGTGGTCGCGACAGTAACAAAGAAACCTTAAGAAAGAATTTAGAAAGGACTTCCAATCTAGCTTACTTTCCCTAACACTGTAGTGCAGAAATCTTACAGAACTGAACACCTTCCTGCTGGACTTCTTTATTCCCATGGAGCATAAGTACAAGGAGGGAGGGGTTTCTTAGGAAGCTAAACTCATTCGGTAACGATATCCTCATTCGCTTTTTGTGAAACAAGACAGCATCGATCAGACTGCCGAGCAAAAGTGGAAAAACCACAGGACAGGTTGCTAATCTCGGATGGCCAGTAAATGTGATTTCATGGAAGTTACATAATCTTTTGTCCTCAGTTTCCTCAGAGGTAAGTCTGATACACTCGGTAGATATAAAGACACAGAACGATCAACAGCAATGCCTACACATGAGTGGCCTGGCATAAAGAACAGCTGACCCTCGAACAACCTGGGAGTTAGGGGAGCCAACACCCCACAGAGTTGAAAATCCACATGTAACTTTTGACTCCCCAAAACCTAACCACTAATAGCCAACTGTCGACCAGAAGCCTTATTGATAACATTAACAGTAAGAGATCTTCCCTCAAGAAAACCATATAAGTAAGAAATCTTCCCTTAAGAAAATCATAAGGAAGAGGGGCGCCTGGGTGGCTCAGTTGGTTGAGTGTCTGCCTTCAGCTCCGGTCATGATCCCAGGGTCTTGGGATGGAGCCTCATGTGGAGCTCCCTGCTCAGTGGGGAGTCTGCTTCTCCCTCTCCTTCTGCCCCTCCCCCTACTTGTAGCTCTCTCTCACTCTCAAATAAATAAACAAAACCTTAAAAAAAAAAAAATCATAAGGAAGAGAAAATACATTCACAGTACTGTAAAAAACCCATGTCTATGTGGACTTGTGCAGTTCAAATCCGAACTGTTCAATGTTAACCGTACTAGTTGTTATTCTTAGTAACACTGTAAAACATAGTTTCTGCCCTGGAGAATACTTGAGCAGCTCAATCATATTTAAGAACACTAGTTTCCGATCTTAACCAGAGGCACGTCTTTCACCAAGCAATCCAGGGAGAGATGGGCCATCAGAAAGGGATATTCACCCAAATCTCTTTTAACCACTGCAACACCGGGCTAAGATTTAGGAAAAGGTCCCAAATGATTCAACTAGATGGAAACTGGTTTCTTTTTGCCTAAGAAATGATGGTAGCAAACATGTTGTGTGATCTAAAGAAATGACTTCACCTGACTTTGCAGTTTCTCTCTGCGAATCTATATTTCCCTGGCCTTTGACAATGGATTTGCCCATGTGACCTGCTTTGACCAACAGATGTTAACAGATTAAAGACATAATCAGAAGCTTGAAATGAGCTTGCTCATTGTGGCTTATGCTTTTTTTTTCTTTTTATGTCTGCAATCACCATGAGAAGAATGTGCCCAAGCTAATAGTTGATCCCAGGGAAAGGTTGAGGGACATGTTGAATAAAGCCACCCCCAATTAAGCCAAGCCAAGGTCAGTGGATTCTCCCCACCCTAACCTGCAGAAAGAGGGGTTAATAAAAACACACTGTTATATGCTACTGAGCTTTTGTGTTTGTTTGTAATGTAGTGTTATTGTTGCAACAACTGATACAGCCACTATAGTAAAAATTCACATGTAGTTTAAGGGTCAAAACCGTGTTTGCTTTGTTTTCTTAATATGTAACAAGTAATAGAATTCTGATATTTCCCCCCATTGGACTATAAGGTCCTCAAAGCAGAGTTCTATTATATCCCCAATGCCAAAGACTTATTCATGCAGTCCCTGCCATGTTCTAAATCTCAGGGGATACAATAGTAACATACAGCCATCTATCTGCACCTGTGAATTTTTGCCATCTAAGATCAGGTCAGTGTAATTGCCCAAAGTTGATCACAAAGTTTACTTATGTGGCTTGAAGTGTATCAAATCAGTAAGGAACTCTGAACCACTGGAGTGTTGCCTGCCTAAGTACAGAGGAACTGGAATCCCTGCATCTTTCCGTAATGGACAAGACCAACAAGATCACTAGCTTGTTGGTTTTCAATCCCAGGCAATCATTAGAGCCTTCTAAATTACAGATTCCCAGTCCCCATATATAGATATTTGGTTGAATAATCTGACATAAGACCCAGACATGTGTTGGGGTTTTTTGTTTTAAAGATTTTATTTATTTATTTGAAAGACAGCAAGTGAGCACAAGCAGGGGGAGCTGCAGGCCGAGGGAGAGGGAGAAGACGACTCCCCGCTGAGCAGGGAGCCCGATGTGGGGCTCGATCCAGGACCCTGGCATCATGACCTGAACTGATGGCAGCGGCTTAACCGACTGAGCCACCCACGCATCCCGACCTGTGTTGTTAAAAAGGTCTCAAAGTAATGCTGACGATCACAAGAACTGTAAATGCCCCCCATCTAACAGAACCCCTCTAAGCGCTGACTGAATTTCTTATGCTGAGCTGCACTAAGCACCTGTGATGATGTTAACAGACCAAAAAGTGAACACAGAGGTACCATCTCCAGGTGAGCACATGAATCCATTAGTTGTTAGCATCACAAACCATTCCCAAACTCAGGAGCTTAAAACAACAGGCGCTCATGACTGCTCCTGAGTCTCGGGTAACTTTGTGTGATCTCTGCTGGGCCCACTCATGGGTCAGGTCAGCTGGCTGGTCTAGGATATCCTCACTCACATATCTGCTATTAGATCCCTATCCACTGGAGAGACAAGGGTCTCTGGACCACAGCAACTGAGTCCAGGGGCGTCCATAAGGTGACCGGGCTGGACTCTAGGTGAGCCAGGAGACCGGTGTGAGGCCACCTACGACCTATGCTGGGGATGGTACATATGCACACTTTCACTTCTGCACATTCTACTCACCAGAGTAAGTGACAAGGCCTAGCTCAGGTTCAGGGTCTGGGTAAACACACCCTACCTCTAGATAAGGGGAACTACAAAGTCATCACAAGAGACAAGCTTCAAAGTCTATTATACAACCAAAGGGAGAAAAGGCTGCCTTAAGCCAAACGGGACTTGTAAGTGTGGGCCAAAGTTTTCCCCTAACATCAAAAAGTCATACACTCCCCAGGGTGAAGTTTCGTCTGATATTCCGCATTTCTATTCCTGCCTGCATACGCATACCTTACTTATTCCTCAAGACCTCAGTCTCAAAGGAAAGCAAAAGAAGTCTATGTCTCCTCAGCACTAGTTCATATTATCCATTTAGGGTTTTTAAAGATGATGTGGATGACATGCCGTCCTTATGAGGACTTGTTGAAGGCGAGTCTCCCTGTGATGTCTCTTCTCGGCATAGGATGTGCCTACAGATAAACGTGACCAAACGATCCTCAGGGCTACATCCTGCAAAGGGCTCCACAGCATTCTCACGAGGAGCACCAAAGTGTAAGAAATATTGCAGGAAAAAGATAACACACTGGGCCAGTAAAGAGCCCCGCGGAGCAGGAAACGGGCGCTTACTGAAGATTATAGGCTGAGGCTAATTATATTCTGGCTGCCGGCTGCTTCACTCACCCGTGCTTGACTGTGCTCCCCTAGGAAGTGCAATAAAAGGACGGTGGCTGAATCCACAACTGTGTCCCTGACCCACGCCCTAAGATGTACGGAGCCTGGCTGGGATGCAGCAGGAGTTAGCACAGCATCCCTACCACTGAGGTGTTGCTTTCTGGTTTTTAGAAAAATTACTACGACCTTTGGGTTAGTTCTACTCAAATTCTCTAAACACCTACTTGTGAGTTTTGGGGACAGCAGAGAGTGGTAGGGAAAAGAATTCCAGCAACCAGAAAACACAGGATAGCAGACAAGTGGCCAGGGCTGGGTCGTGCCTGGAGGCTCTTTGGAAGGGACATGGGGGATGGACGGAGAAAGCTCATGCTGCCCACACATAAGGTTGTCTCAAGTGCATATATGGTTCCCATTTATATGGCCAGTTTTTACTCTGCTTGGTATCACTGCTCAGAAGACTAAGCAAGAGGAGTGGGTGAAAAACAATGAAATGAAAAGAAATGCTACATTCACCATAAAGATGCTTCGGAAAAGCCAAATTCAAGAAGATACTGCATCTAATTTAGTTTGAGAATAAAATCTACAAAGTTCTAAAAATGTGTGAAACTGGGGCGCCTGGGTGGCACAGCGGTTGCGCGTCTGCCTTCGGCTCAGGGCGTGATCCCGGCGTTATGGGATCGAGCCCCACATCAGGCTCCTCTGCTGTGAGCCTGCTTCTTCCTCTCCCACTCCCCCTGCTTACGTTCCCTCTCTCGCTGGCTGTCTCTATCTCTGTCGAATAAATAAATAAAATCTTTAAAAAAATAAAAAAATAAAAAATAAATAAAAATGTGTGAAACAGGCCGTCAATAGGAGGGAACACTGCCCACTCTCCTCTAAACTGTCTTCCGCTCCCAAGCACGGAGCACTGGATCTGGGAGACGGGAGACAAGCAGGTGTTGTAGCACTAGTGATATTTTTGTTGGTTTTTTTAAAGATTTATTTATTTGAGTGAGAAAAAGAGAGACCACAAGTGGCCAGGCAGAAAGAAAGTCTCTAGCAGACTCCCCGCTGAGTGTGGAGCCCGACAAGGGGTTTTGATCTCATGGCCCTGAGCTGAAACCAAGAGTCGGACGGACACTTAACCGACTGCGCCACCCAGGCGCCCCCGCGGGAGCCTGATGTTTTCTACCTGAATGCGTAGTAACCAAACTGCAAATGCTCACAAAGGCTGGAACTGCTTCCAGGGCTGTTCACTCCACGGGCGGCTCAGAGTGGCATCCGTTTGCTTTTCAACCACAACTGAAGAGAGTCACAAAATAGAAACTGCGCATCTCCAAGTGAAATCACCATAAGGGATCCCACCCCCATCTTCTGCTCACTCGGCAAAAAAGTAAGTGGCATTCTCGGATGGTCTTTTAATGAGCTGGCTGATTGGGCTGCAGTAAGACTATGCTTTTGATTAATTAGCGAAAGGGAAACCAAAGCGCTAAGAAAGCAAGCTACTGGTATTATCACCACAGGGACATTGACAGTGACACTGATGGAAGAATTAGGGATTTCTTTTCAGAAAAAGAATGTCAGAAGAGGGGTGTGCAATCTGAGAAGGGGATCTTCACCCTTCTTGTGCTCCTCCCCACTTCAACACGCGTGCGCGCACACACACACCCCCCACAACTTCATACCCTTCTTGGTACGCTACTTTTTAGGGCTATTTTTTACTGCTGCTCTAAAAAGCTAGCTATGTGAAGCACGGGCTGCTGCTCCTAGAGTAGTCCTTGCGTTGCCCGCACCACGGAGCCCAGGACGAACCCCTGCTGCACCTGCAGGGCCATCCGGGCACAGGGCAAACTTTCACACGTGTCGTGGGAGTGCCTTGGCTCTGGGCAATTTCTGTGGCAGCTTCTCCCCTGCTCCTAGGAAACCCCTTAGCTCAGCATCTTCACACTCTAATGTAACCACAGTGTAATTCCTCGTGGCTGTTCAAGGAACGGGGCCATCGCAAATATACTCTAATAGGGTAGTATCAAATTCACATTACACATAGCTTTATCTTTCCTACAACCTTTTTCCTGAACTCTCCCCAGGTATTAAAGTTTGGGCCAGGCCAGGAACCAGAGGGAGCAGCTGTATTCCTTCACATTCAGTGCACTCAACGGCTTGTGTTTAGAATAAATATTTGAAACTCAGAAGCCTGTTAACAATGCAGCACTTGATTACTCTGAATTACTCTCACCCACAGCAATTGAGGGAGAAGTCCTTGGCACCAGCCCCACGCAGAAAACCTGCTTCCCAGCCTGCTCCATTTGCCTTCCAACGCTCCCCTCAAAGAAGTCTCAACACACTATACAAAGATCTCAGTTTTCTCCCTTAAATACCACATGAATCCCACATCGAACATCTGACTTCCTTCTTCCCAGAGCACTACGGTTTGCTTCAATACTTCCATGTTCATATATATTTAATCAGACCAACTTATCTTGCAACTCTTTTATGCAAACCCCTCTGCTAGCGTCTGTCATTCAACACTGAAATCTTTTTAAAAGGGTTTTTCTGTTTGCTCGTTTTGAGACAAAACGTCATCTTGGGTCTATTTTAAAGCTATAGTAACAAGCTACTTTTCAATTAGTCAGAGGTGCCCATGTATTAAAATGGCCACAATCCTTCACTTTTCCTCCTTCAAAACCTATCTGGTAAATAAAGTCTTTTTTTTTTTTTTTTTTCAAAGAGGGCCAAAGGGTAAACTGTACTAACCAGAAGTAATTAGTATGTTAAGTTTTGTTTCAAGGCCAGGCTATCAGGTTACAAGTTCTAATAAACCCTGCTGGGGGAAGACATTTCTTTGTCTTGGGACCACTGAGAACTAACCAATCAACCAAACAAAACACCTTTAATTCCATCGGAAACTCCCCATCTAAACACAACTGAAAAGAAAAGCCAACACCAAAGCAAATAAAATGAATGAAGTGTTCCTGCTGCTGGCAGCCCTTACCATTGGGAGCAGAGGCCCCCTCCGGACCCTCGCAGGGGCTCTGGCTCCTCCTGGGGTGGGGTAGGGGTGGCGAGGGGTCCAGGCCCTGGGTGCAGGTAGAGGTATGCTCCGTGCATGCTTGAACAGGACTCACCGCCGTCTGCCTGCCTGTCTGCCACTCCGTCCTCTCGTCTGGGTGGGAAGGGCCAAGATGGGGAAAAAAAAAAATGTGCAGGTTACTCACTGGCCTTCCCAGGCGGGCACACCCAGGAGGAGGGAGAGGCCAGGCACAGACACGGAGATTCTTCAGAGGCTGTGCCTGAGATCTTGCTTCTGATTCCTTTTGTTAATACTTCCTGAACTTTAAACACAATCTGCACAGGCGCGGGTATTTTGGGGGAGGCAAATAACACTTGGGTAATTAGATTCCAAGAGCTTTGTGCAAAGGTTACTTTGAAAAGGCAATGCTTTAGTGCACATACTTTTATATTTAACTCTGCAATTTGTTTCCGCTGTGTGTGAGCATTAACACTAGCACACACACACACACACACACACACACACACACGCACGCACCACTAGTACAGGAAATGAGAGCAAGGGGCAACCTTGGTGCAGGGCCTAGGAAGGCCTGGAGCAAGGCAAACCTGGGTGTGATTTAGACAATGAATTTCTCTATCTTTTAGGCTCTAACTTTTAGAGAAACAGGATTCTCCACTGTCTCCCAGAGCCGGTGAACCTTCCCTTATACAAGAGACACATTCTTGAAATAGGTACCCAGAAATCAAGATTTTAGAAATGGCTTCCCATTGAAGATGCAAGAACTTGTTACGTGATAGCCCGGCCTCTGCTAAATCCTGAAATGAAGCCTTTCATAAATGGAGTGATCCTTCAGCAACTTGTCTGTATTTCAGTAGAAGGAGATGGAGAGATGGAGCCCAGGGTGAGGAGGAGGGAATCAACCCGTATTAGTACCAACCACGGACCAGGTTCTTCTCTCATTTAATCCTGAAATGCCTTTAGGAGGGAGGTATCCTTCCTCCTCTCTCACATGTGAGCATACTGAGACTCAGAGGTTAGGTAACCTGGCAAGGGCTCGCCCAGCTAGGGAATGGAAGACCCAGGATTTGGGCTCAGGTTTGCTTGAATCTAAGACCCAGTCTCATCACACCATACCACCAGCTCTGTCACCCACAATTCCTGAAGAACTAGTCACCTTTTTTCCATTTGTAGTTGACCTAATGCTAGGTTACCTTTTCTTAAGTTTTTTTTACCAGTTCCAAAACGAATATGCCATGAAATAGAACTCTGCAGGATGTTAAAAGGTATAACAAAGGTTAAGAAGAATATTCTATATAGGTTTCTTTATGGTGGCTTTTCACAATCTTTAGTATACTGACATGTATTGTGACTCTCCAAGCTCAGGACCTAGTGTGCTGTGTTTCCTTTCTCAAAGCCTTTTGAGTGGGAGGAGGGGATCTTCTGGGTTTGGGAGACACTGTTCTAGAGCTGAGTGGTGGTTGTACTTTTCTCCCCCTCTGCTACAATCTGAATGTGTCCTTCCAAAATTCACACGTGGAATCCTAATGCCCCATGCGGTGTTAGGAGGTGGGGCTTTGGGAGGTGATTACACAACAAGGGTGGAGGCCTCATGAATGGGATTGGTACTTTTCTAAAGGGGATTCCACACAGTAGCCTAGCCCCTTCCACCACGTGAGGATACAAGAAGTCTTCCTCCCAAAAGAGGACCCTTACCTGACCACAGTCTTACCCTAGTCTCAGACTTCCAGCCTCCAGAGCCATGAGAAATAAATTTCCCGTAATAACAAACCACCCAGTCTGCGGTACTTTGTTATACCCGCCCAAATGGACTAGGATACTTTCCTTGCCCTTTTCTTAAGTTTTTCTTTCTAATTTATAAAAGAAAATTCATGACAAAAAAGTTCAAACATTATATAAGGGTATAAAAGAAAAAGTAAAAATCAACCTATTCTTTGTAACCACAAGTCCCATCCCCCAGAGGGAACCACTGTTAGGAATTTCTTAGGAATCTACTTTAGACATTTTTATGCATAGGGAGCATATATGAATACCCTTTTTAAAATAACACATTTGGGATTAAATCATACCCATGATGTGCTACCTGGCACTTAAAAAAAAATATATTGATGTAGTTGCAATTTTCCACACAAGCATAGAGCATTGTTACTGATAAATCAGAGCCAATAAAGTAAAAGGTAGAGCTATAATATGAGATTGCTGTTTTATAAAAGGGTCCCCTGTGTGGGTCACCGTATGCTTCGTGACTCAGCGTCAGAAGGCCAGCCTGCCCTGCCAGCTCTCTGTAGTAACCTGCACACTTGATCCTCATGTGTACGACAGGAAGGATCTAAAATCTACCTCATATCACGGGTTGCTGTAAGGATCAATAACCATGATGACAATGACACCCCAGCCACCATTTATTGAGCAGTTACTCTGTGCCACGCACTTTCCTTAACGCCTTCTATGTATTAATTTGACTAAACCTTGCTCTCGACAACCCTGTGAAGTAGTTGTTACTATTAGCCCATCTACAGACTGAAAGAGCCATCCCACCGTGCGTATCCAGCACACGAGTCCACGACAAATGCCTGAAGTGGGATTAATTAAGTAAACGTGATGTCAGCAGCCCTGATCTTTGCCACAACAATACTTCTCAAATTAGCACTATAAAGTGGATCCCATTGTTCCCTTAAGAATAATGTTGTAATTAAGGGTTCTGTTCCAAAACCTCACCTTGCCTTCCTATACATTCTAGACAAAATAAAATCTTGTAAAAACAGAGCTGCAACAAAATCTCATAATCTCTCAAAATAACAAAATGAGGTTCCATGGCTCAGAGATTTTGAGAGCCTGGCTCCCACAACCCCTCCTTTTTACTGATCAATGAAATCAAATCCAGAAAATACGTGGGTCTTCTCGAAGGGTATATACCTTGTTACACTACCTCAGCCATGAAATGATTTTTAAATGTACATACGTTTCAACCCCCTATGATTGCTCAAGGGACTCCAACATATTCTATACATATGTACAAAATATATTGCATCACAAATCTGACATAAGATTAATACACAAGTTACAACAAGCATTGAACATTTAATTAGAAGTAGCCTTCTCTGCCTTAGAATTTCAAAGGTCATTTGAGGAATGGTTTGACTGACTCACTTCTCTTATAAAAACTCTCCAGGGATAATGTGAATCAATACCACCTTATTCTCTCAATACATTTTTCTGTAAAACACACAGGCCTTCAAAATTAGTCTACCGGGTACGTTCCCCCATTAACACGGTAGCGGAAGCATCTCTGGAGTTTGAGACATCACTCCAGGCCTTAGCTTTGGTTCAGCATGTCCATGCTTTGGCCTGATCCTCCTGTCAATCTCTGTCTCTCATTCTTTATTTTTTTTTCCCTCCCCACCCACCTTCTTACGCAAGGAAAGCCTGGAAGGTGAAAGGGGCAGACTGAGAGAAAGGAGGAGGACGAGAGACTCACATTCCTTTAGTGTGGTTATAGCTGAGTGGATACTATGCATTTTACTCTAAGGGTTTAAAAAAAAAAAAAGGCAGGGACCTAACTCTTCCCCTCTTCCAGCTCTGACCCTCACACCCATCTTAGATGATAGCTGTCAGCACAGTGCAGAGAATATGGTAGGAGCTTATTCATTTGCGGTGGGGGGGGAGGGGATTTGTCCTCATCTTGTTAGCATAACCTTCATGTCCATTGCATTATTTCTTATTCTCAATTACACTCAGCACTGACCGTCCTTGCAGAGAGAAGTCTACATGGGGTATAGATAGCGCAGCCCTGCTCTGACATATGCACACGTTTAAAAGACATAAACGCTTGCTTTGGCTGCTCTGCAATCAGGAGCTGGGAAGGAACAACAGCGCTCGACAGTATCCAAGACAGGGCGTGGGTCCCAGCTCTACTTCTGTTCTGATCAAGTTACAGGTCAGAGTTCCAGTTTCCCGGTCTCTCGAGTGAGGAAAAGATCATCTCCCTCACAAGGCTGTGATTGAAGATTAACCGTAAAACATTTCATGAATGGCACAGCAGCACACAAATGCCAGGTAGGCCGAGATCAGTCACGCAGAGAAAGACAATCATCATATGGTTTCGCTCATCTATGGAACATAAGAAGTAGGAAGATCGGTAAGAGAAGAAACGGAAGAAGGAAGGCGGGGTAAACAGAATGGGGGAATGAACCATGAGAGACTGTGGACTCTGGGAAACAAACTGAGGGCTTCAGAGGGGAGGGGGATGGGGGACTGGGGTAGGCCGGTGATGGGTAGTAAGGAGGGCACGTATTGCATGGTGCACTGGGTGTTATACGCAAGTAATGAATCATCGAACTTTACATCAGAAACCAGGGATGTACTGTATGGTGACTAACATAACATAATAAAAAATTATTATAAAAGAAAAAAAAAATACCAGGCAGTGACCGTCACCGTTCCTGGCTCTCTAAATGCATTGGTGGGAGAACGCGCTAATTGCTTTAAAAGTGGAACCATGTTGTTTCTGTTGTTCCTGATCTCCCAGCTCATGGCCTAGTCAGCTGCGGTTCCAAGGTAGGGCCATCAGGATGCTAATTAGAAGGTGAGCACAGTTCTAGTAGAAAACAGACCCGCTTATTTTCATGAGAACACAGATCTTCCTCCATTCTTCTTGCTTTATCACACCATCTGAACTACTATTTTTAGCAAAATTATAAAACTATTTTTAAACTTAATTATAAAAAATTTCAGATGTATATGAAAGTGGAAACAAAGGTGTAACAAACCTCTACACATACGTCAGCAGCTTCAACAATTACCGATTCACTCAAATCTTGTTTCACCGATTTCCCTACCCACTCTGGATTATTTTGAAACAAATTCCCAGTATCGTATCGTTTTATCCATAAACATTTTTGTATGTATCTCTAAGAGATAAGGATTCTGTGTGTAAACATAACCAAAATATTACATCCAAAAGGGAACTATAATTACTTAATATCCAATATCCTATCAGTATTTAAATTTCTCCAAATCTATTAAAGATGGGTTTTTTGGTTTTTGGGGTTTTTTTGGCACTTTGTTTAAATCAATCATGCAAATGATTGGTAAATGCTGTCATTTTTAATCTAGAGCTTCTTTTTCCATCTTTATTTTTTCCTTGCAACTTATTTGTTAAAGCAGCTGGTTCTTTTGTCATAGAGATTGCCCCACAATCACATTTTGATTTGATGGCGTGATTTATAACATATTCCTCTGCCCCTATATTTCCTGTGAATTCATAGTTAAATCTAGGGGCTTGATCAAACTCCTATTTGATTTTTGGATAGAATAGTTGATTACTCCGTTTTCATGCACTTAGCAGCCATTGAGAATCAGTGTCTAGGCATTTCTTCATGGGGCCTGGAAAGTGGTGATTTTCTCCCATTATTTCTTCATCTATTAATTGGGATGCTATTATTATTAAAAGTCTATATTTGACTGAAATGAAAGTATGTACTTCCCATGTCCATTTTTGCCCATAAAGTGTTGGACAATATATCAGTTCCTTTCGATCTACATATCTCGATGCTGAAAAGATAATTTTAAAGTTTAATTTTTAAAAAGACGACTCCATCAGATTTCTGGGGGAAACAACTGGGAAACATTATTCAGAAACCTTCAGTCAAAGGGCAGAGAAGGGCAGGTCCGCAGTACATCATTCAGATTCAAATGTGATTCTTTCAATTGTGAGCTCTAGGACTCTGCTCCTCAAGGTTTTTGGCATTCTTACCCTCAGTTTTCTCATCTATAAAGTAGGGATAGTAACTCCTACCTTAAGACTTGCGTGAGGATGCGTGATAAAGTATTCAAAGAGCCTGTTCCAGCCTCTGAAAAATCGCAGATGCTCAATACATTATAATTACTACTAGTTGCACCATTGTCTCCCCCCTAACCAGCACAGTGCCTGGCAAACAGAAGTAGCTCAATAAATGCTGAATGAATAAATAAAGTGTTGAATGACTTTGTCCCAAGCTGATGATGCTTTAATATTTTAAGATACTGGGGATATAGAAGTGAACAAAAAGTTCTGCTCATGAATTTATGCAGGAATGGAAAAGGGAATTATTTGCTCCCAGGGTAATTATTCCAGTTGGCATTTTTGAAAATAAGTGCCCACGGGAAAATCAGTAACCCACGGGATCAGGACAAGAGAGGGGAGCATGACCTCAACTACATAGGAAGAGATGAGAAGACATCAATTCTCACCAAAAGAAAAATACACCCGTACTGTCATCATATTTGACTTGACCTGAGGCGCATTCGGTGTAGTGGGTTCACCTGTGTCCCACAAAAATTCAGGCTGAAGTCCTAAGCTCCATATCTGTGAATGTGACCTTATCTGGAAATAGTCTTTGAGAACGTAGTCAAGTTAAGATGAGGTTTTACTGCATTAGGGTGGGCTCTAAATCCAGTGACTGGTGTCCTTACAGGAAGGGACCAGAATCATCGAGATACACGGGGAAAAAGAAGTCAGAATCGGAGATAAGAGTTATGCTGCCATAAACCTAGAAATGCCAAGGATTGCCAGTAACCACCAGAAGCTAGAAGAGGCAGGATGGACTCCTTCCTATAGCTGCTTGAGGGAACAGGGCCCTACTGACACACTGTTTAGGATTTCTAGCCGCCAGAACTATGAGAGAACAAATTTCTCTTATTTTAGGCCACCCAGTTTGTAGTAAGTTGCTATGGCATCCCTATGAAACTAATATGTCCCGTGAACCGAGACCAAAGGTATGGACCGATCAGCCTAGCTTTGGCTTCAACTGTGTAAGTAAGAAAGAGAACAAAGGCAGGGGGGGGGGGTGATCCTAAACAAGAGAACCTGATGCATTTTAATTCATCTCATTTCAACTGGGTTTATGACTGGCTCTTCAAAGCTATGCAAGTACCAACAGGCAAGCCTGCTTTACCTGAAAAGCAGGTAGGCAGAAGTCATGGAACTTGTTGGCAATGATACTTTGGGAATAAGCACACTCTCTGTGGAGTCCGGCAGGGAGAAAGGGGAAACAATGCTGTCCGGGCAGGCATGGTGGGGGAAGCACGCTAGCCTAGGCACCCATCCTTCTATCTTCACTGTAACTCAGGAAGGCTCTATGGTCTACTGGTGAAAATCCCGAGGACTCCTCTAGTCGTCTAACCACGCTGAGCCTCAGCATACCATCCCCTGTACTGTGGGAAGTCAATGCAATGATGTGGTAGAGAACCTGGCTTGGTACCCTTAACAATACCATTGTCTGGATATTTGTAATACAAGATGCGGGGGGGGGGGGGAGGCATTCACAAGCTTTCACTGAGCCCCTTTTTTGTGCCAGGCACTGGGCTGGACACTGGAGAAACTAAGAACTAACAAAGAAACTAAGTCTTTGATAAATTAGTTGTATTAGGGATGCAGGACTAGGGACGGCTTCTTTTTTTTCCCCCTTAAAATGTCTTTTAATGTTATAATAATGTTTTACAATAAAATGCTTAAAATTAAAACTCAGAGCTATTTTTTTTAAAAGATGTGGGAAAAGCTGTCACCGGCAGCTGTTTTGTTATTATTTATTTAACAAATACATGTGTATATATTTACAACATTGCTCAATCCTTCGGCAAGGCAATGCCCTAGGTACCTAGGGAGACAGTGCTGCCCTCCAACTCACCCCCACCCACACTGCGCACTAATGGGGAGTCAGTAACACATGATTTCACACTTAATTGGTAGCTAATTATTTCAGATGTGCTAGCTTTATTTTCTCCGATTAGCTCCCCCAGGGCAGGAATTATCTCCTTTCGTACCATCTGTTGGCACCTACTCGAAAGCCCACCATGCCCCCGGATTAGCTGGCCTTGCAGATGGAACTAGGCAACTGACTTCTCTCTACCCTTCTGGAAAACGAGCCATGACAAGCTGCCCAGTGGTTATGTCAGGGCAAGGAAAGAGGCAGAAGAGACCATGACTAAGTGTCCTGCTCACTGTGAGGGTCGGCTTCATCATTTCCTACCGGTTCGCCCTGAAGTGGCACCACTGGAGACCATAGAGCAAAGCATGCACGTGGGACTAAGGGATCCGCCTACGAGGCACCAGTGCCCAGGAGACAGAAGTGAGCGTGTCTGCACACGTGCGTGCACGTGTACCACACCTGAAGCCTAAAGCTAAGAAAGGCCTTCTGGGTGAACTTAGCATTTTATTGTTCTATTGTGACAGCCACACATGCTTGGGATACTTGCTGGAAGCCACAAGGAGGACTTGGCCCCACACATCTTTAGGAATGTGGGTAGCAGTGTTATGTGCTAGACATTGTGCTAAGTTCTTTACATCTACTCTCATTTATTCCACTCGGAGGCCTTACCAGGTCTCCCTAAACCTGTTTCAGTGGTTGGGAAATGGCCCAGAAAGGGCAGAGCCTGGATTGGATCTCATGTCTCGGTGAGTCCAGCACGGACTTTCCGCATGATACAGTTCAACACTACGGCAGCGTGTGCTGACAGACCCAGGGGCAAGCAAAACCGTTAGTCCCTAGCCATTTTTCTTCTGTACTTGAAGACATCGTTCACCAGTGAAGTAATGAACTTTGGAGACTCAAATGATTCCACAAACTTGGCCTCTAGGCATATGTCCAGCCTTGGACAGAGGAGAAAAAAAGAGAACCCTGCTGTAGCCACCAAAGTAAGTTGAAAAGCGGCCTCCTCCCTCCCCTGCATGCATAGCAGCTAATTGAGGTTAGAGCCATAGAAACCAAACAAAAGGCTCCCAGGAGCCCACACAGCCTGGCCTAACTGCTGCCAGCCACTGTGGAGGGGAAAAAGGGAGCCCCTCCCTCCTTCATTCCTCAACAGCTTAATGAAGATTTGGCCTGTCATCTTCCCAGGGAGCCGCCTTTGAAACCAAAAGTCAGCAATAAAATGGGTCATAAACATGTGAGGTTATAAGCCCTTCGAGAAGGTGACTGGATTTCTCCCAGCCCTTGGGCCTATCAAAACCAAACTCCGGAGGAAGTCCCTCAATGTCACCACTGGGGTGAGGGGGAAGGCTGGTGGAGGTCACGGCTCTCACTGCACTACTAATACTGATGGTGTGCTTTGTAGGCCAGGACCTCCTTGGGCTCAAAGCCACAGGCTTAGCTGCCTGCTGCCATCTACCAGCAAATGAGAATATCCAGCTTGCTGTGGGACGATTCTGAAAAAAGTCACATTCACACTCTAAAACGTCCGAGATTCTAGCACATAAATGACTGAAGGAATGAATGAACAAGTCCTTCACATACAGCATTAAGCAGTATTATCTTTGAATCCAGCAAAGAAAACCCAATCATTTTTGTGCTAAAGTTACTTTTTTTTTAAATATTCTTTAAATCTCTCTTTTGGGGATAGAAATTCCAAGGAAGACATCGTCATTATTCAGATATTACAGTATTTTATTATTAAGGTCTCCGACTGGGTCTGAGTATGTCAAACCGACCTCAGTGCCTTGAAAGTCTTTGTCATCTCCTTAGAACTAGGCTGATAAGTAAACTATTTCTGGGACTGAGTTGTGTCTAAAAAGGGAAGAAGTTGTCATAGGGAAAAAAGATACATTTGTCCTTTATGGATCCAAGACATGGGAATAATGGTAACGGTAATAATAATTATTATGGTTTTATTGGCAGAGCTGACATCTATGAAACTCATCTACTCTATCAAGCATTTTTCTAGGAGTATTAAATACAGTCTTTTCATTCACCTTTGCAACAACTCTCTGAAACTGTTACTAGGTTCTAATTTAGTATACAAAGAAACTGGAGCTCAGAAAAGTGAGTGTACTATACAAGGCCAAACTGCTAGTAAGGAAGGAAGCCAGTGTTCGTTAGGCAGTTAGCTGCCACAGGACTAGTGGGTAGATGGCAACGTGATGCCTCGTTCATGGCATGCACACGGCACGGGTTCACTCTCTCGAGAGTGAGTGCGTCCTTCAGAACAAGACATGTCAGGCAGTGACCACCATAGTGAGAACCTAGCTTCACTTGGGACCCTGGCAAACGGCCCTCCCAGGTCCCTGGTGACGCTCAGTTCTTCACATTCCACGGTGTCCCACTACTCAGCAGCCCCCGATCTTATTTTCTAGCTTCAGAAAGATTCTTTAGTTTGAGTTTTCCTCTCTGGCAGAAAGTATGTCATTTAAAAGGCAGAGGAGCAGCCTGTCACCAGAGGTGATATTCAGATTTCCATCTAAAGAAAAGATTGAGGTTTGCACACCTGTTCTGAAACCATGTCTCTTTCTTCACCTTGGAAGCAGATGGTAAACACGTGTTTGTCCAAGCGGCTGCTCTGAAGCTGTCTCTGCAGTGAGGAAGGTTCTACGTGGCACCTGTGGCTCACTGACTCTGAAGCAAGTGCCAGTCAGAATGGATGTCGAGCTTCGAGTACAGCAGTGAGGCTAAAGATAATCCTGGTAATTAAAGGCTGCGTTAGACTCCATGAAACCAGCCTTCCATAAGCCACCATGCCACCTCCAGGGCATTCGTAACTGGTCAAACCAACACCCACTTCCTCTCTGTTGGAAGTGCTGAATCTAAGGAGTACCTATAAAACAGAAGTGAAGGAGTAGATCTGTTGAAAGACTGCTCATTGTCTCCCTATTTTTTTCCTTCTCTTCATTTACTTAAATATTAGGACACCATTCAAGTCCCATCACACACTCTAGAGCTTTCGAAACAAAGGAATTTGATAATGTATTAAGTTCATCATCCAGCCTTGAATTCATTAAGATGAGAATCCTCACCAAGTTTCCAGAACCTCTAAAACAGTGACGACAACCACCAGGTGTTTTTCCGAGAGCCAACAACCAGAACTCTAGGCCCTCCGCAAGCTCTTCCTAGCTTCCTCCCTTTCTGCTTCCAGTCCTTGGCCAACTGCCTCCAAAATGCCTCTCGTGGGCACCTGGAAGGAAAGAGGGACGTATCTTCGTTTAGGGATCGGAAGCACAGGGGCTGCTGTTTCTTCCACGACTGAGGCTGGTACATGGAAGCCCTGGCAGGCAGAAGGCAGAGAGAGAGAGAGCCGAGGGAAGACGAGGCAAGAACAAACACAACGGGAGTGTGGAAACACCCGACAGCAACTGGTGTGCCACCACAGGGAGCCAGGCTGCTCTTTTGAATGAAGACGTGCGGCCACTGCCAACCCATCTCACTTGGAAAAGAAGTAAGTCCCAGAGATGGAATGTACAACACGACAAGGACCGCTAACGCCACTGCAGGACATACAGGGAAGTTATTAAGAGAGTAGATCCCAAGAGTCCTCATCACAGAGAAAATTTTATTTTCTTGTTCCTTTTCTTTTATACGAGAAAACGGATGTTCGCTGAACTAACTGTAGTAAGCGTTTCACGGTTTATGTATCTCAAACCATCAGGCGGTACACCTTAAACTTATATAGTGATGCATGTCAACTGTTTTTCAATAAAACTGGAAAAAAAAGAATGCCTTCCCCCTCTCCCCCCCCCCCAAAAAAGACTTGCTGCCAATTTTAACTACAAGAGTCGGCACTAAAAATGGTGATCCTTTCCCTGTGTGAAGACTGACTGTCCAGAGACACGCTCCAAGAACCAACTCTCTGTTGGTAATGGAAAGGCAAGGAAAAAAGGAAGAGAGAAAGAACTGGAAAAAGAAGCTAGGGAGCAAGAGGTCTCAGTACAAGCCCTAAAAACTGACCAAGTACGCCCCTTCCTACCCCAACACTTCCTGTTGTCTCCATCTAACGAGATATGCAAGGGTGGTCCGGAGAAACAGAGGTCACAAGGGAGGAAGATGCTGGGTAAAGAACAGACACTGTTTCACTTCTCAAGAGCTGTTCTTTCTCTTGGTTCTGTGGACATTGCTGGACTGTCAGTCCCATTGCCACGTGAAAAATCCTGCATCTACAAGGGAGATAAGGGACAGACTAGAGGGAGGGAAAAAGATCTAAATTGGAGAAGACCAGGATTTCAGACCACACCTATGGGTTCCACAAGCTTCGTAAATAATATTCTTGGATTTACTATGAAGTCCATCCTGCCAAAATTTACACTAAGACTTGAAACTTAATCGAGGAAGGTCTTTCAAAAATGTCAACATGAGCAAGGCAAGATTGAAAAACCTTTTGTTAAAAGTAAGAATTAATGAAGCATATTTAGGGGAGACAGAATTTAGGGATGGGGAGAGAGAAAGATAGACAATGTGCAAGGGGGTGGTACTTGAAGGAGCAAGGTTCTTGATGAGGTAAAAGGATCAACTCAAGACTTTGGTTTTTAGCAGAGCTCAGCAGCACAGGGACTCTGAATGTCTGGTAGGGGTTACCCAGGATCGACAACTGTGTGGTGGAAGGTCAAAGAGTCAAAGAATTCTAAAGCTACTGGCAGAGCATTGAAGAAAAAACTGCCCTTGGGGTCCGGCCTGGGCTGGGAAGCCAGAAAATCACCCAGAGAAGTTCCAGCTGCAAATGAGAGCCAACGTTTGGCATGCCGCAGAAGAGCTAAGAGGGCAATTGCCAATAACAGCTGACGTCTCCATAACGTTCACGGCTTATAAGGTAACTTGACATTGCACACTTCACTTCATTCCTCAATAAACCCTGTGAGGTAGTCAGGGAGAGGGTATCACTATCACCATGTTCCAGATGAAGACACGGAGGCTTACAGGGGCGAGGCCTCCAGAGGAGCTCTTCTGACTGCTAGTCCAATCCTCGTTTCACTACACCGTGACTCCAGAGGACCGGAAATATCCTTAAGGGAAAGATAGGCTTGGAGAGGATGTAAGTGAAGAGCCACAGTCACTAGTGTGACATGCATGACCTGGACAGACAGCGACAGAAGCGGGCACTGGACATTCGTCTGAAAGTGTGGAATGATGGCAGCTCGACAGTGGCAGGAAAGCCATGCAGAGGAATGGGGATTATGGGAGTCCTCCCCAGGTTCAGGAAATGGGGGCTACAGAGCAAGCAGGGAAGCCAGAATCCCTCAGGGCAAGGAATTATAAGGAGCACACTTACAGGGAGAGAAGGCAGGACTATTTCCTCACCAGCAACAAGGGTTGAAAGCCACACGATGGCTCAGGGTGGAGTGAGCGAATGCATGAGCGAGTGAATGAATGAAAGCCAACGGAGCAGGGCAGAGGGCTCGGACCACCGACGGACGATCGGCAACGGCAGGGCTGAGCAAGACCTCAAGCCAAGAGGTGGCGAGGCTCCATCAGTGACAGGAAGGGAGGCAGCTGTAAAGAAGTCATGGAACCTTCCAAGGTTCTAACTAGAATGTTAGCATGAGGAGGTGAGAACTGCTATGAGCTTCAGATGAGACAACGTATTTACAAGTATCTGTTGGTGCCTGGTAAACAGGAGATGCTCAATAAGCTTTATCTGAACCTGAATTTGAGTCATGTGGGCCTTGGGGAATTTTCTCCTCACTGCTGACTTTCGTACGTCAGTCAAATACTCACTGACACTATTATAGGCAATGTGTTTGAGGTGATCTAATAATGAATCAGACATTGACCTTGCTCTTAACCCCAAGGCACATCTCATAGAGACTGCAGTGTAATCTGGTGGGGAATAGTCACTTGTTCAGCAAATAATTCCTAAGCACCTGCTACGTGCCAGGCGCTAGTGATACACCAGTGACATCACAAAGTCCCTGCACACATGGAGTTCACGTGGGCACGACCATCAGAAACAAGCAGCTATCATCAGGTGGGGTTAAGCGCCATGGAGACGTACAAGCGGGGTAAGGACAGCGTAAGTTGGGAGCAGGAGACCCTGCGTCAGATGCGGTGATCACGGAGGCAGCAGACAGCAGAGACCTGAATGCAGGAAGGGAGCGAGCTGTGTGCGAGTCCTGCTGAGCGTTCTTGCAGACAGAGGGGACAGCAAGAGAAAGAGCCCTGGGGCCCAGAACAGCAAGCGGGCCAGGCTGGGACGAACATGATACAGCAAAAGGTGCTCAGCGACACAGTGGAACTGCTGTGACAGAAAAGTGACTCCCACCTTGGGGTGTCGGCGTATCTGCGGGAAGCATGACGAGAAATCGAAGGGGGCTTCCCGGAGGTGCAGGTGCTTGGGCTGGACCCTGACAGAGGAACACCATTTGACAACCATAACAAAGGAACCAAGGTCCAAAGGGAGGAAACCAAAGGGTCTACGCCTGGGGAACAAAAAAGAGTTTGGTTTGGATGGAGAGCACATTTGATAGAGGAAGTGGTTAAAAATCAGACTGGAAAGGTAAGATAAGGCCAGAAGGCGGGGTTGGGGGGTTGGGGGGAGAAAGGGCAGAAGGAAAGGAAACATGTAATTTTTGAACATGAACTATCCGCTAGGCATGGGGATAAGTACTTTGTAAGATTTCATTAATTTTACTTCAATAATAATAATTTATTTCATTCAGTGAAAGAAATATTTCTTTTAGTAAACAGTTCCTGCTATACATCGGCAGCCCCCTGTGATAGGCGAGACACTGAGGCCAGGAAAGGTAACACCCCAGTGTGAGCCGTGGGTGTGGGGTAAGGAGGTCTAAGGTTGGGCAGGGGAAATCACAGAAGGTTTGTGGGCACAGGAGGGCCAAGGGCAGCTCCGTGCCACCCTGGCATGAACCGGGCACCCAGCAGGGACGGCAGCTCCAGGACCAGGGGACGCGCAGATACAGGACAGTGCCGATCTCAGGCCATCGAATTCTGGGATTAGCCACCTTGTTTCTCTTGTACACCCCAGGGCACAGTGCTAGGTCTGCCTTAGGTGGTCAGTCCTTGGTTAATAGTCTACCCAAGCTGAAGTTCAAAAACAAGAAAAGCACCACACGTGCTCCATCTACTCCTCCCTTTCTTGTGCTGAGGGTTATGTCTGAGACACTCGGGGCTGTTCCTCCTGACCTGCCCAAAGAAGGCTGCGCATTTTAGTCTTTTCAGACTGTCAGGCAAAGAATCAAGAAGGAATGACTTACGAGTCCTTTAACACTGAAAGTTGCATTTGTTTGTCTGAAATAAAACAGACTGTAGTATACCAATATAATGGAACGCTACTCATCGATAAAAAGAACGAATTACTAAACGTACAACATGCCTGAATCCCAAAATAATTACGCTGAGTAAAAGAAGCCAAATGAAAGAGCCTATTGTAGGATTCCATTTCTACAGAATTCTTGAAAGTGCAAACAGATCTGCACAAAAGCAGAGAGTGGGTGCCTGGGGTGGGGGGGGGCAGTGAGAAAGGGGGGGTCACAAGGGGACACCAGGAACGATTGGGCACGGCAGATACGCTCTTTATCCTCATTATGGTGATGACTTCACAGATGTGCACACGTGTCAAAGCTCATCACACTGTCTGCTAGAAATACAGTTAGTGCAGTCCACGTCTATTATTCCTCTGTAAAGCTGGGCAAACACGTGTAATGATATATGGATCTAAACAGGGGCCCTATAATCATATGCATTTCCATAATTTTGGGGGCAGAGATTTGTTGTATTCATGAATATTGCTGTTCTCTGCTCTCTGGTCACATGGTGAGGCCACATTTTCTAGCCTCTCTGGCTGTAAGGCGTGGCCAGGCCCTGAGCTCTGCCAACAGAGCCTCCACCCCCCACCCCACCACCACCTGACTGGAGGAGCCTCTGAGGACACAGAGTAGCTCAGGTCCCTGACTTCTCGAGTACAGCATCTGTCCCCATCCTGCATTCACAGTGCTGTGAATGAGAAATAAACTTGGAACTGTGTAGAACCACTGAAATCTCAGGCTCGTTAGAGCAGTTAGTCTCTTGGACAAGGACACTATGTAAATTAATTAATTATTACTAATATATACCAATATATAATATACAGTATATTAAACATATAAAGTAAAATGTAAAGTATATCATTAATAGAACATGGTATGTAATACATATTAATAAATCAGTTGGTGTCTTAATATTCCTAATACCAACATTAACATTGATAGCAGAACAGAGGGCAAATCATTGAAAATTAATAGGCCTTAGTTTTCTCCTCTGTGAAAAGGGAGACTTTTCTGCGTATCTCACAGGCTGTGTTAAAGAATGAATAAAATTATATATTTGAAAGCTTTTTGAAAACAAGTGTGTCTTTCACCTACAATATAATTACCGTAACTGCTATTACGAATGTCTCTATCTGATTTCCTAAGGCCAAGTTCATGGTTTTACTTGTCTAGTGAGGTCCAGGTGACTTTTCTTTGTTCTGAGTCAGAAAGACTTTATTCTTAACTCCAGCCAGTGCCTTATACTTGATATGATCTGAGAAAATATCATCTGGAAACCATTCATTGGGATCATTCTTTTTGGTACAAGATGGGAGACAGACAGGTAGGTACATTCGACTGTAAATTCATAGATAATGGATACATTTTTTAAAATAAAAATAGTATCCACTATCTCTCATGTTAGGAGCTTTGTTTGTATTTTCTCATTTTATAAGTTTTTTCCCAAGGTCTGGCCATGAATTTGATATCTGGAAGGTCACAAGGGAAATGATGCAAGACAGACGTATTGATAACACAAACCATCACTACTGGAAAAAAAGGCCTCAAATTTCACTGAATGCTAGCAATTTGGCAGCAGCAATGAGAGCGATTGGGCAAGTACGGGGCCCATACGTGCCCCCTTAGAGAACTCCAGTCAACTCCTGGGGTTTCTTCCAGACTCTCCTGGGTAGCGCTACCATGCATAGAATAACAAAAAGCAGTGCCAATATCATAATTAAAGTGCGTCAAGTCAGACACTTCAACAAACATCACCTCTTCATTCTGGAATTAGTGACCTTAATCTAAATTCTGCCACAGTGAATAGATAACCCCAGAATCTCAGTGGCTTACAATGACAAGGACTTCTCTCTCCAATTACATCCATCAAGAATTGGCTGCAGCTCTGCTGCACATCATTCCAAGGCCCGAGCCAAAAGAGCAGACCCCTTCTAGAACATCAGACGCATTGCGAGCATTGGCGGGCACTGCCCTGAGAATTCAGATGCTGGCTAAGATAGGTCTTAGTATTTAACAATACAGACCAAGTTAAAAACTGTTAAATAGGGATGCCTGGGTGGCTTAGCCAGTTAAGTGTCTGCCTTCGGCTCATGTCATGATCCCGGGGTCCTGGGATCAAGTCACGCATTGGGTTCCCTGCTCAGTGGAGAATCTGCTTCTCCTTCTCCCGCCACCCCAGCTCGTGCTCTCTCTCTCAAATAAATAGAATCTTTAAAAAAACCTATTTAATAAAGTATGTCCTATCCTCCTTGACAAATATATGTTCATAACAACCCAGAAGACCAAGCTGGAATGGCAACTTGTTAGACCCGTCGGGGCTCCACACAGAAACAGCACCATGCAGGAGGAAGGGGCCCTGCCTGAGGCC
Source organism: Ursus americanus (assembly GCF_024610735.1). Lineage (NCBI taxonomy): Eukaryota > Metazoa > Chordata > Mammalia > Carnivora > Ursidae > Ursus > Ursus americanus. The sequence continues at coordinate 25,397,889 of NC_142152.1, forward strand.
TGCTCCCTTCCTTTTCTTCCTGCCCAGCCCACCCCAGCCTGCACCATGAAGGCTACCTGTCCCCACACTCAAGCTCTCTTCCCAGCCCCTGGAGGCCTGGGGCTGCACATACCAGCAGCGTGGGCTGCATGTGGTGTACAGGTCCAGGAAGAAGGCAGGACACAGGCCCAGGGTCGTTTAGGAAGAGGATTCTGGAGTCCTGGGTATAGGGACTGTGCTCCAAGAGATGGGGACTGGGGACAAGTGAAGACAAAGGAGCACCCAAACAGGGTCCAAGCCAGGGTCTGGCATGTGGGTGAGTCTGACAGAGGGAAAAGGACTGGTGGTGGAAGCATCTAGAACTTGATGCCATAAGTGTCACTTCCACCTGCATTTCACTGGCCAAGCCTGATGTCAGCAGGGCAGGGACATGCTACTGGGGGCGGGGGGTGCTCCATCATGGAGAGGGACAGCGAGTATTGTGACCAGTAATATAATCTTCTTAACTTAGACACCAGTACTGAGGTGTTTAAGGAAGGAGGAAAAAATCTAGGAGTTGAAAATAAACATTAATAGCTCACAACTGGTTACTTTCTGAATGCAGTGAAATGAGACAGTGCCTTGCAAATAGCACTCAGTGAGGGGGGGGGGGGACTGGATTGAAATATGCCAAAGTGGAAAATGCCCCCACAATCCCAGCATCCTCTGCGGGAAAAGGACAATTACTTGGCAAAGGGAAAGCAGTAAGTCTCCCGGGATACATTCTGGCTCAAACTAATAACGTGTTGCTTGAGGCAACCAATTTGTACAAACAAGCCAATCCTGAAGGGGCAGGGGGAGCAACTCCTGGTGGTTGCTACCTAGCCCCACCCCCACCCCCGCCAACCTTCCCTCCTCACCTTCCCTCCCACCTCTTCTCAGCAAACCTTTCCTTCCTGATTTCCATGCAAAAAAAAAAAAAAAAAAAGCCAAAGACACAAGTGGTTTCACAAAGTATGCTGAGTGAGCCCACCCTTCAGTCAACAGGATCTGAGAGAATAAAAGAAACTGTCCTTTTGTAAAGGTGCTTTATAAAAACTAGCCAAGGACATAACACAGAACTTATCTGGGGTTTGATTTAGCTGTTTTTCCACAACTTTAAGAAATTTTCTTCCCACAGACTGAATCCTAGCTCTTAAATATGGGGAATTCTGAAAACGACATATATGGCTACCATCATAATGGCTACTCCTTATTATATTTCAGGAACTTTATGTGCCTGGTCTCATTCAACCCTCAGAACAAACTTGCAAGCTCAGTGTTACCATTATTACTTCCATTCTGCAGCTGAAAAACTAAAAGTCAATGTGATTAAATAATTTGCTGAATATCACAGAGCAGGAGAGTAGGAGAGATGGTGTTTGACTCCATCAAACCCAGAGAACAGTAGCTTTCCATTACACTGTATCTGCCTCCTGCCAAAAGTACACAGCTAACATTATGTTGGTGAAAAGTGAAACACAAGTACATGACAGCAATATCGAAATACTAGCCCCCACCCCAAATAAAGACACCAGCATTTGACAGCCCCCCCACACACAAATAAGCCTGCCCCCAGACACATCATTAAAAAAATTTAAAAATAGCTCCAGTAATACATTTAATTTTCTAAACGGGAATATTTTCATTCTTATTTTTTTTTATTTTTTAGAGTGATCTATGAATATCGTACATAATATATATCCCACAGAAATAAACACAGTAAGGAAAGTCCCTGAGATAACCAATATTAGCTGTTTGGGATACATCTTATCAAATTTTTTGTATGTACTTAGAAACAGAAATACACACACACTTACAGATACACGTATACATATATACATATGTACACACACACTAATAGAGCAAAACTATATATAGGCCAATATAGCAAAATGATGATATATTCTATTCTCTAACCTACCTTTTTCAATTAAAAATATAATTGACACACTTTCTATGACTGCAGAGCCTTCCATTTTATTTGATTATTTGGTTGGCTATGTGGTTCTGTTTGCTTTTACTAATGAGAGTAGTGCTGCATGGCCCACCCAGGCACATGTCTAGCTATTTCCCAGGGATAAGCTAAGAATTACAGAGTGTGACATTTAAACTGACACTAAGGGCCAGGAAGGTCTTTCCACACTGCTGGCGTGCAAAGCCCCAACTCTCCACTCCCCACACAAGATGCTTTCAATCATTTAAACTCTACCAAGGCGACAGACCCTTTAATCTGTATGCCTGAATGGGGACTAATCATCTCTTCATAGCACTTCTTTGCATTTCTTCTTTTGTGAACTAACATATTTACTTTTGAACTGGCATGGAAGCCAACCAGTCGAGCAGGATAAATTAATCCTTGGTGACCCACCAAGCCGTTCTGTAGATAAGCAGGTGAAAAGGCTGACTGAAGGATTAAAAAAAAAAAAAAAAAGATTTTATTTATTTGAAAGAGAAAGAGAGCCTCAAGCAGACTCTGCACTGAGCTCGATCCCGTGACCCTAAGATCATGACCTCAGCGGAAGTCAAGAGTCAGACACTTAACCAACTGAGCCTCCCAGGTGCCCCCGTGAGGGATTTATGAGGCAAAGCCAACTCCTGTCTCCTTGCTGCCGCTGAGGGACGTGGTGGAACATCAGATGCAAACTCCAGTTTCTACAGCAAGGGCACTGGTAATGATGGCTCCACAAAGACCACAGAGGATGGGTTTATAGTGTCAATCTGTGTGTCTTGGGCAGGCAAGGGAGGAGACTTCTAAGTTGTGTCTGCATAGTGTTATGGGCTGAACTGTGTGTCCCCAAATTTATATGTTGAAATCTTAACCCCTGGTACCAATGTGACTGCATTTGGAGACAGGGTCTTTAAAGAGGTAGTTAAATTAAAATGAGGTCTTGAGAGGGGGCCCTCGTCCAGCATGACCATCCTTATAGGAAGAAGACATCAGGACACAAACACACCCAGAGACAATACCCCGTGAAGAAACAGGACAGGGGCTTCAGAAGAACCAACTCTGTTGATGCCCTGATCTTGGAATTTTGGCCTCCAGATTTATGAGGAAATAAATTTCTGTGGTTTAAGCCATCGGTCTACAGTGCGTTGTTATGGCAGCCCTGGTAAACTAACACACATAACACTCTACATAAAACTGAAAAAAAAAAACCAATTGTCCATTTCACAGCAAAAGATCCAATGAGCAACCTTTGGTGCTACTGGGGAGGGCTGACATCTTTTTTTTCAGAGGTAGAATTTAGTGATTCATCAGTTGGGTACAACACCCAGGGCTCATTCCATCAAGTACCCTCCTTAATGCCCGTCACCTTGTCACCCCATCCCTCCTCCCCCCTCCCCTCCAGCAACCCTCAGTCTGTTCCCAAGAGTTCAGCATCTCTTATGGCTCACCTCCCTCTCCATTTTCATCTTATTTTATTTTTCAGGAAGGGCTGACACCTTGTTGATGTTTATAACCTTGTGTTTAGCACTTCTTTCTGTTTCTAGATGAACCACAAGGTGGTGACGTGAATTGCTCTTGAGGCTCATGGCAGATGTGAATTTTACCAGCAGCTGCCTTTTTATAGGAAGTAGCATAATCTGGTCCCTCACTTGACCCGTAATCGGCTTCATCATTTAAACTGAGAATTCATTCTCTCCCTTGAAACAAGCACGAAAAGTTAACTTTCATTTTTCAAGAAAGCCTATGTTAATAAAACATTAATAAGGAGCTGTTCTAAGCTCTGAGGAATCTGCAGTAAATTCAGGTTGGGTGAGAACAGATCTGTCAGAAAAGTAGCTCTTCAGCACCTTGTTCGTAAGATGGCCTGCAGCGCCCTGCACAGGGGCCCCACAGACAGTGACAAAGACCTAGACCTTGCCCACTCCCCTCCCCCCACCCCCCACCCCCGACTTCAGGACCAGGAAAAGAGTTGTGTGATCTAAAACACATTAGCTTGGGAGACAAGAGACTTTCCATGGTCATGTCTGGTGTCAAAATTAGTAAGGAAAAAACAAAAACAAAAAAGGGTTCCTTGGATCTGAGGGACCTTGCATCTCCACTGGCTCCTCCGCTCTTAACGTTTTCATGAGTGAACTGAACCCTCATGAAAGAGGATCCATTGTTTAATTCAGGAAAAATTTTAAAAAAGAAAAGAAAAAGAAGATGAAACGTTCAGAAAGGAATAAAATGAAAAAGAGCCAGTTGTGCCTGGCCAATCTCTTTTTAAGTAATCCAAAGGGGGGCAACCTGATTAAGCATCGGTTAAGCATCTGATTTGGTTTTGCTCAGGTCATGAGATCGAGCCCTACGTTGGGCCCCGCGCTCAGAGCACAGTTGGCTTGAGGTTCTCTCTCCCTCTCCCTCTGCAATCCCCCTCAACCACTTGCTCATTAAAAGAAAGAAATAAATATCTTAAAAATAATAATAATAATTCAAATGGTGGGTGAGGGACAAAGAATTATAAGGCTTGGCTCTGCTGCTAATACTTAGGCCTTGACTTCTTCCCCCATAAAATGAAGACCCTGAAGTAACGTCTTACATGAAGTAATCTCTTAAATTCTAACTGTAAAGGTCTGTGATAGTTAAAGAATCCAAACCAATCATTATGAGCCTCAACCAAATACAAAGACATCTATTTCCAGAAGGCTTCAGGAATAATGACAACGAACACTTGAAAGGGCATGGCATACCAGCCTCTGTCGTCTGGGCACTCTATGTCCACTGGTATTTTGTTGTGCTCGAGTTAGCATTTGATTACCTGAAAAAAACATAGCTCATAATTCTTTTTGAAGCCCAACTTCGCTGGGTGTAGAGGGATTCGCACAAGAGCTTTAGTGAGCAATTTCGAATCTCCTTTCAATCCGTGACGTTTATCACTCATCAGGGAAGCTACTTGAAGTGTGAGGTAACATCCTTAATGGGCGAATTTGATGACATACATTTAAAATATTCTGTAAAAGAACTCAAAATTATGACCTGATAAACTCACTTCTGCTTTCCTAAGTTCTCTTTCTAGATAGGTGTACCTAGGACCAATGTGTCTGAAGCCAAGCTTTTCTTCTTTTCTGAGGTCAGAGGCAAGGGTATCCTACAGATGCAATTGGACAAAGAGAGATGGAACTAAAAACCGGACATCTCCTTAGTTCCAGGCCTTTGTGCTAGAGCCCAGACTGCTGGGACAACCCAAGAATGAAAATATCACTGTTGCCCTCAAGGACCTGACTCCGGTCAGAAGATGAAAGAACCATGCCACCAAAACATTACAGGTGGAACAGGGACCATGACCTCCAGCTCCCAGAAGAACTCCCTCCGGGTAGCTCACTCTGGAATGCCCAGTCTTTAGGACCATACAAGGCACAAAGTAAGGACTTTGCATGAGAAAACCTCACTTGAATTTCATCTTAAACAATCAGTAGGACTTTGTTACATGGGAACAAAAGGAGTTATTCAGGGTAAAAAGCAAGAGTAAGTAGAGACTTAGAAATGGAACATTTTGAAGTCTAATGGGAGAAACAGTATGACTGGGATTCCGTCTGTTCTAAATACTAAATGTTTTTTGAATCTGTTCAGTTTCCTCTAACCTAATCCAGTTGCCTAGTCCAGGCCACCATATACGTTACCTGGATTACCGCAGCATGTTAAACCTACCAGTAATACAATCAATAACTACCATGCTTTCCAAGGAGCAATGAAATAACTGATCCTTTGTGATGTGTGTCGTAACTCTAACGTACTATGGAAACACCTGTGATTTCTGTTGCTGATTAAGTGGGCGGTATTGCTAAGACCAATGGGGTTTGTTTCCTGCATCCATAATCGACCGAAATGCTCATTCACTAACCTCCCTAGAGGTGAGAGACAATAAAGACCTATCATCCAAATTCATGGACTCTCTGCATTCTACATGGTTGCGAATACCCAGTTTTGCTCACCTCTTTGGAACAGAAAGGACACAACATCTTAAACTCAGCCCTATAAGACTGGGTGAGCTGCAGAGTGTTGACAAGCCTGGGGTGAATCCCAATTTTGTCACTTAACAAATGTGTCATTCTGGGGCTGGTGTCCTCATCTATAAAAGGAGGATCATAAGACCAAAAAGCACAGCACAGAAGGTGATCAATAAAAGGCATTTCAGCTGTCACCTCCTCTTTAGGATTAGTGCTGTAGCAACTCTACAAGGGACTCGCAGAATCTCTGGTTGGAGGCCACAGGCTGGTAATTAAATGGTCGCACAATATCTAGTTTAGAACACAGCATCTTTTTTAAAGATTTTATTTATTTATTTGAGAGAGAGGGTGCATGCACGAGTGGGGGAAGGGGTAGAGGGACAGGGAGAAGCAGACTCCCGTCTGAGCCAAGAGCCAAGACCCCGGGATTATGCCCTGAGCTGAAGGCAGACGCTTAACTGACTGAGTCACCCAGGCGCCCCTGGAACACAGCATCTTACGCTCTGCCTCCCTTTCTCAGATTTCGCTCCACACAGTTGGTTCAACAGCCACAAGAACCCATTTCACCACCACAGAAAAGCCTTCCCCATCTCACTGTCTCTGCAGTGTCTGAGATGGCTGAGCAGGGAAGGGACATGCAGAAAGTGTAAGATAGGCGAGACTCTGAGACTCCCAACTTAGGGAGCACCCCCCTTCCACCATAGCCACATACAGTCACGTACATGGATTTTTAAAAAACATTCAAAAGGTTATAATAATCCCGCAAAACAGAACAGGAAAAACAAAATGAATGGAGACTACTGGAGAGTTGCCTAACATTTGAAAATATAAGAAAAGAGGTCTCCTTCCACACTAGACGCTCCTATTCTCTTTTCATTCCTTCCCATCACGAAGCCACATTTCAATTTGGCAAACACCTTTAGGCCTCAGTAACTGGAGAACAGGTTTGGGAAGAAGGGTCTTACAGCCCTACATCAGAATAGTTCATTTCTTCCACAAAGATCCCCTGTATAATTTCAATGTGCCAGGCAGCGTGCTGAGAATATAAAGTGAACATTATGTGGTTCCTGCTTCCAGGAAGGCCTCGGTCCAGTGGGACCCCTAAACGAGTCACGGGCGTCCAACGAGATGAGCAGATAAGGCAGGTTTGTACTTAGTTCCCTGGGAACACACAGGAGGCAGGAGCAGGTCTGCGGAAGTCTCTCCGTGACCGCTTCCCACAGCTCACTGGGTCAGCAACACCGCCTCTCACTGTACCAGGCACCAGGCAGGTGAGCCGAGAAGACAGCGGGGCTGAATCCCAGCACTACTCTTTTAAGTTGTATGGCTTTAGCCAAACCGTTTAATCTCTTTAGCTATTGTTTTTGCATCCATAAATTGGGGTAGCAATATCTACTTTTTTAAGATTGTGAAGACTGAATGAGATAATGTGTGTGTGTGTGTGTAACACATTCCTGTCACATGACAGTTATTCTATAAATAGAAACTATTTGAAATTATGTATGATGGGGCACCTGGGTGGCTCAGTACATTAAGCATCTGCCTTTGGCTCAGGTCATGATCCCAGGGTCCTGGGATGGAGTCCCATGTTGGGCTCCCTGCTCAGCAGGGAGTCTGCTTCTCCCTCTGCCCCTTCCCTCTGCTCATGCTCTCTCTCTCTCTCAAGATAAATAAATAAAATCTTTAAAAAAAATTAAAATTATGTATGAAAATCCTTTTTTTAAAAAATTATTTGAGAGAGAGAGAGCATAAGCAGGGGCAGGTCCAGAGGGAGAAGGACAGGCAAAGAATATCTAGCAGACTCCAGGCTGAGTGTGGAGCCCAACTCGGGGCTCGATCTCATGACCCTGAGATCACGACCTGAGCCGAAACCAAGAGTTCAACACTTAACCGACTGAACCACCCAGGCACCCCTTTATGAAAATCCTTTTAACGGCAAAAAAAACTTGTTCTCAGATTATCAGTTCTTTGTAGGAGTCCTGGGATATAACTTACTCATTTTTGTATCTGTAACAACTGGTAAAATACCAGTTTTACTCAATAAACATTTGTGTTTCTGAGAAACTTTTGAACCTCTCTGGAGAAACTTCCAAGAAACCAGTCATTAGAGGGGTTTCTTTTGTTTGTTTTTCAGCACTGATTAAAATACAAAATGCACAACTTAATGGAGATAAGAATATCAAGGATCCTCGGGCACCCTAAACACAGAAATGAGGCCAAATTTATATATATTAACAAAAGACAAAAAGGATGTAATTTGTTCTACTGTTCTTTGATTTTGAGGAGGAGACTACTGTTCAGGAAGACTACGAATACTGCTGAAATTTGTAGCTAGGCAAAAGAATTTTAAAAGCAAATTAACTTTATTTTTGTTTTCCAAGAAAATATATTCAAGGTAAAAAAAAAAAAAAAAAAGTCATGAAATACGAATGTGTCTTGAGAACAAGAAACCCCCATGACCCCATCATGCACAATGATAATTACTGTTTACTGGGAATCTGGGCCCCCGATTCCTGTCTAATGCTCTAACCAGCTGCAGCAGGACTAGGAGAAAACTGACAACAGAGAAACATGTCACATCCTATAAGGAGTCACGTAGCCCTGATGATGCTCTCCCACCATCCTTAACTAAAAACAACCAGAGAAACTTTTTGAGCATCTAAAAAAAAGTTCTTGTCACAAAAATTGAGGTCTCAAGTCCATAGTTTTCTACCTCGTATAAACTTTTGCTTCTGAGGAAAAAAAAAAAAAGTCCAAAATCCCTGGGGCTATCCTACTGCGCGGGCAGAATTCCACTGTGATCAGGTCAATGCAAATGAAGCAAGAACAGGCGATCTACGTTTGCTTTAAAAGCCACGAGGGTTTAAGTACAAAGAAAGTCTGACAAAATGTAGTAGTCTCGGGTCTGCTGAATCTAGAATTTTAAAAAAAGGCCAGGAGGTGTAGCAGAGCATGAGACACAGCAGGGCTCATTTTGTAAATCGAGACCAATTCATCAAAATATTTGTTTCTGGTTTCTCTGGTTTCCCAACACTTTAGCAATGGCATGAACCTCCAAGTCAAATTCGCCAATGTGTATGTAAGTTTGGATTTCTGAACATTGAGATCTAGCCAGGGAAGCAGTATGGGCTAGTGGAAGGCTAAATGTGTTTTCATAAGCACATAAATATATGTGTGTATAGGTACACACGGAAATTACGTGCACATATGCATACATAGAAATTACACATATACACACTACACACAATTTCAGAACTTCTGAAAGTCTCTAATAATCTAATGCTCCTGTGAAACTCCATCAGAGGGGGCCCAGCATGACCTAACATACTGGCCCCTGGCACCTCGGTTTTTCTTGAACTGCAGCATGGGATACACTTGGGGGGAATGCTGGACTCTTAAACCCAAATGGGACCCAGATGTCTGGGATGCAGACGACTCTCCCCACCTGCAGTCTCCCTCCTTTCATTCAAGGATCCATTCAACGGACAGTTATTAACACCTGCTATGTGCTTCATCCAGGCTTGATGCAAACTGAGCATTCTAATCCTGCACTTGAACTCTCCCCTTACCCTGTATATCAAAGAAAACAAAATGGAAGTCCATCACTTAACAACAGCATGTGCTCCTGCAAACATTTCTGTGTTTTCTCTTTCCTGCTTGCCACCAACTTCCAAAGATTTATTTTTATTCCCCCGACACTCTTCCTGTTTATCATCCCGTGTAAAACTATTGGCGTTACAGAGCGAGGCTGCCTGGTAAAGATGACAGGGTGTGCCTGTCATCCAGGGAAAGGGGGCCCCCGGGGAGGCAGGGGGTGAGAGAGGAAACAAGTGTTATTAAAGATCTTGCCTGTTCCCAGTTCTCCTGCCATTTGCTCTGGAGAGCTGAATCCCAGAGCAGATATCAACGTGCCCGCCAGCTCTGCCCATGCCCTGTGATGTAACCAAGGTGAGGGGATTTGTTTGCCTTCCTCCTCCTAATTACCCCCTTGGTGAGAAAATGAGAAGAAAGTACAGGTTGATCACAGAGTCTCGCCCTCCCACAAGTATGCTGGGGATGGGATCGCCAAACCCCTGCAGAAGTCCTTCTGCAGATGACGGGAGGAGTCCGCGGCTTGCTGCGGCCCAGCAGCGAGCAATGGGGCCAAGGTAAACAGGCTGGGCCCGGGCCCCCGTAACCCTCTGCACACAGGAGATGAATCACAGAGCTTCTGCCCCAGCTGCAGGCTCGCACAGCATGCTGCCAGGGACAGCCCGGGGCCACCTGGGCCCAGGGAGCTCCCGATGGAGGCTGCAACTCTTCCCCCTCTACCTCCTTCTGCAATGCTAAAAGGCATGGGACAGGGGGCAGATAAATACCAAAAGTCTCCCCAAGGCAGCTCCTCCCCAGGACCCTCAAGTCCTTGGTACAGAAAGTAACCCCCCGAACTTCCCGCAGCACCTCTCTGCACGTCCCCATAGCTCACTCCTGAAGACTGCAAAACCCTTCTCAGGTCTCATCCCACCACGCGGACGGTTTACTGTCCTGTTTGGGGTAGTATTATCCTTATTTTCCATGTCAAAAGGACATGAGGCCCAGAGCTGTGAAATTAGGGTTTTAAAAAAATACCTGGGGGGCCTGGGTGGCTCAGTCATTAAGCGTCTGCCTTCGGCCCAGGGCATGATCCCGGCGTTATGGGATCGAGCCCCGCATCAGGCTCCTCCACTGGGAGCCTGCTTCTTCCTCTCCCACTCCCCCTGCTTGTGTTCCCTTTCTCGCTGGCTGTCTCTCTCTCTCTCTGTCAAATAAATAAATAAAATCTTTAAAAAAAAAAAAAAAATCCCTGCTATGCTCTGCAGTGCATAAAGCAGCTCCACACGTACCGTGTTGCCCGGCCTGGGCAGGGACACTCGGCCCCACTTCATGGATGAGGAACGGTGGTTCCAGGGACAGGACGTGCCCCGCAACAGACGAGAATCTGCTCCCGACCCTCATGAAGATTTAGTTTACCCTCACTGAACCACCCGGCCTCCCAGTAGAGCTTTCCAAGAGGCTGACCACTGGCACGGGCCTGGTGCCAGCTGGTGGACAGGTAGTCACCTGACTGGGGGGCTTTCCAGTGTGTCTGGATTTCTTTGAAGCTCTCAAAAGCTCAAATGAAAGCATTTATAAATTCCCTACTACTGAAGTAGAAAGATAAATGCCACAGGTTCAGAAATATCTGGTCATTCTCCTAAACCTTGTTCTTCCTTATCCAGGATGAGTTAAAGGCTTTTCAAAGCTGAAGTCCTCCTTGACTACACAGGTCAGGCCATTCAGAAAGAGACTCCCGGGTTTCTATTTCTGGGGCTGCATCCAAACACTGTGCACACAGCCTGGGCCGGTCACGGCCTCTCACTTTTCCAGGGCCCCAAGGCACGCTGCTTGCCACTTGTGGACCTGGAAGAGCAGGTGGAGGTGAGGTGGGAAGGAGATGGAGGCACTCCCCTGTGCCAACCTGGGCCCTTGGCTGATTACTAAAGAGTGAGGAGACTTCTTTTCAACGTGGAGTGTCCAGAAACTTGTTTACATAACACAATACCGCAGGCAAACAGCAGTTATCCAGAAGCACTCGTATGTGTTAAGGGAATATGAACTTTTCCCTCAGACGCCACTTACTACACATCTTATTTAAAAACCTTTTGATTCTATTTCTGTCAAAAATACACCCCATGGTTGGGGCACCTGGGTGACTCAGTCAGTTAAGCATCCACCTCTTGGTTTCGGCTCAGGTCCTGAGCTCCTATGTTGTGAGATCGAGCCCCGCATGGGGCTCCTCGCTCAGCAGGGAGTCTGCTGGGAGATTCTCTCCCTCTGCCCCTTCCCCCACTCGTGTGTGCACACGCCCTCTCTCAAATAAATCTTTTTTAAAAACTGAAAAAAATAAACCCCATGGCAAAGTACGTGTGTCTGTACAGAAGGTCTGGAAGGCAAGACAGCGAAAAGATAAACACAATGACTCTGGGGCACGGCTGGGTTTGGGAATCATGGTAAAAGGCTTTGGAATGTTGGTTGAAATCCAGGGTCATCCATTTCTTAGCGGTACTGTCTCAGACAAGCATCTTCACCTTCCAGACTCAGGATCAACTAGGAAATGGGGAGAAAGATATCTGCCCTGCAGGACTGTTGTCAAGGCCCAGGATGATACACGTCATATCCCAGCACACAGCACTGACTCGGGAAGTGGGGCTATGATTTATTATTACTTCTGTAACAAAGGATGGTTGCCAAAAGGCGTACCTCTAGCCTCCCGTAGCTACAGAAACTGTCCCCCACTAAAGGAGGGAACTAAGAGCATCACTCCTCATTCTACTGTCTAGTTTGGCCTTTGCTTCTCCAGAGTGACCCTAGACTACAGGCAACTGAGCTCCCGGTAGAGACGAAAGCGTGTGGGCTATTCTGCATTTGCTTCACCTGCACCCTCACCCCAAATCCATTCTCCCCCACTTCTGCAGCAGCTCTACGGCCTGTGGGTTGACCTCTGTGGGCTGCCCTCTGACTTCCAGCTGGGCTCTGCCAGGGGGAAGCACTAGCACAAGAGCTGGGCATTTACTCTGTCCTCACTCCCCACTCCACCAACTCTCTGGAGGTGGCTCTGTCCTTCCTACACCCACAGCACCTGTCAGGCAGTCCCTCTGCCATGACTCTAGCTCTCGCTGCCTCTGTGAGCAGTCCATTCATTAAACCCTCTCCAGATAAACCTTTTTTGAGGATGCCATCTGCCTCCTGCCAGGACCTTGACCAGAACAATGAGGGAAGAGGTTCTCTCAGTGGGAACTGTAATACTGTTAATGTGCCTTCAGAAAAGCGAGACACTGAAAATAATTATAAGCTGTGGAGACAGATTAATCATGTCCAGCTCAGAGTAGGACTCTGATTTTCATCACTGGAACCTCTAGGAATTGAAGCAATTTTCATCTGAGTAGAGAGGTCACTGGAAAAAAACAGCCAGAGCCTAGAGACCCTGACTTTTCCACAGTGGGGAGCCCACCTCCCCCTCTCGAAAGTGATAAGAACCCAGGGCAGGAGAGGGAAGAAACCAAGTCCATGCTGATCACTTCTGTGTCTGGCATCACGTAAGTTGTCTTACATAAACTGTCTCACGTGGAACGGACAACAACAAGGTAAGCAGGACTATTAACTCCACTTTTCAGGTGAGGAAATGCAGTCATAAAGATATTAATGACCTTGTCCAAGGTCACACAGCTAGTAAATGGAAGGAGGAGGATCTGAGCCGTCTAACCCAAGTCTGCGTGCTCCTCATGGGAAGGCTGGGAAAGGCAGCTGAGAGCAAGGAGCCGCTAACGGGGGGGGGGGGGGGGGGGGCGTACAGCCTCTTCCCAACCGCCTCGGTGTCTGATGGTGCCTTTCCACCACGAAAGGCTCCTCACAGTGGAAATGGGTTGTAGGGACACATTTCAGCCACTGTCAGTGATCATCAGCCACAGAGATTAACCAGAATGGAGAGTGTATGAAAACAAAATGCTCTAAGGGTCTGTGGCTTGTGAAGAGAGACTGTGATAAACTAGGATTCTTTGCAGTATTACCAAATACCAATCCAAATCCTGTCTGAATCCTTTAGTCTGCAAGAAATCTCTCTATGTGTAGACCCCTCCAATAACACACAGCATAGAGACAAACATTACCTAAATTTGAAAAATGATCCAGAGACAAATTCCTAAACAATGTTTTTGAGAAAGAAAAACAAATATTGTTGGACACACCTGGCAAATTCATCCACAGAGGAATTATCGGTAACTCTACCACTTTCAAAGGAAAATAATCCCTTGGGCCAAATAAAAGAAACACCAAGAACACAATACATCTATCCTATGCCATCCTAAATCTAACCCAAGTACAGTGCTTGTTAACAGGCCCTTATTCTACCTGCAAAGCCAGGCAGCATCCTTCTCACACTTACGAGAAATTTAATATATGGCGTATAGCTCGATTCAAGCACAACAGAATAAACATAACCGCAAAATGATTTGTAGTCTGGACACAGTGGCTGAGTGCTGATTCTCATTCTGCTTCACATGGCATTTGCTTTTTCTCTGCTTAAGTCTACCTCCCTCTTGCTGAAAAGGGAAGGTGCACAGGTGAGTGGATGAAAGATTCAGCCTTGTGCATATTACATATGGTTCGGTCATCCAAGGAGAAAATAAACTGACAAGAAACAGTACTTGTACTAAATAGTAGAAAATAGCACATTAAGATAAAATGTCACGTGGTTTCCCAGTATTAACACTCTGCCAACCAATCCACCAATCTGTGTACGTGTTTTCTCCTAATGCAATTTTGAACCACTCTATTCTAGCTTTTTGACTGGATGACTGCTACACTGAACCCATTCTGCAACCCAAGCTGGCTGCAGAGATTTTAGGACCGGCCAAAGGTCACTGAAAGTGCTATGCAAAGCCCTCTGGGCTCCATCTTACCGGTCGAGTCAGCCTGAGAAGCCTTGCGGCTCATCTGCTCCTCGGCACCGATGAGCTGCAGGTCTGTGTATGAGGGATCAAAACTAGGACTACTGGTGTCTTCAGAATGTGTGGTCCAGCTGCTCTCGGAGGTCAGAGGGCATCTCCTCAGGGAGTCGAAGGAAGGGCACGTCCAGCAGGGCATGGTCAATGGTAGGGCTGGGGACAGACCAAAAACCAAAAGCATACAATATAAATAGTTGTGCTGTTTGTCTTTAGTGCTTGTCTTACTTGATGGTGCTCAGATCCTATGAAATCTTGACAGCCAGACACAGCAAGGAAATGATGGAAATATCACTTATGATAGACGGGGGGAAACGACTGACTGAGAGCCCCCGGTGAGTCAGTATCAAAACCAGTACCACAAAGAAGGGGGTCTCATGACTCAAATTGAAGAAAATCTCACTAAAGAAAAGTACTGATTTTCAGCTCTACCTCTATTTCTAAACAGAGATTTCAGCTTCATCCAACCCAAAACTTCATGAATCCTACAGTTTCACCCTTACCCTTACCCTGCCTCCATTCTTAGTGGCATGCCAACAATCTCAAGAAAACTCAGCAAATTACACTGCAAAATCAGAGCGAGGTTAGGTTAAAGGATAAGAGAAGATGGGTGAATATGTATGTATTCGCCTAGGAATGTCATATGCCTCTGCTTGAGCCTGACTGTAACTGGAGAGTCTGTAGACCGTTACATATACAAATTGAGATTTCCTGGGGCTGCTGATCTGTAATACAATGAAGGAGAACTTCCAGCGGGAGATGCACAGGGCTTGACTTTCTCTCCTGAGCCCTGAGCACCAAATCCAGCCTTTCAAAACCACTTTAGGAGATTTCTTTTCTTTAAATGAAATTTTCTAATGTGAATAACCTACCACATGGTTTCTCCATGGCGTTACACGAGGGTCTTACTGCAAATTTAGTGATAAGTACTAAACACAAGTGCCGGAAGGAGCATGGACGGGGAAGAAAGAACAAAAGAGAAAGAACCAGCATTTCTTGAGTCCTCATGAAATGTCAGGCATTTTTACAAATGTTACCTCATTTCACCTCCAATCCTGAGAGACAGGCAGTGGTCTTATTTGACACAAGGGAAAACCGACTCAAGAGAGGTTAAATAGCTTGTTCAAGAAGGGTCAGTTCTCTGGGGCGCCTGAGTGGCTCAGTCGGTTGAATGGCCAACTTTGCTCAGGTCATGATCTGGCGGACATGGGATCGAGCGTGTGCGGGCTCTGTGCTCGGTGCACAGTCTGCTTGTCCTTCTCCCTCTGCTCCTCCCCCTCCCTCAAAAATAAATAAAATAAGTAGAATCTTAAAAAAGGGGTGGGAGGTTAGTTCTCCTAGCTAGAGATTCAAAATTACAGAGCTGACTTAAGAGAAATTTGGGTTAAGAGAAAATTGGGAAAAAAGAATAAAGAGCAATATATGTGACATGGAACAAATATGAAACCACAGAGAATTTTCATTCTGTATTCTCTTAGACATTTACAAGACACGTAGGTCTTCTCTGTCTGGAATGCTATGGCTCACCCCTGCTTTTTCCTTAAAAATGTTACCCTCTCAGTAAGGTATTCCTGAGCTGTTCTCTCCAAAGATGCAAAGTCCCTTCTCTGCTTCATTTCTCCTTAGCGTTATCACCATTTAATGTACTACATATCCAGTGTCTTCCCCACCAGAAGTTAAGCTCCTTGGTGGGAAGGCAGGGATTTTGGTCCATTTTGCTTACTTCTGCACCCCTGTTCCTAGAACAATGCCTGGTGTGAATAGGTATTCAATGAATATTTATTGGTTATGTCAACAGAAGCACCCGAAATCACTCATAACAGTCTGTGCTAAGTATAGACTGTTAAAACTACATTTGTACCTATAAAACTCAAAAGGCTAAAGAAGAAAAAATAAATAACCAAAAAGCCAAAAGCAAAGTTGAACTTGTAAAGGCTTTTTATAGGACTGCTATTTCCTATGGTATAATGGATTAGACACTTTAAACTATTGGGGAAACAAAATTAAAATATTAGGCAAAATGTAATAACATTATTTAAAATACATTACAGGGGCGCCTGGGTGGCACAGCGGTTGAGCGTCTGCCTTCGGCTCAGGGCGTGATCCTGGCGTTACGGGATCGAGCCCCACATCAGGCTCCTCTGCTATGAGCCTGCTTCTTCCTCTCCCACTCCCCCTGCTTGTGTTCCCTCTCTCGCTGGCTCTCTCTGTCAAATAAATAAATAAAATCTTTAAAATAAATAAATAAAATAAAATAAAATACATTACAGGGTGAGCAAGAAAGCAACGAATTGTCAGAGGCTAAGTTCAAGTTAGAGCCCAGAATGGTAAACAGCACACAACCTGATTTTCATACCCTGAGGCTTTGAACAAACGGGAGACTCCTGAGTTTGAGCTTTTTAAAATGTCTTGTGAAGAAAGTAAAAGGAGGAAAAACCTATAGGGCTAACTCAAGATGGGAAATCTAACAGAAGATGTGATGCATGAAGCTTGAATTCCCAAAGGAATCCGTTCAAGCGTAAATTAGGAATAAGTCCCACCCCCCCTGCTAAGGATGGCAAAGAAAATTGTCTGCCTTAAGTCTGGGTGCAGGGTAGAGAAAAGAAATCTCCTGAGAATTTATAACTATAGGCTGGCCCACATAGGGGCTTGCAGCTAAAACTACTTGTGTGGTCTGAAAACCTTCCAGTCTGAGAACATAGTTGAAGTATTTCCAGGTTGGTAGTGGCCTCAGGCACCCGGGAAAAGCAACTACTAAGCCTTTCTGGAGGAAGATACCTCAAAGCCAGCCTTCCCAGACAGAATGTTCCTCAGTTCTACATGGAAAAATTAAATAAATAAATAAACAAACAAACAAACAAACAAACAAATGAATAAATAAAATCATGAAATATGTAAGAAACCAAGTTACCATAAACACAAACCAGAGAGCCTATGGGGGGGGGGTGGAACAGAATCAGACCTGCAAAGAATTCAGACACTAGAATTATTAAGCAGGAAATGTAAGTATGTTTACTATGCTTAAGGAAACAAGAAGAAAAGAAAATGAAAATATTAGAAAAGAACACACAGAACTGAAAAAGAACTAAATGAGCTTCTGGAGAAGAAAAATACTACTGTAAATACAAAATTGTCCAGACAGCATAGAAAGACAGAGAGGAAAACATGAAACACAGATTAAAACACACAGAGCGGTGCCTGGCTGGCTCAGTGCATAGAGTCTGTGACTCTGGATCTCAGAGTTATAAGTTTGAGCCCCATGCTGAGTGTAGAGCTTACTTAAAATTAAAATTTTTAAAACACATGGGAGCCAGAGTGGGAAGGTCTTGTAGGTATCTATATAACCTGAATTTCTAAGGAGAAGAGGAAGAGAATGAGAGGCAATATTTAAAAACAAAACAAAACACCGAATGAGAATTTCCCAGAATTTATGAAACATTTTATTTGTCAAATTAGAAATCCCATGGTATCTCAAGCAGAGTAACCAAAGATAACTATGCAGGTAGACATCAAAACTATACAAGACCAAAGACAAAGAGAAGATCTTAAATAAGATTACTTTCAAAGGAACGATGATTAGACTGACTACCACCTTCTCAATAAGAGAAGCCAATACACACTTCAATGAGCTGACAGAAAATAATTGTCAAACAGGATTATGTACTCAGTGAGGAGATCTTCAGAAGTCAGGGAACAATAAAGACAATTTAGACAAACAAAATATAATTAATCTGAAAGAAGGATGAGAAAAAGAAACATACGATTACAGGAATAAACTATACCAGTGCTTGATAATAAACGTAAATGGACTAAAAGTTCCCACTAAAAGAAAAAGACTATCAAGCTGAAAAACCAAATGAAATCCAATATTCTGTTCACAAAAGACACATCTAAAATACAAAGATTTGTCAATGATGAAAGTAAAGGGATGAGAAAGTCATACATGACAAAATATTAATGAAAAGAACCGGATATATTGTAGCCTATAGACTATAAAGTAAAAAGAAGTACTCAAAGGGCCACAATAAAATTATATGTTTTAATTCATCAGATATATGATAATTCTAAATTGGCATATACTTAATAACTTTGTCTTAAAATTATTAATACAAAAACTGACAGAACTGCAGAAAGCAAGAAATGTCCATCATCATAGTGGGAGATTTCTAAATACACTTCTCTCGGTAACTGATAGATCACAAGCAGGCAGAAAAATCAGCAAGGAAAGAAGATATAAACAACAAAATGAACAAGCTGATCTAATGGTCATACACAGACCAACAGATGAAGAATACGTATTCTTCCTAACCCACACCTAGAACTCTTACGGCAAGTGACCACATGCTATGACATAAAGCAGATTTTAACAAAAAACAAAAACTGGTATCAAACAGACCACGAACACTGATTACAATACAATGAAGTCTCTAGTTATCCAAATCACTTATCTAGCTATAATTAGCATCTATTCACCTAAACTAGATAGAAGACAATTTGAAAAATTAAGAAACTAAGAAACATACTTTTAAATGATTTGTTAGTCAAAGAAGAAATATTAATGAATATTAGAAAATATTCAGAACCAAACAATAATGAAAATAGTGTATGTGAAAATTTTAAGAATGCAAGTAAGCAGTACTATCAGGAACAGTTGTATTGCTTATATTAAAAAAGAACTGAAATTTAATACAATAAGCTTCCAACTTATTGAGTTACAAAAGGAGCTGCAAAATAAAATAAAGAATATTAGAAAGGAAATAGTAAACATAAAAGCATAAGTTATTGAAATTAAAAAGCACATAGCTAAAAAGTTCTTTAAGAAGACTATGTAATAGACTTGAAGAACTGCCAAGAAAAATCAAGGAAAAAGAGGGCACAAATAACCTTAAGAATGAAAAAAAGGCACATAATTACAAATGCTATATACATTTAGAAGGCAATGAGGAGAAATAATGAATGTCTTTACACCAATACATTTGAAAAAAAGATAACACTGTAGAAGTTCTAAGAAATTATAACTTCAAAACTGATTCAAGAAGAAAGTTAAAAACCAGACTTGTCCAATAATTGTCAAATAAAGTTAATCAATACATAAATTATCATAAGGAAATGTCAGGCCAGGTGGTTTCACTGAAAAGTTCTATCAAACTTTAAAGAAAAAAAAATTTCAATCTTTCAGAGTACAAAAAAGAGAGGGCACTCAACTCATGTTATGAGCTTAGCATTTCAACATTAAAACCTGACAAAGTGTATCTGATTTTTACTTATATTCTCCAAAATGAGAATTACAGGTCAACCCCAATCATGGACATAGATACAAGAATCCCAAATAAATTATTATCAAAGAGAATCCTTAGACTGATGAAAAGGAGAATTACATCATGACTAAATTGAATTTATCCAGTGAATGCAAGGTTGGTTTAGCACAGTATTTCTCAACTTTTTCTCATTACTGCCCCACTGACATTTTTTCCCCAATCGTCCTCTCCCTTGACATTCCTCCTCCCCAGCAGAATATCATGACCAGGAAATTGATATTAATACAATCTACCAATCTCACTCATATTTCTCCAGTTTTACATGTACTTAGGTATGTAATATTTAGTTCTATGTCATGTTATCAGTGCGTAGGTTGTGTATCTACCATCACAGTCAGGATGCAGAACAGTTCCATCACCACAAGGAATGTTGACCTTTTATATTCATTTCTACCTTTTCCCCTCATGCCCTGTTCCTAACCTAGGGCAACCACTAATTTGTTTTTCTATTTCTATAATTTTGTCATTTCAAGAATGCTATATAAATGGAATCATGCAGTATGTGACCTTTTAGGATTGGCTGTTATTATTCATCATAATGCCTCTGAGATTCATTCAAGATGCTGAATGTATCAATACTTCATTCCTTTAGATTGCTGAGTACTGTTCCACGGTATGGACTAACCACAGGTAGTTTAACCATTCACCCGTCATAGAACATCTGGGCTGTTTCCGGTTCTTAGCTATTGTGAACAAAGGTGCTTTGAATATTCACATATGGTTTTTGTATAGGTTTTTGTATGAAACTAGGTTTCCATTTCTCTGGGATAAATGCCCCAGAGTACAACTGCTAGGTCATACAATGGATCATTCATGTATTGTTGGTGAGAATGTAAACCCTAACAATGACTTTGGAAAATAGTTTGACAGTTCCTCATAAAACTAAACATGCAATTAATTTCTCTGCATCCTCACTAGCATTTAGTATTACCACTATTTTTAAGTCATCTAATATGTGTGTAGTGATAACTCATTTTATTTGCATTTCCCTTTTGGTAATGATATTGAACCTATTTCCAGGTGCTTATTTTGCCATCTGTATATCCTTTTCAGTGAAACATATGTTTCTGTCTGTTGCTCATTTTCTTATTAGATTGCTTGCTTTTTTTTAACTGTTGAGTTTTGAGGTTTCTTTATATAGTCTAGATATTAGTCCTTTGTTGGATAATGTAGTTTGCAAATATATTCTCCCAGTCTATAACTTCTTTCTTTATCCTCTTAATGGGGTCTTTTATAAAGCAAAACTTTCAATTTTGATGAGGTCCAGTTTATCAATTCCCTTTTAAATTTTAATAGACAAATATATTGTATATCTATCATGTACTGTATATATAACTATGCTGTACACATAAAAAGAATAAGATTTCTTTGCCCCCCAAGAACTTTTTTAGCCCCACTGGAGGTAATATCACCCTGTTGATAATGTGTGGGTTAACATTACTAAATTAATGTAATTAACCATAATAATACATTAAAGGATTAAGGACCATATTTTCATCATAATACATATAGAGAAAGCACTGAATAAATTTTAATATTTATTCATGTTAATTTTTGGCAGACTAGAAACAGAAGAAGTTCCCTAGACATAGTAGAGCTAACCCCAAAACCCTATGGCAAACACTATGCACTGCTGGAGAGCTTTCCCTTGGAGATCCTGATCAAGATGACAGGTGCCCACTACTCCCACTTCTATTCAACATCCTATGTGTGGTCAGAACCTTCACAGTAAGGCAGGAAATAAAAAAGAGTGAAAAAATAAAATTCATTCTTTGCAGATATTTTTTATATAGGAAATAACCAGAAAACCCTAAGAAATTATCAAATTAATAATTTTAGCAGAGTGCTTGTGTTTTTAAAAATATAAATAACTGCATTTCTGAAAATTAATAAGAAATATATAGAAAATTAAAACAAGATAGCATTTATAACAGCAACCAAAAAAATCAAGCGTATATCATAATAAATCTAACAAAAGATGCACAAGATCTCAGAGGAGATACTTCTAAAGTTTATTAACAGATTGTACAGATCTAAATTAGTGGAGAGATATAATTAGGGTTTTAAAAAGTTAATGTTGTAAAGATGTTAATTCTCCCCAAATCGGTTTACAGATTTACTTCATTCTCAAAATCCTTGCATATTTTTTCCTCATATTATAAGCAGAATCACACTATTTAGATATGAACAAAGCAGAATTTTAATAATATATGTTAAAAATGAATAAAATAGGGGCGCCTGGGTGGCTCAGTCGTTAAGCAGCTGCCTTCGGCTCAGGGAGTGATCCAGGAATTCTGGGATCGAGCCCCACATCAGGCTCCTTCGCTGGGAGCCTGCTTCTTCCTCTCCCACTCCCCTGCTTGTGCTCCCTCTCTCACTGGCTGTCTCTCTCTCTCTCTCAGATAAATAAAATCTTTTTAAAAAATGAATAAAATAATAGAAATAATAGTAAAACACTATATAGAAAAAAAATGAAATTAAACTCCTACTTCACACCAAATGGAAAATTCAATTCTAGGTGGACTGAATGTCAAAGCATAAAAGGCTCCACAAGAAATATTTTAGTGGTGCCTGGTTGGCACAGCCAGTTGAAGTCCAACGCTTGGTTTCTGCTCAGGTCATAATCTCAGGGTCATGAAATCAAGCTCTGCATTGAACTCCAAGCTCAGGGTGGAGTCTGCTTGAAACTCTCTCTCCCTCTCCTTCTGCCCCTCTCCCCCATGCTCATGTGTGTTCTCACTCTCTCAAATAAATACATAAATCTTTTTATTCATTTGAGAGAGAGAGGGAGAGAGCACAAGCAGGGGATGAGACAGAGGGAGAGGGAGAAGCAGGATCCCCGCTGAGCTGGGAGCCCGACGTGGGGCTCGATCCCAGGACCTTGAGATCATGACCTGAGCCAAAGGCAGATACTTAACCATCTGAGTCAGCCGGGTATCCCTAAATACATAAATTTAAGAAAAAAGAAAAGAAATATTTTAGAAGACATATCCCCACACACGCTCATGACTTCAGGGTAGGGAAAGATTTCCTTTACTGAGACACACAAAGCACTAAGCATAAAAACAAACAAATTTCATATCATTAAAATTAAGAACTTCTTTTTACAAAAGGAACTATAAAGAGAGTGAAAACACTATCCACTTTATCCTACATCCATGTGTAGGAAATACTGCCATATATCATATCCACAAGGAACTCCTAGAAATCAGCAAGAAAAAGGGAGAGACCCCAACAAGAATACACCTGTATAGGCCTTTTATGAAAGAAAAAAAAAATCCAAATGGAAAAAAAAAAAAGCTCAGTCTCACCAATCTAGAAAATGCAAATTAAAACCACATGAGATACCATTACTCTTCCCCTTCCCTTTCTCCATGCCTCTTCATGACTAAAATAGAAAAAAATATTTAAAAAAAGAAAAATATGACAATCTCAAGTGCAGACAAGGAAGTGGTGACTCAGCATCTTTTATACATGGTTGACAGAGTAATAAACTAGAACCATCTTAGAAAATGGCTTGGTGTTATCTCCAGCCCAGCAAGTCCCCTCTGACTCTTACATGAGACAACCACTTGTACTTGGTCTCTAGATTGTATGTTTAGAATTTCTCATAGGAAGGAAAAAAAAATGCTCATAGAAACACATTCTTAAATGCCAAAAGTAGAAACAAGGCAAATACTTGACAGTAATAGAATGGATAACTGAATCGTGCTATATTAGTATAATGGAATACACAGCAATAAAAACTAAAGGAATTATAGCTGCAGGTGACATGGAAAAATGTCATAAATAATGTCGTGTTAAAGGAGCAAGCTACAAAATAATACATTCAGTATTATTCCATTTATATAAAGTTCAAAAAGAGGTGAAATTAAATTATATCATTCTTGATGCATGTGTAGGCAGAAAAGCTGTTAAGAAAAATAATGTAGTTTATATCACAAACTCCAGGAGGGTAGTGATACAGGGAGGAGGAAGAGAATGTCTGATATGATCAGCGGGGAAACATGGGGGCTTCTGGGTGATGACAATATTCTATTTAGTAAACTGGGTGATGGGGTTGTACTGTTGTTCTTTCTCATTTAATATATACTTTAAATATGTTCCTTCATATTTATTCAATAGGTAAATAAAGCTTATTAAAACCACATATCAAAAGATACTGAGAAAGAAAGCTAGTTTAATTATTTGTATTTTCACACTGGTGTTTTACATTTGTTAGGATAACACTTCAGTATTTCCCTGAAAGAGTAACTAGAAATAATGCAGCTGGGAGAGGCAAAGTCCCTACATCTCAAAAGCACTGTTCTCATTTGCTCAATACTCTTTATTTACCTATCAGCTTAGAAATCTTAGATGAGGGGCGCCTGGGTGACTCAGTCAGTGAAGCGTCTGCCTTCGGCCCAGGTCATGATCCCAAGGTCCTGCATGGGGCTCCTTGCTCAGTGGAGAACTGGCTTCTCCCTCTGCCTGCCACTCCCCCTGCTTGTGTTCTAACAAATAAATAAAAATTTAAAAAGATCTTTAAAAAGAAAAGAAATCTTAGATGAATCACTTTATGTAGGTTCTGAAGTGAATGTCCTCAGGCCACAAGAGGAGTTGAGCTGTGGAGAGGAAGTGTGGAGCCTGGGGCTGACTCTCCTCCCAGGGGCCAGGCCTTGGACACCTGGGCCGGAGGGCAGCAGATTGCTGACACTGGGGCTCTTCACAGCCACATCCATCCAGCAAAGAATACAGTAAAAAAAGATAGAAATCTGCGACCCCTCCTTTCCTAAGAGGTTAGGTGCCGGGACCCTGGATCCAGACTGTCTGCCTCATTCTACGCCCAGTCTTGCAACCTGAGGCAAGTTACTTAACCTATCTGTTCTGCTGTAAAGTTTTCACCTGCAAAAATGGGGCTGACAACTGTACCCACTTCACAGGGGGATTAGGTGGATACTGGCAAAGCACTTGGAAAAGTGCCTGCACAAAGACGCACTGAAAAAGGGTCAAGTGGGTTATTACTTCCAGAACTAAACTTATGTCCAAATCTACCTGAAATCTCCACGTAGGTCTCCAGCCTTACCTACCTGAAACTAAGCTCCTGGCAGCCCCTCCACACCAGTTCCTTCATCCTTCTAGGTGCTCAGAACAAACCCTTTGAGTCACCCTTGATTCCTCTCTCATTTGGTCCATCACAACTTCTCCGAGGCCTCCCTTCAAAATACATCTGGAATCCAATCACTTCCCACCATCTCCAAGCTACCACCTTGACCCAAGACACTCAGTGTCTCAGTGACCCAGACTCCTGGACAAAGCTGTAGACAAATCTGCATGACAACGTGACATCTTCTTGAGCACAGCCCCGTCCCCCATTACTCTTTCTTGTCTAACCTCACCCTTAAGTACACCCTTGGGGCCTAACGTCCTCAGTCAGCACAGGAGAAATGACTGTGACACAGCACCACTCTCAAACATTCCCCCTGGGGTGGTCCACCCGGACTCCTCCCCAGCCTCTAGGGCTACAAAAGCCAGGTCTTACAGGAGGTGGGGTCATAGAGATCTATTCAGCTTGCAGCTGCCCAAGACATGCTTCTGTCCCTAAGTCCCTTTAATAAACCATTTCTTGTCAAGGTGGACCTGTTGGCCTTTCTCGCTGGCCTTAGCGCTCCTGTGGCCGTTGGAGGTTATTTTTGCATATCCCTCTTTCATGGAATAACCATCCCTTCTGGATGGTTCCAGAGGCCTCCCATCGGGTCATCCTGCTTCCCCAAGTGTCCTCCTCCTCTCAGTCTGTTCTCAACAGAGCAGCCACACAGCTTTCACAGCATTACCTGTTCGAATCAAAGTCAGACCTTACCACATCACTGCTCAAAATCCTCCCATGGCTTCCCCCCTCTTCCACAGTGAATGCAAAGGTCTTCCCTGTACCCTCGAAGCACTTCGTGGTCTGAGTCCTCATGACCTCTCTGCCTCATCCCCTTCTCTCCTCCCCATGTCACCCCACTCCAGTCGCATACCATCAACAAGAACACCGCACCCTCTCAGAGGCTCATCATTTGCAGTTCCATTCACCTGGACAGCTCCTTTCCCAATTACTGCAAGGCTCACTCCTTGCTTCCCCCATGCCTTCACTGAAAAGTTACTGCTCAGAAACTCACTCCCTGATCATATGTAAAACTTCACATCCTCCCTCACTCCACTCTCTCTTTCCCTCATGTTTCTCTCCCTCCTGCTAACCATGCTGTTTAACACACTTACACTGTATCTGCATCTTTATTGTGTTTCTGGTATGGCTCCTCCAGCGGAAAGTATGCTCCATGGGGCCAGAATATTCCACTATCTCCCCAGTGCCCTGCGCAGTGAGAATTCAAAGCACCATTGGTTGAACGAATAATAAACTGGCAAGCTGTCAGCTAAAACAATACAGCAAATAAAATATTTTCTTTTTATCCTTCGGGATCCTAGACTAAAACTTAAATGCTTACATACATTTTGATGCCATATCCTTTATTTATACTTTGATGTCTACTCACTAGGGCTATCGGACTTTTCCAACGCTATGAACATGCCCACCCATTAATATAAAATAGATCTAACTGCATTCTTCATTTGTGGCTTCCCTGCTCGCTCATAGTTGGCAATACCAAGAAGCTGCCCCAGGACTGGTTCAGAGGAGCTCTTGCTTACCCCAGAAGGCTTCACTGGTAACAGACCGCCCAACCGTTAGGTAACCTCCACGTGGAGAACAGGGACTTTGGCCAATTTTCTCATAATTGCATCCCAGCACCTAAATATCTTTTGCATGAATGAACTAGTTAATTAATGCATGCCTGGCATTTATTGCATTTTGTGTCCCACGCTGAGGGTGAGATAGGCCACAGAGAGCCCCTGGGTAAGCTACCACATTCTGGAAAAGGAGAATATTGGAGTTTTGATAAAATACTTTAAAGTGTCTTTTAGATAAATGGAAGAAGTCATTTTCAAGAGATCCTCTCTCCTGCACAAATGGCATGATGGTGGCTTCAAATATGACAAAAATATAATGGACAGTTATAATTGTGCTCTTTAAGGCATCTCCCGAGGGAAGTATGTGTCTGTATAAGTATCATGATTGTATGTTATGCATATATTATACATACATGTGTATATAAGCACATGTTATGCACACATACTGTGTGTGTATATGTATGTATGTCTGTGTGCTATGTCTACTCACGTGTGTGTGTGCATTGTGTGTATAATAATGGGAAATCAAAACTGATGATAACTGATAAGCAAAGGGCACAATGGGGAAAAGGCCAGCCTACTTTCTCTGCCTACTTTGTGAAAAAATAATAATAATTCACTGGACTGAGGATGCCATGCCTCAGATTCTACCTAACAGCTCATTTGCCCCATAAATGGGAGTCATTCTGCGGGATGTTTCATATACATCTTTCATCTTTCATTCATTAATCCAACAAATACTGAGTGAGTTCCTAGTAAGTTCCATGCTCCATATTCTGGGATGGAGAGTGAATGAGATAGATGACGCCTCTCTTCTCTAGTGGGGAAGACAGACAATAAACAAACAAACATAACTTAATTTCAGGTAGAAACATGGGCTGTAAAGACATTTAATGCAGGAAAAAGCTAGGGAGTGGGGGCGGAGGGAAATGATGCTTGAGCAGAGCTCTGAGTGAAAAGGTAAGGAGAGTTCTGGGGGCCAAGGAAACAGCAAGAGCAGAAATTAGCTTGTCAGGAACAGCAGGAGAGGTAGTGATTAGAGCAGAGTGGTGCCCAGTGGAGAGGGGCAGAGGGCATCAGGCCCCAAGGAAGAAGGGCCTTATTAGAATCCATTCCTCAGTACGCCACTGTCTAAGATGGATTCCGGAAAGGTCATTAATTGCTCTTAAGAGCAGAGAACAATTCAAGGTATTAAATGAAAATAAAACATCCTCTGTTGAAGAGGGAAATACATATGCATGCCAAATGCAATGGGCCTTGGCTACATATTCACCAAATGGCTGGGATCTTATTCCACTCCCACCCACCAATTCACCCTCAGTAGCCAGAATAAAAAGTATGATACAAATTAACCGCTGGGCCAGTCTTCTTCAGGATTAAGTCTCTCAGCTGTCACCCCTGCCTCCCTCTTAAATGGCTGACATCATCTCTGGTCTTCCCCCAAACAAGCGGCTCTTTCTCTGGTCCCAGATAATTAGATTCCCCAGACACAATGGGAAGGCCTTAGCCCAAGCTTTTGGGGAAGACGTTTGAAGCACAAGGGAGTATTAGTGTTTTGCTTGGGCTGTGGAACAAATGTTCCGGAAATGAACATTTTTTTTTATATTTATAATTATGCATATCCTGCAGCATCTGCATAATGGGTCCAATTCAGCCTCGGCCTTGCCGCAAAATTGCAACGTCTGTGGAGGAAGGTCAGCGCGTAGCACGATGAGTGAACAGGAAGCTTCATGCTGAAAACAGTGCCACAATTTTTTTCTTTTAATTTTGGGAATGAACTTTTGCTCTTTCAAGTCAATTTATCTGCATGCATTTGCAAACATATTCTAAGCACACACATACACTTGTGAAATGCACATATATATATATATATATGGAATCAGCCTTTGCTCTGAGAGGATCTTTATAAAGATTTTCGGTGACATATAAGCTGACTGCTACATTCTTCCTGGTACATGGTGGAATTTTAAAACAGAGACAAAATACTAAATTAGGAAAACTTTTTGCCACCAGAGAAACTCAGAAACACTACTTCTAAGGGACCCAATGTGAACAAAATACTGCCAAGGGTTAGGCTCATTTTCAAAACTATTTCTTTAGAGAACAACATACAGATTCAATTTTGACTTGAACAGATTCACCAGAAGTTTGGTGGGTCGGGTTTGTTTGTTTTCTTGTTTGTTTGAACACTTTGGATCTGCTGTGTCCTGCTGCTGTTCTCAGGTGTAGCAGAATATCTATCCATTAAGATTCAGGGTTCAGCAAATAAGTTTTCAGTTAAATTTCTTGACCTTTTTTCAGTGGGTAACCCAGTTCAATCGCATGGCATTTTCAGACTAAAATGTGAACAGTATTCTTGTGGCTACTTTAAGTTTTAAGTAGTGGGCAGTTAAGGTTTTAATAAAAACCTTTATTTTAAAGAGAATATTTATCGACATGGCCTGAGCCAAAGTGCTCTTGTTAAGTCAGAGAGATATGAATCCCACACGTGGCGTCCATCGAATTTCAGACAGAGGTTTTAATGGAGGGACCCATACTGACAAAGGGGGCATGATTTATATGTCCCCTATTCCTAACATCCTCAGGACAAAGAACTGATGACAGCAATCTTTCTGATAGATGTGGTTGCAAAAAGGCTTTGTCCCTCCATTGACTCATCTTATTCTTTTTTTTCTGAGAGAGATGATGTGTCTCCTTTTTCCCAGACCAACCATGATGGTAGTTCTTCATTTCAAACCCTGCACTAGTTGAAATCCAAAACAAAGTTGTCCCCTGATGGACTTAAAGCATTTCTGGAGGTGTCGTCCCCACCAGCTGTGGCTCCTCGTTATCCAGGCAACCCTGGTATGCTTCAGTGCAAGATAAAATCAGTAGCCAGGTCACCAAGGTGGGGAGGAACAACTCTCTGGCTTACATAAGTTCCCCAGCGCAGCTTCCGACAATTATATGCCACAAAAATAAGAGATTTACCACTAATGACAGTCTCTTTGTCCCTTACTCCACTGTGCCTTCAGCCTCCTTGCATTTTAATTTGGGCAAATAGTACAATCCCATTCCAGGCTGAAATCCAACACTCCCTTGGTTTTATTCGTAGGTGGCACAGCTTAAAAGATAAATCCTTTTGTTTGTTTGTTTGTTTGTTTGTTTGTTTGTTTGTTTGTTTGTTTTTTGCTCTTCTTCTGCCAGAAAAACTCTGAACAGTGCAGAAATGGGAACTGAGGGAAAAGGAGTAACCCACGTAACATTCCTCCACCTCACGACCCCATGTGTGCACGCGTGTGCTATCTTTCACAACTTCTTGCCAGCCTGGATGTGAGGGTACAGACCAGCTGGCTGAGTAAGACTCCACTGTTTGCTTCCCAAAATCCAGACTAGGAATAGCTTTATTCCATTCCATTTATCCTCCTTTCTTATCCTCCCTCTTTCTTTTAGGTCAAGACCATGATCATCTCATTAAAAATTTTTCACAAAGAGGCTGCATGGGACGGGGCTGAGGGGTTCAAAGCAGGTCTCCTCACAATGTCCCACTTTGGCATGTGGATTATTTTGAGCTGAAGGCAGCTGAGACCCTGTGGGCTGGAGAGAAACTTTTGCCCCTCCTTTTACTACCTAGAAGAATCTAAATGGAGTATCTTTCCCAGAATAAGGATTATTACCAGAGATAAATTTTATCTGAGTGACCAATCCACATGGCAGAGCAAGCATCTAATTCTCAAACATCTGTTCTTCTTCTTACTGTCCTGTGAATCGGCCTCCTCCCCTTTGAAGCCTCAGTCCCCTCCCCCATTCCTTAGCTCAGGATGGCATATATACCTCATTTTACCTGCCTAGGAACCTCTTGTGTATGTGGGGTTCCCACAGTACAAAATTATATTTTATTTTCTCCTATGAATCTGTCTCATGTCAATTTAAGTCTTAGACCAGCCAGAAGAACTTTGAAAGGTAGAGGAAACTTTCCTTCTCCCAAGTCCAAAATGCACATTTTCCCCTTTCTCCTGACACAGAGATATCTGACCAGAAAGTGCTAGGCACGTAACAGCAACACACAAGACATGGGGATAAAATGGGAAGAAACAAAGGAACTGTAGCTACATTATACGGATGAGAACTGGTTTGCTCTGGTGATACTGATGTGGCTGGAAAAGATAGCTGAAGCCATAAAGAGTTTCCACAGATTTTCCTTATTTCTGGCTAAACTTCACCAACTATATGCATTGAGACACACCGATACCTTCCACAGTTCACCAACAGATTCCCAATTTCTGCACACTTAAATACAGCACATCAAGTATCTCTCTTGCCCCAATTCTGTTTCATTCATGGGCTGTCCATACTAAAAAAAAGTTTACTTAATATACACAGGGTGAAGCTATAGCCAAAAACAGGCCCAGGGTCTGCTTGCTGGAAATTAATAAACTAAGAGAAGCATTTTTTTAGAGTGGATGAGAAATTGATGGACAAATCATTTCTATATTGTCAGACTAAAAAGAACCAGATAGCCACTCATTTTGTGGAAGTTGGCCATCCAGCCAACACATCGTTTTCTCCAAGTGGGCACCACTGATCTAAGGCAAAACTGAACAGGAGCTCTGGGGAAAACCCACAATGAAATGATAATAAAAAGGGTGGATGCTTTAAATGCAGACTTTGATCCTTCCCAGGAAGAGACAATCGATGGGCCTGGTTATAAAATGAACCATTTAGGCAAGCAATTCTCCCGACACCCACTTCTTCCTTTGCTTCCTCAAAGTACCTTCAAGTTCTCAGCTACCATGAAATGGAAAATATATATATATATTTTTAAGACATGCAGTAACTGAAAGATGGTCAACTGGGAGGCAGACGGGGGAACCATGGGAGCACAGGGTGGCTATGGATTCCTACTAGAGAGGACCCAGGAAGAAGCTCAACGGACTTCTGTTAAATTCCAAGCACTACGTTACCCAGTTTTGTGTTTGAATACGTGCACCTAAGACAATTACAGAGAGGAGGTACTGAATAAATATTCCGTGACTCAATGAATAAACTATAAAAGGCTATAAACTTTGGAAATAAAACATACTGGCTTACACAGCTGCTTAATAAATGGTCTGCACTATTACAGATGCTCCCCTAGCCCAGACTGACTCATTTTCAGTCTTATGCAAATGGTTCCATTTTAGGATTTTGGAGATTTGGTACATTAGTTTACTGGGGCCGCTGTAACAAATTAACACAAACTTCGTGGCTTAAAACAACAGAACTTTGTTCCCTCCCAGTTCTGGAAGCCAGAAGTCTGAAGTCAGAATCACTAGGCCGAAATCACGATGTCTGTCTGGCAGTAGTCCCTCCAGAGGCTCTGGGGGAGAACAGATTTCCTGCCTCTCCAGGCTTCTGCGGGCTGCCAGCGTTGCTCGGCTGTGGACTCATCACTCCAATCTTCAGGGCCAGCATCTTCAAATCCCTTTCTGTTCCGTCTTCACATTGCCTTCTTTGTGTGGGCAAAATCTCCCTCTGCCCCCCGTTTATAAGAATATAGGTGGTTCATGAAAAAATGTTCAAAATCATTAGCCATCAGGGAAATTCAAATCGAAACCACACTAAGATACCACCTTACGCCAGTTAGAATGGCAAAAATTGACAAGGCAAGAAACAACAATTGCTGGAGAGGATGTGGAGAAAGGGGATCCCTCCTACATTGTTGGTGGGAATGCAAGTTGGTACAGCCACTCTGGAAAACAGTGTGGAGGTCCCTTAAAAAGTTAAAAATTGAGCTACCCTATGACCCAGCCATTGCACTACTGGGTATTTACCCCAAAGATACAGACGTAGTGAAGAGAAGGGCCATATGCACCCCAATGTTCATAGCAGCATTGTCCACAATAGCTAAATCGTGGAAGGAACCGAGATGCCCTTCAACACATGACTGGATTAAGAAGTTGTGGTCCATATATACAATGGAATATTACTCAGCTATCAGAAAGAACGAGTTCTCAACATTTGCTGCAACATGGACAGCACTGGAGGAGATAACGCTAAGTGAAATAAGTCAACCAGAGAAAGACAATTATCATATGATTTCTCTCATCTATGGAACATAAGAACTAGGAAGATCAGTAGGGGAAGAAAGGGATAAAGAAAGGGGGGTAATCAGAAGGGGGAATGAAGCATGAGAGACTATGGACTCTGAGAAACAAACTGAGGGCTTCAGAGGGGAGGGGGGTGGGGGAATGGGATAGGCTGGTGATGGGTAGTAAGGAGGGCACGTATTGCATGGTGCACTGGGTGTTATACGCAACTAATGAATCATCGAACTTTACATCAGAAACCAGGGATGTACTGTATGGTGACTAACATAATAAAAAAAAGAAAAAAAAAAGAATATAGGTGGTTGCACTTAGGGCCCCCCACCCCAGATAATCCAGGAATATCGATCTAAAAATCCTTAACTTGGGGCACCTGGGTGGCTCAGTTGGGTAAGCGTCTGCCTTCGGCTCAGGTCATGATCCCAGGGTCCTGGGATGGAGTCCCACATCGGCCTCCTTGCTCAGCGGGGAGCCTGCTTCTCCCTCTGCCTGCAGCTCCCTCTGCTTATGCCCTCTCTCTCACTCTGACAACTAAATAAATAAAATCTTTAAAAAACAATAAAATAAAATAAGTAAAAATCCTTAACTTAATCATATCTGCAAAGACCCTATCTTCAAATAAGATAACATTTACAGGTTCCAGAGAGTGGGACTTGATATCTTTGGGGGCTCTTATTTTGCCTATCATACCAGGAAAACTCAGTTATTACCAAAAGAATAAAGCAGGCAGCAATGACTGTAAGAAACCTCAGACTGTCTCTATCTCTGTGAGGATACTTGCTGCACACATCTGTGTTATTTTGGTGTAAATGCCCACATTATTTGGTGTAATGCAGTTACATATATGATATTACTGACAATGCCCAGGGCCCCAACCTTTTGGATTTAAATTAAAATCTGAGCTGCCCAACAGCCATCAGAACGGAACTGTCTATCTTGGGGGATGTCTGCATTACCTGTGTTAACAGGGTCGAAGCCTCCTTTCTCCTTATCACACGGCCTTAGCTCTATCAACCACTCTTGTCAAACTCAATCTGTGCGAGGAAACCCATGAGGGAACCAGCCTACATGGGTGGGGCAGACGGGGGTAATAGGGAAATTGATGGGTCAGGCTGGGTATTGACAGGAGAGATGGAATTGGAGCCTTGGATTTGCTACCATTTCCTTCACCACTCTGATGCTCCAAGCATGGTTCTTGGGTCCCTGGAACACTACCTGAGGTGGAGCTGGCCCTACGCATGGTTTATTCCTGCTTTTTGCCCACACGGCAAGCCTCAAGTCTGCTGGAAAACCAGCCTACAGGCTCCTCCTGAGTCAGACAGCTCCGCCTCTAGAAGGATGAGTTAAACCCATATATGGAAACATAGAGAATTATTGTTTGAGTAGTTTTCAAGCCACGATAATGCTCTCAACACATTTGAAAATTGTCATTTCTGGATTTGTTCTCTAGTAATATCAATACATTCCATAACCTTATTATAATGCAGATCAGGGACTAGGGTAAGGCAAGTGAGGCACACCTCCTTTGGGTACAAAATTTGGGGAACCAAAAATCTCAGGAATCAAACAACATTTTAAATACGGGATTTTACTATACACTTTTTTTTTTTTTTTTTTTTTTAGTAAGCTCTAGGCTCTACGTGGGGCTTGAACTCACGACCCCAAGATCAGGAGTCACATGCTCCACTGACCGAGCCAGCCAGGCGCCCCTTAAATGCAGTATTTTAAAAATATCAATGAGCAAATTATGGCCCAAAGACTAACCACCTATTTTTGTAAATAAACTTTTATTGGAACTAGGGCCAGGATTACGGTAAGGCCAGTGTGGCAATCATGCAAGTATTGGCTGAATCTTGTTTTTAAAATACTGATATTTTGCTCATCATGGAGGGTTGTTTTTTTTTTTTTTTTTTGCATTGTTTTCATTTTTAAAAAATAATTTTAAAATAATTTTGATTTTTTAAATGAATTCTTTTTCATTAAAAAAAATTTAGGGGCACCAGGGTGCCTCAATCAGTTAGGTGTCCAACCCTTGACTTTGGCTCAGGTCATCATTTCAGGGTCCTGAGATCCAGCCGCATCCAGTTCCACACACAGCACAGAGTCTGCTTGTCCCTCTCCCTCCCCTGCTCTCTCTCTCTCTCTCAAAAAAGTAAATAACACCCATTTTCCTTCAAGACAACCATTATACTTAAGTATGGCACAAAAGTGCTTTGTCACAGAGAACATTAAGAAGATGTACTCGGGAATCAAGATTTAATCAAATTAATGATTTTTACTACTACATCAAGGGTATTATGTGAAACGGACTTTTTTTTTAGTATCTGTCCATGGTAGCCAGAAGTTTTACTCACCATTTCTTTTGTACCATCGATGCAAATTCTAATGCAGTGAAAAGGGCAATCTTAGAATTCTTATGAAAATGATTTTGACCCCACAGACCCCTTGAGAGACTTTTGGGCAATCCCAGGGATCTACAGACTTCAAGAACTGCCGCATTAAAAGGTTTTAATGATATGTCAAAAGCACCACTAATGACAAGCTAAGATCCTTGGTCAGATGGAGGCAGCAAAAGTATGACTAACCCGAGGTATTTGCAAAACTAAGTGCTGAGGAACTGAAGCAAACTGGCCATCTATGCAACCACCGTAAACACAGCTCTGAGTTATCAGGAAATCTTTGAAGATAAAGGTAAGGTATGAACGAGATGCGAACAAATCTGAATGCCATAAATATATGGCATTTAATGAACTGAAAGCATGGCCAGTTTGGGGCAAGTGAGTAGAGGAACACCACTGTACCCATCCCGCGCCTCCCCTGCCTCCTGGGAATCAGGGAGCAGAGGAAACCACAGCAGGAACAGCAGGAAGGCGGACACGAACAGACCATCGACTGTTCCAACATCTGGGGGCCAGCCTGCCTATCTTGGAAGCTCTCCCTTGTCACTTTCCAGCATACAACCTCGGGCAAATTCCTAAACCACTATCTGTTTCGGTCTCCTCATGTCCAATATAAATATAATATTCATGCTCTCCTCATATGATTGCTGTAAGAGGTACATGAGAGGATGAAGTCAAAGCGTGGTGCCTGAGACAGTATTTGGTAAACACATCTTACGAAAAATAAGAAACTTTTTTTTAAGATTTTATTTATTCATTTAAGACAGAGAGAGAGCACAAGCAGGGATGGGGTGGGGACAGGGAGAAGCAGACTCCCCGCCGAGCAGGGAGCCCAAGGCAGGGCTCAATCCCAGGACCCCAAGATCATGACCTGAGCCAAAGGCAGTCGCCCAACTGACTGAGCCACCCAGGTGCCCCTAAAAATAAGAAACTTCTGTACTGATTCACTCCCCAGTGTTGGGTAACTCTTCTGCACATGGATAAATGCTTCATCAGCCCACTGTCCTGCCAGAGTTGGGTGTTCAGTAAAGCTTACTTCCTCCCTCCTCCAGCCACACCAGGACGCCTGTCTGGACCTGTCATTTCATCCATGCTGCTCTGACTGTCACGGCTCTCTCACCAACGATTCACTAACAAATCTGATGTTTAAATATGAACAAGTAGAGAGGTGCGTGGGTGGCTCAGTCAGTTACGTATTTGACTTTTGCTCAGGTCAAGATCTCAGGGTCCTGGGAATGAGTCCCCTGTCTTCGGGCTCCCTGCCAGTGGAGAGTCTGTTTGTCCCTCTCCTTCTGCCCCTCCCCACTGCTTGTACCCACGCGCACATGCTGTGTCTCCCCCTCTCTCTCAAATAAATAAATAAAATCTTTTAAAAAATATGAAAAAATATACATAATATGTAAATTATTATGTAAAAATGGAAATGGTTATTATATAGAATTATGCTTTATATTTTCTTAACAATTGTTTTATTGGTGCTGAAAACATGTTTGAAAACCAAAAGAATTGTTTTTAAAAATTAAAACTAGGGGCACCTGGGTGGCGCAGTTGTTAAGTGTCTGCCTTCGGCTCAGGGCATGATCCCAGCGTTCTGGGATTGAGCCCCACATCAGGCTTCTCTGCTAGGAGCCTGCTTCTTTCTCTCCGACTCCCCCTGCTTGTGTTCCCTCTCTCGCTGGCTGTCTCTCTCTCAAATAAATAAATAAAATCTTTAAAAAGTAAAAAAATAAAAAATAAAATAAAAATTAAAACTAGCAAAACATTTAACCCACCAACAACAAAAAAAAACTATCAACCTTACTTTTCTCTAGTAGGTCTCTGTGGTAGACAAAATAATGTCTCCCGAAAGATGTCCATGTCCTAATCCCCAGAACCTGGGACTATGTTACTGTACATGGCAAAAGGGGCTTTGGAGACGTGATGAAGTTAAGGACCCTGGGATGGGGTGATTATTCTGAATTATCTTGGAGCGCTAAACGTTAACCACAGGGTCCTTAAAAGTGGAAGAAGCGGCAGAAATCAGAGGGAGATGGGATTACAGAAGAAAGGCACAGAGAGAGCAGCACTGCTGGCTTTGGAGGCAGAAGAAGGGGCCACATGCCACGGAATGTGGGCAGCATCGAAAAGCTGGAAAGGGCCAGGAAACAGATGCTTCCCTAGAGCCTCCTGGGAGGAATGCAGTCTTGCCAGCAGTCTGAATGAGCCCAGTGACACCACACCCAACACTCGGACTTCTGAACTACAGAAATTGTAAGAAAATAGTTATGTTGTTTAAACCGCTAAGTTTGTGGTAATTTGTTACACAGCACATGGAGAACTCAGACAGTCACAAAGGTTATCCAGTCAGCGTGGGCACGCGTTGGTGCACGATAAAATAAGCAGCCAGGTCACCAGGGTGGGCACTACCAACTCCTCTGGCTTCGCTAAGCTCCCCCGAGCAGCTTCTGGCTACTGAAATGCCACTAAGTAAGAGAATTATCATCAGCGATAGTCCCCACCCCTGAGGATTTAGATCTAACAGGTCTGGGACACAGGTATATCCATGTTTAACTTGTGACTCTACTAGAAATTGATGGTGGTCCATGCTCTGAGAGGCATTCATTTCTGCTTGTAAGGAGCTTATAATTTAGGTGCTGAGGAAACATAATTCCAATACCTAATAGATAAATAAATATGCATACTTCCAAAGACAGGTCAACAGCCAGGGACAAGAACAGAAGGCTAGAAATGGCCCAGAGCACATAAATCCTTCCATAGGCTTTGATAACAAAGCCCAGTTGTGGAAATGAGCCAGATGAGATCTCTGCCAGCGCTCCTGCATGGCCGGTGCCAGAGGGCTCTGGTAGATTCCTGGCAGCCCTGGTACACCTCTCATGGCAAAGCATCCCTGATGAGCACAGACCTAAGCCCAAACCCTTCTCAGCCTCCCACCTGTCTCACCTGTTTCCTTCTGAGGTGGTGATGTGCTGGCCCAGGGGGTGTCGTCTTCAAATTGAACCCAGTTGCTGATGGCCGAGGCCAGGTCCGGTGAGGGCTGCTCGGGGCTCCCAGGAGGGGAGGTGGCTTCAGAGATAAGGCCCAGCTTTTCGGAGGAGTCATCCTGCTCCGAGTGGGAAAGCTCCTGAGAGCCTCCATCTGCCACGTGGTTCTCCCCAGAGGAGCTCTCAGACTGGTCTGAGTAAGATGACAGTGCTGGGAGGTGCTCTTCGGTACCCCCTGAAACACATACCAGATACCACCATCAATCACGTGAGGAAGGCCACCCTTCAAAACCCTCATGGAGGAAAATCCCAAGGATAGGTAAAGGGTGATCACAAGACTCACCATCCCGGTGGGTTCGGGTGAAGAAACAGCCATACCCACCTGTCTCCATGCTAAGAGAGTGTTTTCCTAATAACGCGTACGAAGGATAACCTCAGCATGCCCACAGCCAGGATCCAGGCAGGCTGAGAATGGAAATCTTATTCACTATTCTTATCCTAGCATCTACTCCAGGCCTTGAGGGTCACAAACAACAATGCTTATAGAGGCCAAACAGAAATATAACTGAGGGGAAGGAGAAAAGCTAAATGCAAGGGACTGACGGAGACTTTGGCTGAACAGGAGGGCTTCTGTCTGGACTAAACACATTCAAATTCACACTTCCAACTCTGTGCAGTCCAAACCACATGCATCTGCAGACCGCCAGGTGCAAACTCTGTACCAGCGATCAGCTGAATGAGGCCCCTACCTTTCTAGCACTCTATGGCCTTCTAACAGCCTTCAAAAAAAAAAAATTTTTTTAAAAGAACTATATCCTAATTGTGGTGGTGGTTACACAAATCTAGACACGTGCTCAAGTTTCTCAACTGCATGCCAAAAGCAGTATAATTGTACTATATGAAAACATTGTAAAAATCAAAGTACTAATATAAAACTTTCTTCTCCCATCACGAGCCACACAAACTAGTCTACCTGCATGTACCCAAACCCTTTAGACTGGTGCTGCCCAACAGAAATAAGAGCTGAACCACATATGTAATTTTAGTAGCCACATTTAAAGGAAGTAAAAAGAGGTGAACTACTTTTACTAATATAAATTTCAACTCCGTATGTTGAAAATTATTCTAATGTAATTAATATAAAAGTTATTAATGAAATATCTTACTTTCACTAGGTCTCTGAAATTCAGTGTGGGTATTTTATACTTAAAACATGTTTCAATTCCGACTAGCCACATTTCAAGGACTCAGCAGCCCCACGGCCACCATACTGGATGGCTCACCTGTCCGCTCACACTTTCCACGTGCTGTCAACGAAGCTGAGCTGATAGCAGTTCGCAGCGGTAGCTGCAGTAAGACAGAACCAGCCAGCGAGGCTCTGCAAATATCTCCCATCCCCTATCGTGACCTTCATCCCTGAGGACCAGGTCCCCAGAAGTCAATTTAGCCATCGCGATGGTGGATGACAATTAACTGAGCTCTTTCCACATGCCAGGCACTGTTCTAAGCACTTTGCATATATTAATTCATTTAATCCTCACAGCCCCCCCGAGGAAGGTACTGTGATTACCCCTCCTGCACTGATAAATGACTGAACAGAGAGATTAAAGAGACCATCTACCCAAGGACACATCCCTTAGCTGTGTGTGACAGAGCCAGGGTCCGAGCCCAAGCAATCTGTCTCTAGCGCCTGTCACTCTTCACAATGATGCTTTAAAAACTGAGGAGATCCAAGCTGCTGTTGGGAGTAACACCCTGAAAGGCCGAGTATAAAGTAATGTGTAAATACGAAGTTTACGCTCCTTGGAAGAAAGCACCCAATACTTTTGGGATTTCCAGGTCCTTTCATTTGGGACTCGAAGGTTCCTAAAAATGATTCCTCCAGGCTTCTAAGTGGAAGAAACTGCTCCTTAAGAAAGTGACAAACTGGCTCTTTTTCACATATTAAGATCCCACCCAAAGAATGATCAAGGAGAAGTCATTATAAACAGTGTAGTTCTTTGCTAAATATTTTTACTTAAGAAATGAGAGTTCTCCTTACCCTCGGAAGGGACAGGAAAGAGTGGCTCCTCATTGAAGGAGACCCACTCTGACTGGTGGGTGGCGATCACATGGTCCAAGGTCGTCATGCTAGGAAGGCACTGGTCATCTTCACACCGATGGCCTCAGGCAAACCCCAGAGCAATGTCTGGGGTGGGGGTATGGTAGCACGGTGGACTTCGGCCCCAGCTCTGTTATGAAGGTCTTGTGAGGGCGGCACTCAGAACGTAGACAGACTGGCCCCTCTTGCCTTTGTCTAATCGGCCAAGTGGAAATCTGTTTAAAAAATAATAATAATAATTAAAAAGGACAACTATCACATTATATCCAATCCACACAGGTCCAGAGTTTTCAACGCTGCCCACGAGGGGGTTTGGGTGGTTTCCAACTTGTGTTACTTCTCTCTGCCCTGTCTTGTCCCCACTTCTGTACAGAAGTATCTGCCTTTAGCATCAAGATCTCTGTATAGTCCTTCAGACCAGACTTGTAAATAATCATGCAAATTTTAGCAATCAGATTCCCAAATTTCTCCAATCATTATATTTTGAAAATACTTTTATTTATAATACAATGCCACTGTTGTAAAACAAAAATTAAAACTTTTCAAAGTATTTTCACTTTTTTTTTTACTAGATGGTAAAATAAAAGCATGTTCTTTCCTACTAAATCGTAGCACTTTCTTGCCTTAGGCAGGTAGCTCTTTGCAAGCCTGATTTAAATCTTTGGCAGAAACCCAGACATCTCCAGATGGTACCTCCAAGCATGGTTTACCAATCAAGAGAAATAGAAATGGAGTCATCTTGTTCATTTGGAGTAAATGGGAAGGGAATATTTGCTTTAGTAAAAAATGTGAGTTAAAGAAACATTTTCAATCTAGGCCAATTTGAATTAGTACATAAAAGTCTAGCCTTTACTCACACTGCAATTATGTTCTATGTATATAGAAAGATACTTAATAGACTCACAATTCTGTTTGCACTATTAATGTCCATTTACAATTTGAACCTAGCTCTTGCTCTTATGATAAATTAATAAAATCTGAATTAATGCAAAATTAATGTGTTTCCACAAAAGAGCTACTATTTGCCCTGAACAATATCAGTTCTTACTAATGGAATACTTACAATATTCATTTTAGTCTAGAAAAATTTAACTCACAGCCTTCTGACCAGTACATAACAAAAAAAAATGCTGAGGAAATTTTAGTACAGATTATTACCTGCTATAAATAATCTATGCTGGGGTTAAACAGAACAGAAATATGTAATAGTTTTTGTCTTT
This sequence comes from Ursus americanus, assembly GCF_024610735.1. Taxonomy (NCBI): domain Eukaryota; kingdom Metazoa; phylum Chordata; class Mammalia; order Carnivora; family Ursidae; genus Ursus; species Ursus americanus. The sequence continues at coordinate 25,439,113 of NC_142152.1, forward strand.
TTTGGTACCTAAAATAGTTTTGCTATACAATACCATCTAAAAATAACTGCTTGCATACGTTTATAATTTTCAAAAACATATTTTTTATATATATTTGAAAGATTTTATTTATTTATTTGAGAAACAGAGTGAGAAGGAGAAAGAATCTGAAGCAGACTCCACACTGAGCACAGCCCAACACGGGGCTTGATCCCACAACTGTGAGATCATGACTGCAGCTGAAACCAAGAGCCAGATGCTTAAGTGACTGAGCCACCCAGGCGCCCCAAAAACATATTTTCGTACCATACTTCATTTAATTCGACAGCCATTTTAGTTGAGTAAGGCAGATAGAACTATAATTCCTTTACAGATGAAGACATTTGGGGTGAGAGGAGTGATTTATCCGACATTTACTGTTTACAGGCCCTTGTTTGGTGCCCTAAGATGTTTCTTCCAGACTTCTAACTGGAAGAATTCACACATCCCAGAACAGGGACAAATGGACTCTTTTTTCCTCCGTGATAAGATCTTATACACAGAATGATCAATGAGAGGCCATAATAAGCGGGTGTGGTAGATGTACGAAGCCAGGAAATGATCGATACCACCCCGAGACCTGGGTCTTCTGGTGCCAAAACATTCTGATCTTTGGATCACGGCCACACACACAAAAAAGTACCAGAATACATGCAAAATCACCCAACTAAAGTACTTTACAAACATCAAGTACAACAGAACCATAATGAAACGATCTGTGAAACTCCCCATGTGGAAATCTGCCAGGCTACCCCAGCTGTGCACAGAATGGAAAGCTTGGAAATCTCTCTTCCAAGTCCCTCTCCAAAGATTCTTACCAACCACGGGACCAGACATGTGCAAACAGCCTGGAGAGCACAGCGCTCCAAAACCAGATCTCACCAGAGAACCACGCAGAGCCCAGAGATCCTAAAGCTGACTCTGGCGGACTTGTGCCTTAAAGCCGTTCTCAAGCCCCATCAAACATTAGTGTCACTCAGTGTGCTCGCGGCTGCAGGCCAAGACAAGACAGCAAAATAGAAGAGTGCGACTCCTCCTCTCCCCACAACAGCAGCATGTAAGCCAGGTCCAACAACAACAAAAAAGCCACAACACAACACATGGGCTGACACATGCAGCGTCACAGCCCAATGGGGAAAACATCCTGCCGGCCCCGTGATGATGAATCCAGCAAAATTCACAGATGAGTGTGGGTGGGGGAGGGGACAAGGGAAGAGGAGAAGGGAAAGGATGAGGCCAATGGGACAAATAAACAGAGAAATTTTAGAGCTCAAAGATTTTTTTTTTTTTAAAGATTTATTTATTTATTTGACAGAGAGACAGCCAGCGAGAGAGGGAACACAAGCAGGGGGAGTGGGAGAGGAAGAAGCAGGCTCCCAGCGGAGGAGCCTGATGCAGGGCTCGATCCTGGAACGCCGGGATCACGCCCTGAGCGGAAGGCAGACGCTTAATGACTGCGCTACCCAGGCACCCCTAGAGCTCAAAGATTTTAAAGACCAACGGACCAACTCTCAAGTTCACAGATGAGTAAACTGAGGCCCAAGGAAATCAAACGTAGCAACAGAGAATGAGGGCATGGGCCTGGGATTTGAATCCTGTTGGCCTCTAAGCCTCATTTCACCCCTGTACAGTAGGAATCACAAGACTCACTCTACAATTTTAAGGATTAAAAGAGATAATATACATGGAATGCTTAGTACAGGGAGTAATGAACCCCCTGTAACAATCATGATGGTAATAGCAGGTGACCGCACAGAGGGCTTTCTACATGCCAGGCCCCAGTCCAAATTCCTTATGAATGTCTGCTGTAGCCGTCACTGCTGTTGTTAAACAACTTGCCAGAAGTCACACAGCTCGTTAGTGGAAGTCTCGGGACTAGAATGCAAATTTCATGAAACCACCCCGTTTCTGTCATTTCCACATTCTGGCATTAGGGATTTTTCTTTTCAATCATTTTTAGAGCAGTTCTCCCAGATGTTACAGGGAGTCAAGCACTCAATCCCCTCTTTACTGAAACAGGCATAGTCTGGCTGAGGAACCAAGACTACCTCTCAGAAAGTATGAGTGAAAGAAGAGCCCCAAAGGTTTATCTACACTTCCTTAGCTTGTCATTCCAGATCCAGACGTGGGCTGGTTACAGATAATAAGTAGCCCCAAGAAAGTCTGGTGGAACAAATTTATTACAGGGAACCTCCTATCATAATCCTGTGAAATGGATTCTGGGTATTTGCCATGAAACAGCCACATCCAATAAGCCACGAGATGTGGCTGTGCCAGCAGCTGGAAACCACAGAGGAACCCAATAATTGTGAGGCTAAGTTCACACTGCTATTGGGTTCTCTATAAAAACCTCACCTCATTTTTAGAATGTGAATCATAAAGTGAGGCTTAAAATCACCACAGATTGGTAGTGACTCAGTATCAGCAGCAGGGCTAACCAAGAGACACAAGTTTCATTGAAGTCTCTGGGTTGCCACTTCGGAGGTCAGCTTCTTTCTCGGCATCCCTTACACACTAAAATCTTGGGGTGAAAACACAGTCGGCTGATGAGATGAGTCACAGAAATGGATCTGTTTTGTGCCAATCCTCTGACACACATTCATGAGCCCTATGTGTTTGGACATGTACAAAGCAGCCTTTCAGACAGTGACCCTCAAGCAGCTTACAATCTAGCTGGGGACACGGAAGAGCAACACAACAAATCTGGAAATAATCCTGCTGCAGGACACACTAGAAATGCTGTCTAGCCAGAGAGAGATCTGCAAGGGCTGGAACCATAAAGAACCAAGCAGATATCTTGGATTTGAAGGATATCCTTGGTTCTGGACCACCGGAAGGTAAGAGTCAGGATATCTGAGGACATCCTTGGGACAGAGGATCAGCATAAGTGAAGATTAAGAGTCGGACCTTTGTGGGCTTGTTTTTAGGCCAGTGAAGAGGTCAGTCTGATGAAAGCTGAGGAGTCTACTGAGGAAAGGTGGGGAGAGAGGACTGGTAGCCTAAACAGCTAAGAAGAGTTCAGTGGGAAATGGTAAGCTGCCTAAGGTTTAAGAGTGGAGAGTGACTGAAGAAACGTGCCTACGGGAGATTAACGTTCCTCGAATTGCACTGACAAGGACCTTGGAGATAGAAGCTATCGGCCACAACAGGGCCTCAGTGTCTTGGGCAAAGTCAGGGGCCAGCATCATCAGAAACGTGTACTGAGTTCTCTGTGCTGAGCCCATTTTAGGGCCTGATGGTACAAGGAAGAAAAAGACAGCATCGCTGGCCTCAAGTAGCTTACAGCAGATAGGCGGGGGGGGGGGGGGGGGGCAGGTATGGCAGCAACATGAAACAGTAACACAGCTCTCTAACCTATTTTGACAGGTTATCCATCAAAACAATGACAGCAGAGCATAAAGGGATTAAGAGACTACTGGGGAGTAGGCGGTCATGAGCTACACCTTAAATTGGAAGGGGGGGCTCTGAGCAAAAAGGTGGAGGGACAAAGCCATTTTAGGAAGAGGGAGCAGCACTGGCATGTCCAGTCAGTGAGTTATGTTCTGTTGATGGTAGAAAATGGTAGGAGTGGCGTTGAGTGCGCTGGAAAAGGAGGGGCTGGAACAGTGACAGTTCTACATTTCAGAATGAGTTTGAACTCTTGGAACAACCCTTTCCATTCCCACAGCCAGTCCCTTGATTCAGCCCCTCATTGTCTCTCATCCAGATAATCACCTGTCTCTTACCTTTTTCCTTGCCTTCATGGTCACACCCCTCAACCTATTAATCTACTGTGCCAGAGTGCTCTTCCTAAAACCTGAAATGCCCATGCCATAGCTCTGCTTAGAAACTCCTCAGGGGCCCCTCATAGTCATAGACTCCTTTCCTCCTTATGCTAGCCTGAGTCAGTTTCTGTTGCTTACAACCAAGAGCTCTGATATATGGGACCTTCCTTGACTCCCACTAATCCCACTTATCCCTTATCCCCCATATATTCCATGTGCTGATGGTATCTTACTTACACTAATTTATCAAATTATAATGAAATTATTTGCTAATGTGGCTCTCATGCTAATTAGCACGTAAGCTCCCTGGAAAAGGGGACTGGATTACTTTCTTGTTGATGTCTTCAACTCTTAGAATAGGGTCTTACATTTAGTAAATATTGAGTAAATGGCTGAATTAGTGAATGAGCAAATTAACTTGTTTTACAACTCTCCAGGGTTTTGAGCAGGCAAATGTTTTGGTAAGGTGAATTTAAACACTATATATAAGATAGCTTGAGGAACATTCTAGATATAGGGCAACATGTTCATTTTCCTTTCTCTCTAAAACTGTGCTGATTCCAATACAGCAGCTACTAGACACAAAGTAACTACTGAAATGTGGCTCATCCAAATTGAGTTGTTCTTTAAGTATAAAATATATACCAGATTTCAAAGAGTACAAAAATGTATAAAATATCTATTTAATAATTTTTATATTGATTACATGTTGAAAAGATAATACATTAGATTTACTGGGAACAACAGAATATATTGTTAAAATTAATTTCACCTGTTTAACATTTTTTAAATGGGGCAACTAGAAAATTTTAAATAATACACATGAGGTTTGTACTCTATTTCTGTTGAACAGCATGGCTCTAAAATAGTCCATTCTTTATTTCATCTTTGTTTTTGAAAGACATTTTTCAGTAGACATAGAATTTGAGGTTGACTTTTCTTTTCCTTCAGTATTTTGTCCTTTGGTCTCTATTGTTTCTGATGAGGAGTTGGCTTTCTCTCCTCCCCTACTGATGTGTCATCGAGTTCCTTGACTCGTTCTTCTATCATCTTTATTTCCTGTTAAGTTCATTCCGTGAATTTTTCATCTCAGGTATTCAACTTTTCTATTCTAAAATTTCCATTGGATTCTTTTATAGTTTCTATTTCTCCCCTGAAATGCCCTATATGTTCATTCACTATGACAATATTTTCTTTTAGCTCTTTGAACATATTTATAATAGCTGCTTTCTAGGTTTTGTCTGCCATATCCAACATCTGGGACATTTGGGAGTTAGTTTCTGACTTTTTTTTTTTTTACTACTTTAATATTAAAATCAATATTTCCCTATTTCTTTGCATACCTACTAATTGTTGATGATACACTGAAGACATTCTGGATTTGATCTTCCTCTGCAGAGTTAATTTTTGCCAAAAATCAAAATGCTTGCTCACATTCCTCTTGTATAGGCTTAGTCTTCCACTTTGTTGGATGGATACGGATTTGTGAAAAGCCAACAATGTCTCCTACGCTTCTCTAACAACTGCAGAACTCAACTTCCAAACTCAAATCTCCATGGCAGATTTCAGCAGCACATGGCTCTAGGCTTTGTTAGGGTGGGTTTAGAGTAGGTCTTACTCTAGAGCAGCAGCTGGCAAACTACAGCCATGACCCAAGGCTGGCCCTCTGCCTTTTTGGTAAATAAATTCATATTGAGACAAAACCATGTGCATTCATTTACATACTGTGGCTGCTTTTGCTCTACAATTAGCAAATTTGAGTGGTTATAACAGATGCTGTATAGTTCACAGGACCTAAAATAATTACCATCTAACTCTATAAAAGAATTTTACCAACCCTGATTGAAAGCATGTTCCTTACCCCTAAGAAGCAGACTTTGTGTCTTTTCTGGATGCTTAGAATGTTAATAATGTGTTAGGGAGGTCTTTCCAGTGTGGCTGGGCTGGACTGCCAATGTCTCCCAATACTGCTTGACCTCTAGTATTTCAGTCCCATTCTCAACCTTGGAGCCACCACTTTTGGTAAGTCTCATATGGTTTCAGACTGTACATTTGCACTCCAGCCAGACCAAGGACTCCCTGGGTATACCCAGACACACTTCTGCTCCCCATTCCCCCATGCTACTCTCTCTTCTCTAATGCCTTGTCCAGCAGATTCCAGCTGCTTCAACTGCCCTAGACTCTGATCCCTGTTTCCTTAGCTCAGCAGGACTGCTGCGCTCAGTGTAGACTCCAGCATATGATGCTGCATCAGGAAACTCTCCCCTGGAAGACAGCCAAGGTAATCATCAGGCTCACCGCATGAGCTTTCCTTCTCTCAGGATTGAAATACTGTGATCTCTGTTGACCAATACCTGAAAGCAGTTGCTTCATACATTTTGTCCAGTAGTTTCATGGTTGTACACTACACAAGGACTAGTCTGTTACCAGTTATAGCCCAAATTGGAAGTCCTCCCCTGGAACATTTCCTTCTGACTTGTAATCATTTTTAAAAAGAAAAAAAGAGGCCAGTTCAGATCATCTAAATCATGTTGATTTTATAGTGACATCCTGTAAATCTTAATTAGAAGTTTTAGAAAAGTCTCATAAATCATATGAAAAGGAAAGGAGGGTTTCATATAGCTATATGGATTAATTCCATCCCTTCAGAGCTGAGAAAATGTTTTGTTTTGTTAGGTTAGCTATGCTTTATAATACTGTAACATAATTCTTGTTTGCTTAGTGATCCACAAAGGTTATTTAAATCTGAGAATTTAGCCAGCTCCCTCTTATATCTCTTTGCCATATGTATTCTACTAGGCAGCTACTTTGGACATGCCTGCATCCACTCGTTGGGTTTTGAGGCTACTGGCAAACGCTATCCAGCCATCTGTTTGGGGTTTATGCAGAAACATTTCAAACTAGATCCTAGTGCCTATTCCAAACCCCAAAGTAAGGCCTAAGCCTTTTTCTGATCAAAGACAAGCATCTCAAGGTCAAAAAGAAAACTGGGACAAAAGTAAGACTGAAAAACTAAGAACACATAGATCGTATGTATTTCTGCAAAGCTTTCTTCTCAAGCAAGACATTCAACAAACTTCCTGAACAGCAACTACGCACTCAAAATTTGCAATGTATGATACAAAATAACGTCAAGCATGGTTTTGTACTCTGAGACCTTTGTCACAGTGGGCTAAAGAAATCACAAAGATTTAATCATGAAGTTAAAGTAACCATGCCACTTGTTTCATAACTTCTCAGAATAAACAGAAGCCCGGAAGGCACAACTGTCCTATGACGAAGACCTATATCAGATTCAGGACCTGGAAGACTGCTTCTCTTCCTTCTCCTAAAGTCTTTTCCTTTAGGAGAGAACAGAGTTCATTTTAACAGAGTCTGAACACTGAAGAAAACACACACACACACACACACACACACACACTTTAATTAACAGGGGCTTTGATGTTCCCAAAGGAAAAGGTGAGTGGCTTTGGCTGTATGCTTCTACTATCTTTTCACCATTTTTTCTTTCATTTAAATATATTATTCTTTAAAAATTAAAAAAAAAAAAAAAAAGACTGATCACTCTTCTTCCACTGGAAATTGGTGAATGAATAAAATGAACACCCTGGCCCCAAGTCAACCATACATAAGAACTCCAAAAGGAATATATATCATATTTCAACCAACATCAGTATATATCCATGATTCTCTGTGAACTAACCCCACACTATTTCTCTTTCAATCACATACACCATAATTCCCCGTCCCTAGATGTCTCTTTTTGTCCCCTCTAAAGTCACATTTGTGTGTATATACACATACACATATATACAAATACATACACATATAAATATATATATAAATATATATATGCATATATATGTATATCTCAAGGTTATAATTACAAATATTTTATTATTTAATTTTTCTTCAAAATAAACAATCCCGATAGCTATGTTATGAAAGAAATCTAGGGCCTCCCATTCAGAATCAAGGGTCTAAGTCACGCTTGGCCTAAAACACAGGCTGCATCTGCTCTTCGGTGCATTCCTGAGGCAGTGACCCTGCAGGACGCTCTCAGGTGCCTGAACAGCATGTTACATTCAGAATGGAATGAATAACCCTGGCTGAATAAAGGTCACCCTTTAAGATTTGCAGAATATGTTCTAGTACCTCAAACTCTTAGGAGGGCCTGGCCTACTCCATCTAGTCAACTCAGCTTAGTTTCATATCTGGAATAGGAACACTAATATTTTGCCTGTATGAAAGTAAGAAGTTGGTGCAGATAATTTCTTTCCATCTGTATTTTAGAGCCATAAGTCTATCACTTCAGATGTTCCATCATAAGACTCTCAGTTGCCTAGGCATCTATAGGAATCTTGCAGTCCCAATGGTGGCCATATTTCCTAAGCATAACCTTAAGACTTTCCAAGAAGCTAAACAAAATAGATTGTAAAATGCATCTCATTTTAGAGATCATAAAATATTTTTAAATATGTATATTTATATGCATGTGTACACACAGACACACACACACACACACTTCTTAAAATCAAAGAAGTACTCTTATTTTTATACCAAATACCAAAAATTACAATTAGTATATATTTCCAGGTTGCAAAGAACTTCAGGGATTATGTCAATTCATTCTTACAATAACCCTCAGATAAGTAAAGCAGACATTTCTCTCAATTTATAGATACATGAACTGACTCAGGGAGGTTGCTTGACTAACCTAAGGTTACACAGTGAACCATGACAGAGTTGGGACAGGATTACAAGTCTCCTGACTTTAACTTCTGTACTCTTTCACTACACCACATTCTGCCTTTCAGGAAATAGGTATAACAGAAATGTTAGCTGGATCCCCAACATCCATTTCCTCTCCTCATCCAGCACCAGGGGGTGGTTGGTACTGGTTAAGCCAATCACAAAAAATTTCTATTCCTGCTTTCCCACCTCCCTTGCATCTAGGGGTAGCCACCTGACCAAGTTCAGGTCAATGAGACATGGATAGAGATATGATGAGAACTAAAGTTCTGAGAGTGGTTTTTGTCTTTGTTTTGTCTTGCTTTGCATCGCATGTCTCCATGAAGTAGATAGATAACACTCCTGCAGCCCGGATCCTTCTCCCTTTCTCTTTTTCCCTATCTCGAATATGGCTGTGATGGCTGGAGCTATGATAATCACACTGCAACCACCAATGAAAGGACAAGAGAATCACAGTCACTGAGCCACTAATCCAGGATCAATTATCTTTCATCTCTACATTTATTATGTGAAAAAAAATGTTTTTCTTTAAACTACTGTAATCAGGTTTTCTGATACATGCAGATGGAGGCAATTCTAGATTAACTGTGGGGAATTTTAAGATGAGCCCCATGCTCTCCACATCCTGGTGCAATTCCCAAGATTATGTCATATTACATGGTTAAAAGGGATTTTGCAGATGCAGTTAAGGTTGCTAAACAGCTGACCTTAAGATGGGGCGACTAAAAGCAGAGAGTTATCTCTCCCTGGTAGCAAAAGAAGTAGTCAGAGAAATTCAAAGTGTAAGAGGAAGGTTCTCCATTGCTGAGACAGAGACGACCACAGGGCAACTACAATCCTAAAACCACAAGGATCGGAATCCTGCCAACAACAAGCATAAGCTTGGAGAAGACTCTGAGTTCCAAGTGAGCACGCAGCGGGCCAACCCCTAATTTCAACTTCGTGATACTGTGGATAGAGAACCCACCCATCCCATACCAGCTTCAGAGTTTAAAAATGGGAGGAGAATTTATTCTAGAGCTCAAAATCTCGAGGAACAAGCCTTTTAAAAATAACCCCCTAGTATGGATAAGGGACTGAACTTCAACTGACATCAACTATTATCCCTAGCAGGGAATAAATAAAAAATAATACAAAATAGTAGAAGAACACAAAATTATACATGTAGCATTTTGGAACACACTACGTAGGATTTCTCTCTCCAAAAAGTTTAATGTCTTTTTCTTCCTTGGTTACTTAGACCACTGCAAAATCAGCTTGCCTTTCCAGAGACATGGGTCAAGGATGGAAGGGTGATCATTTTTAATAAAAAAAAAAAAATTAAAGAACAATGTTGGGTACCTTTCCTTTGAACATCAGGAGGCTAATGAACATTCAACCAGTTTACTGGTGCAGTAATGATGATATGATACCAATGACTCTTCCTCACAACAAGGGATGTTAACATTTTGGAATGTATTAATGGCTGGATGAGAGGAGAGTGAGCAAAAGGGAAGGCAAGGAGAAGTAGAACAGATGTGGAATCTCCCCTCAAACTTTTTCTTAATCAGGATATTTATTAATTCATCCACCAAATTGTTAGCAAACACCTGCTAGATGTTCAGGATACAAAAAGTAAATAAGATAGGGGCGCCTGGGTGGCACAGCGGTTAAGCGTCTGCCTTCAGCTCAGGGCGTGGTCCCGGCGTTCTGGGATCGAGCCCCACATCAGGCTCCTCTGCTATGAGCCTGCTTCTTCCTCTCCCACTCCCCCTGCTTGTGTTCCCTCTCTCGCTGGCTGTCTCTATCTCTGTCAAATAAATAAATAAAATCTTAAAAAAAAAAAGTAAATAAGATAAATATGAAATAGATAAGCCTTCAGGGGGCTTATATCCAAGAGAGGAAAACAAGGATGAAACAAGTTAGCTATAAACAAGTAAACTACCTACAAATCAATACAAGGTTAAGACAAGAAGTAACAAGGGATCTTAGTTATTAGGGTGATAGGAGAAGATCTCTTTGAAGAGGTGACATGTAATTACTACTTCAAGGATGAGAAGAAGCCAACCATGACTGGACAGGAAGTAGAAAGTATTCAAGGTAGAGGGAACCAAAGGCAGAGTCTAAGACAGAAACAAACAAGAAAAGCCTTGAACTGGGAGCAGAGTGAGCAAGGAGCCTAAGATAAGGTTATAAAGGCAGTTCGTCTTTAGGAATATAAGATCTTGCAAGCCAAACTCAGATGTTCAGATTTTATGCAGAGCCCAATGAGAAGTCAATGAAGGATTTAAAGAACAACAAAATTTAATTCGCCTTTTCGGAAGTGGAGCGGAGAACAGATGGGAAGAGGAAAGAGTGGAAGTGGACAGAACAATTAGGAAGCGGTCATACAGTTGAGATGAAAGATGATGGCAGCCTGAAGGGGTGCCTGGGTGGCAGAGTCATTTGGCGTCCAACTCTTGGTTTTGGCTCAGGTCATGATCTTCTGGTCATGAGATCGAGCCCCATGTCATCCAGCTCCACTCTCAGTGGGGAGTCTGCTTGGGATTCTCTCTCCCTCTGCCCCTCCCCCAACACTCACAAACACACTCTCTCTCTCTAAAATAAATAAATCTTTTTTAAAAAAGAAAGAAAGAAAGATAGGTAGGTAGGTAATGGCAGGCTGAAAAAATTCAAGTGCTTATCCCCAGAGTTATGGATAAACAAAATGTGTGATCTACATACGACAGAATATTATTCAGCCTTCAAAAGGACGGAAATGCTGCTACAACAAGGATGAACCTTGAGGACATATGCTAAGTGAAATAAGCTTGTCACAAAAGGAAAAATACTATATGATTCCACTTATATGAGGGCCCTAGAGTAGTCACATTCACAGAAACAGAGAGTAAAATAGTGGCTGCTAGGGGCTGAAGTGGGTGGGGGTGGGGAGAGTGGGGAGGTAGTGTTTCATGGGTATTGAATTTCAGTTCTGAAAGATGAAAAGAGTTATGGAAATAGATGGTAGGGATGGTTGCCCAACAACGTGAATGTACTTAATGCCACTGAACTTAAAAAACACTTAAAAATGGTTAAGATGGTAAATTTTATATGTATTAGAACACAATTTTTAAAAATTTTTCTTAAAAAAATGACCATGTAAGTTGAAACTATGCAAAGCAATTTTCATAATCAAAAGGAAAAATGATTGTTTTGTGATCTTTAAAACTTAATGCATAGGGTACTAAAGATATCATAAAACTAACGTGACTTAGTACACTGTAATTGAACACAAAGTAGTTTCATTTATCAAAAAAAAAAAAAAATTATAGTGGCCAGAATCAGGATGAGGGCAATGAAGATGGGCAGAACGAAGCATATCTGAGATAGATGTTGGCAGTCGGGTCTCCAAGTTTCTGATGGATGCCATATGTAGGGACAGCAAGGGTGGAACAGTAACTCCTGGATTCTGGTTGAGGACTAGGTTGGATGGTACTGCTATTGACTGGGTTAAGGGAAGGAGTCAGAATTTAGGGGTAAAATAAATATTTCCTTTTAAATTTGATGCTTTTGGGATGCTTATTAGACACCCAAGAGAGAGGTCAACTGCATACCTGAACATGCAAATCTGGAGCTCAGGGCTACAGACAGAAATTGGAAAGTCATCATTACACAGAATGAATCAGGTCATCCAGAAACTGTAGCCAAAGAGGAGGGTGGCTGATGTCATATGCTTGGGCAGTTAGAGAGACACACCATGAAGCTCTACTCAGATCCCCGGACTATGGGATTCCAACTGGACCGAAAAGAGGAGGGAGCCCGAGTTAGGGAGTGCTGCCATGCTCTGCTCTTCAATAAACGGACATGTGGGAGGCAGAGGTCCTGGACCAGCCAGGCCACTCTACACCTGGCCACGTGGAAACAGATAAAGAGTTTGGAATGGAGCGTTCTCCATGAGAGATGCTTTGAATCCCAGGGTTGGAGGGGAAAAGAAGAAAATGCTGCTAAAGAACTCAGTAAATCCAGGAGCAAATACCCTCAGTGCTAACTCTGTCGGCAGGAGAGGAGTAGGTACCAGGCATGTTATAACAAAGGCAGGAATTTCCTGAAACCACAGGCAATTTTACAATTCTGAATAATTATTAAGTGAGACAATGTGGGTGAGAGTAGTCAGTAGGTTGCAGCATTATTCCAAAAGTAAGGTCTGCACATGGTTGTCAATCAAGCAACAGAATAGGGAAAGGGTGAGGGCCCCAAAAACAAAGTCAGGTGCTTTGGCAACCACCCTGGGGCCACCAATCATTCTTCTGCACGGCCAGTTGGGGAGGGACAGGCCCAGGGCAGGGCAGCAGCTGGAGTGGCTCTCCCTTTATTAACAAGGATGCCCACAGACCTATCTCCTACCTCCCCAACTCTGTCCGCCAGCACTCTTCCTGTGCAAGCTCGCTTCTGTCATCCCACAGATAAGACACATCATCTCCTTTGTTCCTCCAACCGACCTTCTGAGGTAGGTATTAGTAATATCAACACTTTAGAGAGGACAAAAGCTGAGAACAGATAAAGTAACTGGCTTAAGGTCACAGTGCTAGTAAATGGTAGTCACAGTGCTAGTAAACAGTGCTAGTAAATGGATTCCAACCAAAATCACTCTAAATTCTCAGACTGTTCTCTAACAATCATTGGCTCACTCATTCAGTCAACCAACGGAATTGAGAGCCTACAATGTGCCAGCCCGACTCTGTACTAGTTTCAGGGATAGAGAAATAGACATTACAGAAGCCGGAAAGGCCAACTAGCCAACAGCCTCATACTCACAAAGGACTTTAATATTATTATTTTTTTAAGTGGAGCTCAATACGGGCTTGAGATCAAGACCTGAGCTGAAATCAAGAGTTGGATGCTTAACCAAATAAGCCACCCAGGCACCCCAAGGACTCTAAGATTACTAAAAATGGAAGCACCCATTTAGTCAAAGGAATATACTGAAATGATTGAAAGAGGTGCCTCCTACAACCTTCAGTGCATGTCCCATTACCAAACCACTCTGCCTAGAGAGTTCAATGAACATCATTTACAACTCCTGTAGTTATCTTGTATATAGCAAAACTATATTTCATTGTGGGTTTCTGTGTATGAATATGCATTAAAGGCTTTAACTTAGTTAAAGGCAAATACACAAGAAAAGTCATATTTTCTGACCCTGTCTTGGAACTTCCTCAATCTTTAATATATTGGGAACCACAGAAAAAGGAAGAAACATAGGTCTCTCTCCACCATCTCTAAGAGGCCCTGAACTTGAATGAGAGTATGGGTTACTGTGGAGGATGACCAAAGGTCACAGGGGTGGAGGAGCCTGGGGAGGCTTCCTGGAAGAGGCTATATCGAACGTGGGTCTTAGGAAGATGAATTGCACACTGATTCAGAGCATAAGCTCTGTTTGCAGTCGGGCAGGCCAAGCCCCTCACTGTTAATTATAATCATGAGAATATTTCAAACTCTCTAAACCTGAATGTTACCGAATAGTTTCAGAGAGTCCTGTGAGGATGAAAAAAGACGTGAGACTTTCAGTACAGGGAATAAAAAGCATTCCACTGGGGTGCCGGCGTGGCCCAGTTGGTTGGGCATCCGACTGTTGATTTCAGCTCAGGTCATGATCTTGGGGTTGTGAGATCGAGCCCCGAGTAGGGCTCCACACTCAGCAGGGAGTCTGCTGAAGATTCTTTCTCCCTCTGCCCCTCCCCCCACTAGCTCACACAGGTGCGTGCACTCTCTCTAAAATAAATAAATCAATGTTTAAAAAAAATAAGCATCCCATTAATGTTATCTATTACCATTATTATTTCTACTAAGGATGAGTGGGAGTTGGCCTGGCAGAGAGACAAGGCAAGAACTTGCTGATTTCATTCCTGTGGTCACGGCATTCAGGAACTGAAAGTGGAAGGAAGAGGGAGACCTTAGAAATTTGGGGAAAAAAGGAAGTAGTGATGTGAGCTTCAGTCTGACACAGGAAATGGCTCAGCCAGCTGGATGCGAGGCATTAGTTGGCCTGGAAATGCCTAACAAGAGAAGGTGCAGGATGCAGGGACATCACACAGGACAACTCTGGGACTCCATGTGCACGATCATCTACGTGGGCAGTGTCTGTGGAGGGTATATGGCACAACCAATACAGCTGAAGACACCAACTTGCCTGGACAGGTGCTCCAAGGGTCCCCGAACAGCAGACACCACTGTTAGATAGTTGTCCCACTGCTGGTGTGGCCCAATCATCTGGGCTGTTTCAGTAAACGGGGCAGCAGAGGGACCAGCACTGTCACCAATCTCTTTGGGCCATATGGAAACCAGATCTAAAAGAGTCCAGTTGTCACAAGAGAATCTGGGATTATCCCAATGTATCGGCCCAGTGGCAGCAACATGGAACCTTCATTTTAGAAATCCTTACCAATGCTCCCTATATCAACAAGAACAAGAATCAGAGGAAAACCAAGGTCTAGGCCACAGATCTCAAGCTTGGTGGGAGGCTCTAAATGACGTCAGCTCAGTGCAGATTTGCCTAGAAAAACACAGAGCTTTATTCTCTCAGGTAGAGGACAGAGAGAAAAACGATTTCCCCATATTTCCCTCTTTCATAGAATATATCGCTTTGCTCCTGGGCTGCACTGCCAACTCCCTTTAACTCTTTCCCCACCACTCCACCCTACAGCAACCCCCCCACCCTCCCACCCCCGCCGCCAAAGCCCTCACCAGCACTCCATCCGCTGGCACTCGAACACTCCTGCAGCCCAACTGTGGGAGGCGCCATTCACGTATGTACAAGGCCACGGGAACAGTGCCTCTTTATGGGAATGCTGCCCCCTGGAGCCATGCACTCCAGCAGCCCCGCACACATCTTTCCACCACTCATGCACACTTCTGAAAAAGCAGGGAAATGTCGAATGCTCAGGAGAAAACCCAGACCGGGAAAGAAGATGGAAGTACATGCCTACAGCCATAGGAATCCTCGAGCTTATTCTTCATTCAACAGAACAAAAGAAACCACAGTGAAAGGAAATACAGTGACGCCTGGGTGATCAGCGAGGGCAGCCCAACTGAAGGCAGCGACGGCCCGGGAACCGTCCTAAGGAAAGGAGGAGCGTGGAGGTAACTGGGAGTGGAGGTGGGCAGTGAGTTTTAATTGGGGATATGCTGACACTCAAGGACTGTGAAAGAAAAGGGTGGATCTAGAAAATGGAGATCTGGGGCCTAGAGAAAAATCCAGGGCAGAAAGTTAGATATGAGTCACACACACACAAACACACACACCCACAAGATGATACATGAAGCCGGGGGAAGGAACAGCTTATCAACAGAGGAAGAAAAAGACAGACCAAAGAAGATGGCTGAGTCCTGGGGCGTGCCTACCTACAGGGAAACGGGCTGGTGAGACGGAAAAATGGGGACACCCAAAGTGATAGAGGCAGTTGGTGAGAGAACTGAGAGGAAAACCAGAGGCCTCTGGGTCATGAAAGCAAGAGAACTCTCAAGTAGGTAGGTTTCTCTAGTGCCCAATGCTGTGGACAGACATTACGGGGGTTTACATGGTGACCGCTGACCCTTAAGGACATTAACTGGAGTGTCAGCTCCTTGAGGGACGCTCTATGCCCTTTGTCACCACAGTCCCAAAGCTCAGGGCCGACCACACAGAAGGAAAGCAACAAGCATTTGTGGAACAGAGTAAAGCAGCGAGACTCGAAGCCCCATTGTAAAAAGTTAATAATACACTGTGATTACAGTTTAAAGTTTAATGACTCTTAATACAGCTTTGTACAGGAAGGCAAAAAAGTCATCCGCGCACACACTGTTAATCCCCATGACAAGCTTCTATGGAGGAAGCACTTTTCTTTTCACCTGGCACGAACTGAAACTCACCTCAGAGAAGGAACAAGAGGTCATTTCCTGGGCTCTCCCCAGCCACAAATTCTCCGAATGACCACAGCAAAGTTGTAAACCCTTTCCGCTTTTGTTTCCACAAATTTATTAACCTGGGATTAATATGAACTGATTTGTAACCTTGAAAACACTTGAAAGATGGGAAATAGATTTAACTCGTCTCCAACCGTATGTGACTCTCACACGTCCAACAAAATTAAACACCCAGCAGGTAGACACTGCTTCCGCGGAAAGGGTTAGCATGCCTTCCCACCTGTTCTAGCGAGATTCAAACTGGCCTGAGTTTACCAAAAAAGCACCTCTTAGAAACCCAACAAAACCTTTAAGGGCTAAAAAATATCACATTATATTTGTTTCCTACACAGAGATTAACTCTCTATCACTCTCAAGTTGTAATTTAAAGGTAGAATAATAATAACTCCAACAAATAGCTTCTGCTTGCTTACTCTGTGTGGCCCTGCGGTGCTGAGGGCCTATGTGCATTTTCTCATCTGATCTTTGCAACTGCCCCATCGGAGTGCTATCGTTAACGCCTACTTCCAGGTGAGGAAACTGAAGTTCGGATCGGCCAACTTTCTCAAAGCTACACAAGCAGTAAGTGGTGAAGCTTGGCTTTAAACCCAGAATATATCACACATCCTCACAGGATCAATCTTCTCAACTGTATAATGTTCTGCTGCATCACTGACATCCAAAGATATATGTTTGATTTTTTTTTTAATTAGAGAGATTTTTAAAAATAGGAAATCATGAAACAGATGGCCAACCTACACAGGGACCAGATCCACAAGTTCCGAATGATGGATCTTTTACTACTAATGGACCCGTCTGCCCAGTTCCCCTAAAGGAGGGCCACCAATGCTGCTCGGGAAGAGAGGGCTGAAGGCTCAGACCCTCAGCTAAGCCCAGTCAGATCCATACACTAGAGACCACATGACCTAGAGCGCTCCTCCCTCTTCTTCTATCTTCACTGGTGCCTCTTTCTCTAGGGAAATAATGGTAGGTTTGAATGTGTCTTATGCTGGGTTCCTTAGACATCAGAGCCTGAGACCAAGCTTCTAGGACAGTGCTTTATGGCAATCCCAGAGAAGCTAGAGTTAGAAAAAGAAACAAGACAGCAAAACCAAATATAAACGGAGTGGGACCAATCATGACTTCACAAGAAACAAAACTTCGCACTTGGTCATACTGGACACCCCCAGAGAGGCTGGTAGAGACTGCAGACTCCCAAAAGTTTCCATCAAACGGAGCAGTGCTCTGAGAGGGAAAGTATCTGCCAGCTCCTGCCTGTTTCTTGTTCCCCACTGGGCCAAAGTTCATTCCATGGTGACCCAACTTCCCCCATACTTTTGGGGTGTACTGTCTGGCTCCTTCAGCAGCAGATGGGAAAGCCAGATCCCATACCCTACAGAGTGATGCTTCGCTGAGTCCAAAAGTGGTGGGAGTAAGCCCAACATGGCTTTGGATGGTAGAATGGTATAGTCCAGCAGAGCTGGTTACCAAGGAAACCCAGAGGCAAGCGGGGCTAAAAGCATTTCAGGTGGTGCCTAAGAATTAGCCAACAGAGGAAGGTTAAACTTTGCTAGGAACCAGTACCAGTATGCAATCCCACATACACAGAAAATGGAAGAGATGAACCTAATCTTCTTAGACTCTGGGTTATTTGTGCTCACTGAGCTTCTGTAGGTTCTTAGAATTCTGGACTGCTACAGGACATCATCCATTCATACATTCTTCGTTCATTCAGTAAGATTCCTGCAGCATCTCCTATAGCTAGGCATGTTCTAGTGAAATTCTAGAGATAGAGGACTAAGACTTAGACCTTGCCTTGGAGAGGGAAACAGGCAAATAAGCAGATAATCACAAAACAGTGTGATCAGGGTACCCCAGGAGAATCCAACAGTGCCATGAGCACACAGAGGAGTGGCACCTCGCCCAGTCTCGGGGTCAGTGAAGAATAACTGAGGGAAGGCGATGCCTGGGCAGGGGCTTGAAAGATGAACAGAAATTAGTTGGGGGCAGAGAAAAAGGAGATTCCAACTGGCAGTATGGCATCTACAACAACAAAAGAGGACAAGGCAACATGGTTAATTAGGGGCTGCCATTTGACTTAGCCATATTTAAACAGTTGCATTACCATGCCAAACTAGTCTGGCACCAAAAATATGTGCAACAGACATTCACGTATCTTACCTTCATCCCCAGACCTCCCTGCTAGCCCTATTCTTTTTTTTTTTTTTTAAGATTTTATTTATTTATTTGACAGAGAGAGAGACAGCCAGCGAGAGAGGGAACACAAGCAGGAGGAATGGGAGAGGAAGAAGCAGGCTCCCAGCGGAGGAGCCCAATGTGGGGCTCGATCCCAAAACGCCAGCATCACACCCTGAGCCAAAGGCAGACACTTAATGACTGAGCCACCCAGGCGCCCCGCCCCATTCTTGAACGTCACTCATCACTGATCCCAAGATGGGGTAGGATCTGGAGATAAGGGTAAGACATGGCATGAAGCAAAGATGATTCTAAGAAATTGGTTTTAAGTTCAAGGATGGCCTGAGATTCAGGAGCAGTGTTAAAAATGGGGCAGGAAGCAAGGATGGGGTGAGGGAGGCAGAGCTAGAGTGTTTTGTACATGACTTAGAACCTTGAAGTGTAATAGTTTTTAATAATTTCCCCCACTTAAAACGGCTATAATAAAATGTAATATGTTCATACAGAGTCTAGGAGATGAATGAAAGCATGTTGTGTTTTCTGAACTACAAGCTGCTTCGTTTGACTGAAGAAATGACCCAGGAGAATAGGAAGACAAGAGGATGGAAAGATGAGGAATGGGGTCAGACAGCCATGCCAAGAAGGTTGGGTTTTGTCATAAGGGCAATGGAAATCAATTAAACAATTTTAAATGAGGAAATGATATGATTCAATTGTATTTTAGCAAGATCATTCTGGAAGCAATGAGGAAGACAGACTGGAGGGTAGGAAGACCAGGTCGTAATCACAGTGATCAGGCATTCAAGATGAGGGATAAAAAGGAAAGATGCTTTTTATGAGCCATTTAAATGAAAGATCATCAAGACGTGGGGATAAAGTCTATCTGAAGCTCATTTAGGTCGAGGGAGTAGTGACGTAGTAGGTGGATGGAAAAGATCTTTAGTGGGGCGCCTGGATGGCTCAATCAGTTAAACATCTGCCTTCAGCTCAGGTCATGATTCCGGAGTGCCTGGATCGAGTCCTGCATCGGGCTCCCTGCTGAGCAGAGAGCCTGCTTCTCCTGCTGCCCTTCGCCCCGCTTGTGCTCTCTCTCTCACTCTCTCGCTCTCTCTCATATAAGTAAATATAATCGTAAAAGAAAAAGATCTTTGGCAAACTGGATACATCTCTGGCCATTCACCATCCTTCAGAAGGACTTCTTGGGGACGAATGACTGAGGGGTGACAGGGGAATGAGGAGTTCAGTTTTAAACCCAATGAGTTTGATGGGCCTGCGGGACAACCACACTGAGCTGTCTTAGGGCCTCTTAAATAGATCAAGAACTCATTAGAAGAAAAGTTAAGTATTAATAACACGGATTGAAAGGTCAGTGGTAGCCATGGGTTTGGAGGGGGTCACCTAGAGAGAATGTACAATGGGACGAGAAACAAGAAGCCAGGGTGGGAAGGTCAACATTCATGTGCAGGGCACAGATAAACAGCCACTGGGGAGGGCACTGTCCATGCGTGCTCTTGTCGTCACCATGAAGGTTTGCACCAGTGCGAACTTCCATTGCAACACCAACCTGGTTCTCTGAGAACCCAGAGGAAGATCAGGTCAAAGAGATAGTAGTGGTCACTTCAATAAGGGAACTCTTCAGGTGACAGAGTCAGGGCAGCTCTACATGAGCTCAAGGACAATGGAAAAAAGAGAGGGGAAGCATTAGAGAGAACTGCAGGGAGTGTGCACTTCTGGACTTCCAGCTCTCCGGCACTTGAGGAAGTGAAACCTTCCTCACCTTTCTGCAGCATGGGCTTCTGTGGGCGCGCCTACGCTGTTTCCACACGGACACCAAAACTTCTACTACACACACGTGTCATCCATTAGAAACAGAGCTCTTGTTAGGGTCAGGGCCAAGATGTACAACTCAAACTTGAACATCTCCCCCTAGAACTGGTTCTTCACTTTTTTTAAAAAAAGTATGGATCTCTGGATCTGTTCGGCGTATCATTTAAGCCAGAGACCCTCATCTCCAAGTAAATACACATACATGCAACATATTTACAATTTCGGGTGCTTCCCAGACACCTTTGCCCAAGTTCCCTCCATGAATCCCCTAGGGGTCCCTGGACTCCCTTGTGGAAAGCTCCACCCTAGAACAATTTATCTAGCTCGTGTCACTTTCAGACTGTTCAAAACAAAACCAAATCATTCCAGAAGAGCACAGCAGAAGGAAGCCAGGCACTGTGGCTTCCACTGACCCTGAACTGATAATTCCTTATTTCCGTTTTCAGCAATGCAGAGGATATCTCCTTCCCTTTTCTAAGACTCCCTCCCCTCCCGCTTCCCCCTACAAAACAGACCACAGGCATATAAACCAAAACAACCCAGCCCAATGCTAAAACTCAGGCCTCTACAGCAGGGCCCCAGGCCGACTGTGACATGATCCCCATGCAGCGGGCCCCTTACAAACAAGAAACATCCCTAGTTCATGTCTGCTGACAGAGGCAGGGGGACAAGGGTGTCTCCAACTGCTGGGGACAGTGGCCAGGAATGTGGCCACCCTGGGTGGGCTTGGCACAGTGCAAGAGTCGAGTAACTGTCTGTTGACTGAGGGCTGGCTCTGCTTTCCCAGCGCAGGTCTTGGGTTTTGATGGGTGACACATACTGTCGACACCCCGTACTTTTTTGAAGATTGTAAATTTAGAGAGCAGATAAGTTAGGAAGTGTTACAACTTCGAGGACAAAATAATCCTCATTATAAAAATGCAACCAACTCAGCACCTTTAAATGGTAACAACTCACCCACCTCCAAGCTCCTGATGAATTTCTTTTTTGCATCTAGTTTTCTACTGTATATATGTTGTTACATATACGCTCTCAACTAAAGAAAACTTGGGAAACAAAAAATATAACCACTGCTGAACTTCTGAAATGATGTGATTTATAAAAATTCCCTTTGCATGTACCTTTTTCAGCTTCCCAGGGACTCTTCATTGTTTAAGGGTGAGGAGTTCCTTTTTGGGGGCGGGGGCTGTCACCACAGACAAATGGGACAGGATCCTTTGGCCTTGTGACTCTCTGGGCTCTCACCTCATGGCCAAGAATCATTTATCCTATTGTTATTCCTCAGTTGATGGAAATTTCCCACAATTTACGCCTATTCTCTTTACTTCCTCAACCTGAAAGACCAGAAAGAAAAATGTAATCACTGGAAGCTCTTTCCTATTATTTTTTTCTGCTTCAGTCCTCACACCACCCACCTCCATCTGGAGAAGTTTTCTCAAAAATTCTAGCAGGGATTTAGAAAGCAACCACACCGTTGTGCGTATTTGGTCCTGCCACCACTAAAGTTGTATTTCTTCTGGTGGATGTCTCACTGAGGGTAACTCTTGCAAAACAGAAAAGCCACAAGTTCAAAGCATATAAACCATAAATGCAAACACAGCAGACATGCTAATTAGAGAATCCAGAGGAAGACTTCAGAATTTGATTCTCCTTGCCTCTGAATTCTTATTTAGCTCTGAGAGGGAGACTTTTTAAAAAGCAGACCCAGAATCGTATTATTTGCTGAGTGAAATCAAGGATCTCGGATGCATTTTCCAACCAAGTGTAAAACTGGAATCTAAAACAGTAAGGGAGGGTCAGTTAGTTTATTAGAGAAAAGCGAGAGCCTTCTTACCTGGCTCGCAGTGGCAAAGAGCACACATGAGGTTAATGTATACGATACTGAAAAGCTGTCATTGCCAGGATATCCTTTTTTTTTTTCTGTGTTTCAGTTTTCAGCTCTCTGAATGCACGTGTGCCTGTGATTCACGTACCAACTGCCACATCCACGGGCCAGACTTGATTTCTGGATGCAGTGCTTCAATTACAGAGAAAGCATACACGGCTGACACGTGTGCAGAATTTATTGCGGTATCTTCTTGACCTCTTTTACTTTTAATAAGAACAAAAAAAAAATAGCAGTATGGGTTAAATTGAAATGTGGTTTTCAGTTCAGGGGAAATGCAAAGGGCTTTAAAAATGTGTGAGCTGTCACCACTCCTCACTTCCAACACGCCGGCACGAACAGTGAGAATTCTACAGTGATAAAGCGATTAACAGCTCCATAGCATTGATACAGCTGCACTCACTGAGCCCTCAAACCTCTGAGGTGGGCATTTTTACTCGAGTTCCCATCTCTAGATAAGGAGACTGAGAGTCAGAAGATAAGTCGCTTGCCCAAGGGCACCAGGGTAGGAAGAGGTCAAGTTGTATCTGACCCTAGTCTATTGACTCTGAAGTCCAAGCATGACAGAGTTCAAGCCATAAACTCTCCAAAGGAAAATGCCAGCGTCACAGTTCATTTCACACTAGCGAACAAAGAAAAGAACAAACTGGAAAAGGAGAGCTGGCTTGACTTTTCCACTGGAGCTGGAATGCCTCCGGGGTTCAGCCCCATGCCCCCATCTCTTCTTAGGTCTGGTTTCATCCCTTCGCGGCTTTAGCTCCCATTTACAGCCAGAGACCCCCACACAGAAGTTTCCAGTCCTGACTTCTCCCCTGACTCTGATGCCCACTGAGCGCCTTCACTTCCATGTTTAATAGGCCTCTCGAAGGTCACATATCCATAACTGAACAGCTACTTTCCCTCCAAAGCTGCTCTACCAGAAGCCTTCCCCATCCAACATGATGGCAGCTCTATCTTTGCCGTGGCCCTGGACAAAAACATCAAGTCATCCTGGACCTCCCTCTTCCTCCTACACAGTTTCTCTCGTGTTCATTTTACAAAAAGACAGTGTACAAACAGATGTCTCCCATGCTTCTTTAAAACGGCAAGCTCCTCTCGTACACGTAATAAGACATCGTTTGCGTACAACCCGTCACGAGCATCTTCCCTAAAGCAGTTAGGTGGGCTTCACCCATCATAGCACCATCTGCCAATAGACAGTGATGTTCACCTACCTCTTCTTGGGGGCTACTTGATAACACACTATGTAACACCTCCTTCCTAAAGCCCAGACATTGATCTCCAAGTGCTTTACAAATAACGAATTCATCTAATCCTCCTAAGAACTCTCTAAAGTAAGCACCATTATTATCTCCTTTCCATAGATAAGGAGACGAAGACACAGGGAAGTTAAACAGCTTGCCCAGGACCACAGAGTTCAAACCTGGACAGTCTGGCTCTGGAGTCTGAGCCTGTAACCACTTCACCACGCTCCATCCAGGAAACACAGTTTTCCCCCTGGAAGTGCAGAAATGAACCTATTCTTTTATTTTGCTTTCTTAGGGCCAGGGCCCACCTCTGCCAAGTTCCTGGCCAGGACTGACTGCACATTCTGTCCCCTTCACTGGAAAGTGGTAACCAAATGACAAGGGACCAAAGCCCTGGTCCCCCGGGCACTGTACTGTGACCTGCCAGGTCACCCAGCTGAGTCGTGTATGTGACACAAATGACTCTGCCTCCTTGGAACTGCCACCCCAAGGCCTGCTCAGGGATCAGGAACTGAACACCGACCAAGAGCAGAGCACAAGGGCTCCAGGGCCCATGAGTGTGATGGATGACGCAGCTGGGGGGCGCTGCTGTGGACAAGACTGGGCCAATTAGGCTGCTGGTGAGTGACTGGGATGCGCTGAATTTACTCAGATGGATCCTCCCAACACACACCCCCTTTTAGATGTGGCTTTAATACCGAAAATATTAAGGAGAAAGAAATAGGTAGGAGACAAGCAAGTGTGCTTCAAGGGCCCTGCTCATAATGCGAACTGACAGCAAAAACAAGGACAGTTTTCCCTCAGCAGGATCTCTGTGGGTGTGCCCAGCATCAGTGACGGCCCCTGTTAACTCTTTAGAGCACTTTTCCTTTTGTTTCCAGATACAACAGCGGCTAAGGGCACAGCTTCTAGAACTAAGAGGTTGCGGTGGGGTCAAAGCCCTATCTCCAGGACAACCTCTGACAGATTACTTAGCACCTGTACTACTAATTCCTGACCTCACAGAGCTGAGGCGGAAATTAAGTGAGATAATGTGGAGTAAAATGCTAGCAGGAGACCTGGAACACAGTAAAACTCGATGAATGGTGGCTACTGAGAGTGATTTTGATAATTTCACTAATAAAAGTTGTTCATACCCTTCAACTGTTTAGAGTCTTAAGTAGAGGGTAATGTAGGGACAAGGAGAAATGTAGAAAAAAACTAATACTTTATGTTTGGTCAAGGACGGGAAATACACCAATAAAACTGTATTTCTGACAGCTCTGGCTCACACATTTAAATAACATACAAATGAAAAAGCTCACCGGCCATGGATCTGCCTCGCTTTATCCACTCAACTACAGTATTACAATCTTTCTCCTTTAAAAACTCAAGTCAAGAAAGACAAATATATTCAGTTTCTAAAGCAAACAGAGGAATAAAATCTGTTTTCATTTAAAGCATCTCACTTTTTTTTTTTTTTTAAGCAATTAGCTAACTTCAAAGGGCAACCAATGGAGTGATTTTATCAAGCTGGCAAGGGTCTGGTGTCTCACTTCAAAGTTCAGGCAGATTGAAAGCCACTGATAGTCCTGCTATACTGGCTGGCATTTGGCACAAAAAGTGCTGAGAATGCCAGTCCGCTCAGATGGTGTGTGTGCACAGACCCACAGCACGAAAACGGTACCTCTTTCAGTGACAGCCAGGGTTCAGCCTGAAAGAGAAGGGTGTAATTATCCCACCCCCAAATTAAAATTAACAAGGGTCTTTTGGGGTTCCATCCGAGAGCCTCCATGGGATATAAGAGTAGATGGAGAAAGTCCTAATTAGATAGGAGGGGCCCCAAGTGTTTAGTGCCCCCATCCCTATGAATATCTGTCAGGCAACTTAAGCGGGACACGACCAAATGCCCGGGGAGGTGGGACCAGTGAACACAGAAGTGCTGGGAGATTCCTGCATGACTTGAAACAAGCTGCTTGACTGTCTCAGGTCATTTTGCAAGCAAAGTGAGACCAACCGCCTGCCAGTCTGACCGAGTTTATGACAGGATTAGATTTTATTTATAAAGAGGTTTGAATTCCTTAGCTCCACAGCGCCTTCCTATTACTAAAATGAACATGTTAAGAGCTCAAATTAGAGTCAAGCGTTACTCATCTGCTCACAAATCACCAAATGGCTTCATTTTTCAGGATGTGATACGAGCCATCAGAATATTAGAATTAGACGATCACGTGGCAGTCAAGAAAGGAAGACTTTAAGAAGTGGTCTACCTCACACTTCCCCGTCCTCTCCCACTTGACTCCTGCGCCCCAGACACAGAAGTCTAGCCACAGACCTGGAACAAGTTTGTGCAGACCATCGGAGCCACAGTTCGGTGAGGCCCATTTCCTAAAACCCACTGGGCCCACCTAAACCCTATGTCTACCTCCAACCCAGCTGCTCCTCCGTGAACCTTCCCAGCCCAGCAGAACCTCAGAAAGATTCCCTGTCTTTGAAGTCACAGCATGTGGTGCCCCCTTTGATTGTACTATTGGCCTGTTATCTGACTACTATTCATTTCACATAAATATTACGCACTTTCTCCCTCAGATTAGAGGCTGTGTCAAAGAATAAGCATCACACTTCTCTGAATTCCTCCCATCTTCCCCAGAGCCTTGTACCCAGAAGATGCCCAGTGCCATTCCCATGAAGCAGCCTTCCAAAGATTTTACTGGGCCATTAGCAATCTGCAAAGTAGTTCACACTCATTATGAGGACACTGCACCAAGAACACTAACCTTCCCTTACCTGTTAGTAAAGCCACCTCAGAGCACAAGTCGGGGTTAGTCTGAGGCCAGCTGGGATGGTGGAGGTAGACACAACGAACAAAAAACTCAAGGGACTTTGAGTTTTCAATCCTGCTCTTCTATTATCTGTGTATAGATTTTTGGCCAACTCTCTCTCATTAATCGCATTTCAGAAAACCAGCGATAGCACAAGAAACCCACCTCTTGAAATGGCTAGAGACGTGAAAAATATATAACACACTTAATATTTATTCAACATAAACACATAGAGAGGATACTATTTATGATGCAGTGATTTAATGTGCATTTTTCTTAAATATCAAATTGCCAGATAAAGGCTATCCCACGGGGAAAAGTTAACACTTTCTAATGAATACGTTCAGTATTTTAGATCCCTCCTGGCTAGTTTAAGTGTCCCTTCCCTCACTGACTCACTCAGGCCTGGGGTTTTGTCTGCTACATCTTTTGCAACTTTAGACCAAGCTTTCTGGAGACTTGAGATTGAGGGAGCTACAGGGTGTCAGGGTAGAGCTGACCAAGGGAAGGCCAAGTCTGCAGGAGGAAGGGAAACCGTTGGCGTTCCAAAATTACCTGAAGAGGGAAACAGATCAGATCAGACCGGCAGAGATGGCCTCGGGCCTCTTGGCTAGAGGTCCTGGTTCCCAACTTTCTCATCCACCTCTGGAGATATGTAGAATCCTCAGGAATTCTGCTATTTCAGAAAGCACACCTGGTAGGTGCGGTTTGTCAAATCGCAATTAGGGAAAGCGTCTCTTCAAGTATTACTCATCTCATTTTATAGTCTGGGCCCTCCATGACATATCTTATTTTACACAAACTTCATACACATTTAACATCTAGTGCAGTCTCTCCACTCCCCAATGGGCCACTTTACTCACACATCACCTTGATTGTAACCTGCTGGCCAGCACTCAGGATGTGACTCTGAAAGTATGTCATGCATTCACATGGTGTGGGCAGGCATATCACTGATTATCAGGAACCCTGGCAGAGTTAACACTTTTTCCACATCCAGAATTGAGAAAAATAGAGTAAAAAGAAAACAAAGCCTCACTGTGTTTTATTTCTTGTGTCATGTTGTACATGCCAACATATTTTCTCCTTCACGTCCATTCTTGGAATGCTCTCTCATTACAGGAGCGGTGAGTCACTGTTAAAGGAATTGTTGCGACCTGCTCCACCCATTAGTATAAGCTAAACTATGGACATCTTGAGTTCTCAGGGGGTTATTTATCTTGGGAGGGTTAATCACACTTTGTATGATCATATGGTACAGATGTTTATTCATGAAGATGACCTCAAGTGAAGGAAGAAACTTCTTGGTCTGACTATTTAAAAATTCAGCCAAAAGTCCACCCAGTGGGCAAACCCCAGTTCCAGAAGAAATTAAAGCTGAGATAACCAGAAGTGTGATGGATCAGGACTGATGTATGCTGACAGACTTGAGTGAGAGGTCTGGAGCCAGACAAAAGAGTGTGTGCTCACTGATGGGGGGAGGGGGAAGTAGTCAGGGCAGAATTACAAAGGGAGGGGATATAAAGTAGCACTTTTATGCTTCTTCTGTGAATCCAAGCTTCTTTCATTTCCTCAGGGTGAGAATTACATCTGCAATGTAATATAAACCTAGAGACACAGTCACTCTCACAGACCCCACTGCCCTTGCCAGCCTTTGGCAAATCTGCCAAATGGAGAATGCTGGGCCCTTCCAGACTCTTCCTCCTTCCATTAGGCCCTTCTGTTCAGGCCTTTCCCTCAACCACATCTTAATTTCTCCCTTTAGCTCCGTGGTTTTCAAAGTGTGGGTTTTGGACTGGCAGCATCAGCATCACCTGAGCACTTGTCAGAAATGCTAACTCCCAGGTGCCACCCCAGACCTACTGAGTAAGGAACTCTAGGAGTGGGACCCACAGATCTGTGTTTTCTCAAGGGCTCTGGATGATTCTGAGGCACACTAAAGGTTGACAACCGCTGCTTTAGATGACATTATAAAGTAATGACTTTAAGATGAGAGCACATGTGCATTGTAGGAGAGGACTTAAAAGGAGGGAGTAATTTTCTAACAGTGGAATCTCAAGTCATGTGACAGATAGTGCGGGAGATCTGAGGCTGCAGAATTCGTTCCGGCCCTCACCATCTCTCACTTTTAACCTCACCCTTTTCGGTCTTCTCCCCACATTGCCACTAGAGACATGTGCTTGGCCTGAAAAATCTGACCATGTCAAACCCCAACTTAAAAACCCTTCAGTGGCTGCTCCTTGCCCATAAGATAAAGTCCCAAACCCCTGGCACACGACCCAGGGCCCTTCATCATCTGCCTTGGGCCACCTCCCTGGCCCCGTTTCCTTCTGCACTTTCCCTCCTACTCAGCCATACCTCACTGTCTGTGGCAGGTTTATACTTCCCTATCCCACTGACATGGGGTATGGCTATGTGACTTACCTTGGCCAACAGCATAAGAGTTGAAGTGATGTCTGCTACTTCTGAGCAGATATTAAGTGTCATATTTTTGTTTTATCATGTTCCCTTTTTTCCCATTCCCATAAATGAGATCAGTATTGTCCCAGAAAGAGGCTGTTTCTTAAGCCTCTGGGGGTCTCAGAATGAAAACAGATAAGGAGCAAAACCACAACTGACCTGCACTGGACATGGCACATAAGTGAGAAATAAGCCTTGTAAACCATTGAGATTTGGGGGCTATTTGTTATTTTGCCTAAGCAGACCATTACAGCACATTTGATACCCCAAATCCCCTGTCTGTAATGTCTTTCTCCTCCGCTCTACCTTTCCTTCCAATCCCACCTCAATTCAATCACTTGCTCATCATTCTACACTCAGCTCAGGTGTTCTCCCCTCAATCAAGTCTTTTTTCGTTCCTAAGTATAACTGATTGACTCTCACCTGTAGGATCCCCTTTGGATGCTACAGACCTGTAACTATGTCCTTGGAACTTCGCTGGGGACTTTCCATTCATTAGCACCATCCTTAGAACAACTCCTCTTAAAAAAAAAAATTAAAAAATTTGAGCCCTCATTTTACAGAGTGGGAAACTATGGCTCAGAAAAGCAAAGCAACTTGTCCAGGTTTCCCAGCCATCAGCCACAGAAACAGTTTTTCACCGAGTGTGGGTCTGGCTCTGAGCTCAGCAATCTTTCCTGTGCCCCACATACCTCCCTCCCTCCTCCATCAGCTAGCTTTCAGATCCCCCCATTCTGGTGGAGAGAGTAAAAGTCTCCTTATCAACAACTTAAAAGGTTGTGGAATTAATTTGACACTTGAAAGACTTGCATCTGGAAGTGGGCTTCTTACCCCCTGAGAAGATAATCACTTTCTCTAAGTGGATAGATTTATTCGAAGGCTCCTGGCAAAAGCACTAGGGCACTTGGAGAACTGAAGCATTTTGTCTGTACCTTTCCCAGGTAGTGTGGTGTGCTAAGACAGGCAGAGTCCCAATGACATTGCCCTAAGGAACCTTAGGAAAGGTCCTTTTGGGTTCGTCACAAGGTAGCATGTTAAGGAGAAGAAGGTTCAGAATTCCAATTAAGTCAGCTACATCTTGATGTTTTTGGTAAATGAACAAGGAAAAGAAAACAAGATAGAAAAGTGACACAGTGGCAAAGAACTGAACCAGACCACCCAGGTCAGACACCGGAATAACTGCCTAAAGTGGGAACTGCAATTTTAGGTTGCTATGAGCTGCTGGCATTTTGTCCTGCGGTTGGGCTTTTTATTTGTTTTTCTCCTCCTTCCCCTCTCTTTAAATTTGCATAAGGGAGGACTGTTAAGTATAAGAAACTTCCAAGTCCTCTCCCATCAGCCATACCAATCAAAGATGAGCATTCAACAAAGTACCAAGATAGTCCTCTCACATGACATTTATAACAATTTTTTCAAGGTTTACAAAGCGTTTCTCTGTTACTAATTGGAATCCATTTACCTCCTTCACCATTCCAAAGGAGTTTTTTTTTTTTAATCCCTCAAAGGATGCATTACCTTTAAATGATACCATCAGTAACATTAATAATAGCGTTTTTCCCCTTTGAGTTTAGAAAGCTGTTCAGAGCTCCAAATGGTCACTGGGCCAGTTAGCACACATCTGATTTACACTTTAAAAGACCATCCACTCCGCATAACAAATAAGATCCAGCACTGACTGGGTACTTAGCGTTGCGCTCGGTGTTTTTCCGGGCGTTGGTTTATTTAACCCTCGAAACGACGCTATCGAGCAGGTGCAATCATTTCTCGCCACCTTACAGATGAGGAGAGTGAGGCACATAGAGCATGAAGGACCTGCCTGAGGACGGGTGTCCCTCCCTTTCAGAGGCCAGTAAGGGGCACAACAGTTAATGATTCACCCACAGCCCTCAGGGAGCTCCTTTCAATAGGGGCAACACATGCACTTATACATTCTCTCTCTCTGTCTCTGTCTCTATCTCTCCCATCTTCAACTCTTCTTCACCCAGCAAGAGGCGGGTGTCCAGCAAATTGCTTGGCAACGCGCGGAGGAAACTCCATCCAAAGCCTGGGTCCTGCCGGGTCCAGGCTGCCTCTGGGCGCTGTCCAGCGGGCAGCGCGCCTGAGACGCCAGGCAGGGGTTCTGTCTCCGGACACTCCGAAGGTGGGGCGGAACGCCAAGGCCGGGTTTCACGCGGGGGGTGGGGGGCAGGCCCCGGGGTAAGGCACCGTCCCCAGGGACACCTGTTGTCGCCTCCCAACTCGGGCCAATAAAGATGTCTCAGGGACTCACATCTCAGGGAAGCCACCCGTTGGCAATAGTGTCCGTGTAGGGGTGAGGGGGTCGCAGGTGTCTTCTCCGACCCCCCCACCTCGCCCGCCTTAGGGGGGCTCACCTCACCCCCTCACATCCCTGGACACCAGCGGCTGGTGGAAATGTCGCGCCTCCCCGGGACTCCGATCAAGGCACGCGCGGAGGTTTGGGGGCGCGCCGGGCGAGGGGCAGCACCCGCGGCGCTAGGACCTAGCGGGCGGCCCGCCCCCGCCCCCACCCCTCGCCCGCTCCACCTGCGGAGCCCCACCGGCGGGGCACGCTCGCCCTCCACCGCGGGGCGGGGGCGCTGTTACCTGCGACACCTCCTGCAGGGTCCCAAGTGTCGGCCGGAACGCCGCCGCGGTAGAGCCAGCTGGGCTGGCCCGGGGATCCTCGCCCGGCCCGGCTGCTCCAGCTGCCCTCCCTCGCGGCCGCAGCGCCGCCGCCTGCTCCCGACTCTCTAGGCTAGCTCCGCGCCCGCCGGCTCCTGGCGCCGCTCCCGCCGCTCCTGATTGGCCGCGGCGCGCGCCCGAGCCGCACCCTGATTGGGCGGCCGGGAGCCGAGGCGGTGGGACGGGCGGGGCGCCGACTGGACGCGCTCCGGGTGCCCCCGGCGCTGCTGCCTTGCGTCCCAGCTGCACCTCCCCGCCGAGATCCAGACACGAAACCGGGATCTCGCCGAGTGAGGCCGGTTGTGGAGGCACGGGATGGAGCGGAAAGTAGCACGAGTAGCAGAGGGGTGGCGGGGAGTGGGGATCGCCTTGGAGTGTCTCCCACACACCATCCCAAGGCAGGACGGTAGGAATCCTTGTTTCTCCGGCCTCACTCCTACATGGGGTTTTGACTTTGTGTTCATTTTTATACTTTTTACTTTAAAAAAAGGCGTAGGACGCAGGACAGTGTCTTGTAAACAGTGAGCGCAAAATTGTGTTTGTGGACTTAGGCTGGACTTGACGCACAATCTATCTCTATGGGGTCCAACCAGAGTTCGCAAAAGGGAAGCAACTTGTGTGAGGTACTAATCGCGTTAACAAATTAGTAAGAGCGAGAAAGATGGTGAGATAGATCTTCATTTACAAGGACCTTAATAGCTAGCTAGGGAGATAAGGCTGAATAATAATGGTAATAATAATAATAATAATAATAATAATAATAACCCTAAGTTTTCTATGGCACATATTGTTTGCCGGGCACTTTTCTAAGTACTTTGCATATATTAATACAGAACTACAGAAAACAGCTGACCTAAGGATGTCCACATGTCCTGTGAAACGTGTGGCCAAGTGACATCAGTCGGGAGTGTGAGAGATTTTCATCTGGAAGACACACCAGCAGTCATTCAACACTGCAGTTAAGAGGCACAAGTTAAAATGGAGAGGGAGCAGAGGGAATTAAAATTGTTTCTATCTTCCATTTCTTCTCCCATAGTTCTTTAGCCTTCCCAACATTTTCTCTCACCTGAACTGGGCCTTTCTAAAGAATAAGAACAACCACTATAAATTCAGGGTGCTGCCAGAACTTTGTTTACCACTCATAAAAGGAGCCTCCAGGTAGCAGTGAGTAGAAATAAGTAAAACCGTTTATATTTTAGCACCTTTGACTTTGGTTGCATTAATACCTTGAATATGTAACCATTTTCCTACAAGTATTTCCTCCAGTTCTATTCTCCTATGTTGACAGAACTCTAGAGGGAGAAATTTGGGGTGGTAGAGAAAGACCAGAATGAAAACCAGCTTGACCTACTCTGAACAGCTTGATTTTCATGCTAAAGTAAGCTTTAAGTCATTTACTTGGAGGAGCCCAAGACCCTAGGAAGAAATTAGCTCAGTTTTCCCAGTTTACATCAATGGATGAGTGATCAGTTCACTCTATATTGAAAAGATGGACTGGCCTAGGTGGAGCCTCCCCAGATAGGAACACCAGAACAAAACAGACTGTGGGGAAGGTTCTTATACCAGTATCCCTCTCCAAGTTTAGAAGCTCGTGGAGACATCAGCCCATCATTCCAGTTTCTCACTTTTCATAGCTGTGGCTTTTGCCAAAGCAGAAGTTCCATTTGGATTGGTCACACTATCACTCCAAAGAAGAAAGGCTATTTTAGGTGGAGAACTAGGTTGACCCCAGATAATTTCTTAAATCGATAGCCCTGGTTGCATCACACTAAACTCAGCCTTCTGAAGGATGAGAAGTGAAAGAAGAATCTGAATTCCACTATGTCCACTCCGGAATCTTCTTGCAGGCAGGAACTGTTTGTGAATCCGTCCCCTATCTCATCTCGCAAAATACTTTGCTCAGTTGTGCCTCCTGCATCACATTTCTTCTCCGGCGACTCTTATTTAGCACTCAAGACTCAACTAAAATATCCTGCCTCGGTGAGGCTTTCACTAACTCTCCCAGGCAAAGCTAGTGATCCCCTTGCCCCTTTTATAGTCTCATTACAGTACAAAGCAACAATATTCTGGTGATCCATTTACGTGGCCATCCCTCCAACTCATTGTTACCAATGCCTGGCCTAGTACATGGAACTCAGTAGTAAGTACTCAATAAACTTGAACTGATTGACTAAAATTCCTTACAGGTAATAGAGTGGCATTAAGGAGACTAGGGCTACACCCCTATGCCGTTCAACAGGGCATCCTCCAGTGCCAGGCTGGATGGATATTTGATGTGTGCCGAAGTGATCATCTGCCCAGTCTAAGAGTGAATAGGTAGTTTCTGGATGTTAGGCACTGTCAGGGAAAGAGAGGAGTAAGGTCTGAAATGTATACAAGATGAAATGATGCCGCTGATTTAGAAAATAGTTTGGTGGTTCCTCAAGAAGTTAAACACAGAGTTACCACAAGACCCAGTAATTCTACTCCTTGATACGTACTCAAGAGAATTTAAAACATATGCCCATATAGAAACTTGTACATGAATATTCTTAGCAACATTATTTATAATAGCTATAAAATTGAAACAACCCAAATATCCACTAGCTGATGAATAGGTAAACAGAGTGTGGTACAGCCATGCAATGGAATATTATTCAGCCATAAAAAGGAATGAAGACTGACAGATGCTACAACAAGGGTGAACCTGGGAAACATCATGCTAAGTGAGAGAAGCCAGACACAAAAGGCCACATATTGTATGTTTCCATTTAGATGAAATATACAGAATAAGCAAATCTATATAGACTGAAAACAGATTTGAGGTTGCCAAGGAGTCAGGGGAAGGAGATGTGGAGAGTGACTGCTTGCTAGATATGGGGTTTCCTTTGGGGTTGATGAAAATGTTCTGGAATTAAATAGTGGTTATGAGTGCACAACTTGGTGAATATACTAAAAACCACTGAGTTGTAAAAAGCAAAACAAAACATGTCCACAGCAGGCATTCAAGGAGTTTGGAAACCATCAATGAAGGAAATGTTAGTTAAATCCTAAAGTGTTAGTAGCTAACAGTGTAAAAGTCTGGAGGAACAGAAAAGCTTGTAAAACACAGTTAAAAGTTGGCTTGTCTCGCCCCCATGCTCCCACGTTCAGCAACCCAGAGGGGATTTACTCCTTAGATCTTCAATGTCCGATCAAACATTCTATGTTAATGGAAATGTTCTTTATCTGAGTTATTCAATATGGAAGCCACTATGCACATGTGGCTATTGGGCATGTGAACTGTGGTTAGTACCACTGCAGAACTGAATTTAAATTGCATTTAAATTTAAATACCCACAAGTGGCTACTCTACTGTCAGCGTAGCTTTTGCTGGTTTAGAGGACTGAAACCATCTTAACTGGCAGTATGGAAAAATACTGGAGGGAGAGTCGATGTCTTTATGCTCCATAGCCTGACTCCAGCCTGTATCCGTTAGAAATCCTTCAATGAGATCTCACTGCTCCCACCCTTCTGCCTTCTATGAACTCTTAATGAACTTTAGTCAATAATACAGCATTTAGTTTTGTCTTTATGGCAAGGTGCTTCCATTCCACAAATATTTATGAACTAAGCACTCTGTGGAATTCTGGGAAGAGGGATTGTAGACAATGTCAGCCAAATTCCAAAAGGTTGGTCTCAAGAAGGCAGACGGGGAGAAGAGACAAGAGAAATTCTTCATAAGGACCCGGCTCCTTACTTCTTTCCCTCCAGTCTCTCCTATCCACACACACACACACACACACACACACACACACACACACACACACATACTCTATTGAGTGGAAAATCTTGTTATTAGGATGCTGAAGTGATGTTGAAGAATCTTTATTTAGATTTCCTGTTTCCAGCCCAAGCCTTGTAACATCCTTAACTCCTTCAGTACACCTTCCAGTTCATGTTGATTTTTCTCTTCTTTGAACTTTCATTGAATTTGAAATCGATAGAATGTAATGACTTTCTAAGTGTTCTTTCTTAATGTGGTGTCCCCACAGCAAGATTCATTTGTTGCACAAGGGTTTATTGAGCTCCTGCTTATTTTTGTGCCAGAACAGTCCTAGGAGCTATGGATAAAAAGAAAGACAGGGTCACTGGGAAGTTTAGGGCCTAATGAAGAGGCACACAAAGAAATTGTTCTGCAAAGTTTGGCCTAAATGTGTAGGAAGGTTCACTGAAAGCACAGGGCAAGGAGAAGCTGAGTGTACACAGAGAAATCAGGGAAGGTTTCTCAGAGGAGGTGACATGTAAGCTAAAGGAACTTGAAGGATGAGTAAGAGTTTTTAAAACATTTTTAGGGGCGCCTGGGTGGCGCAGTCGTTAAGCGTCTGCCTTCGGCTCAGGGCGTGATCCCGGCGTTCTGGGATCGAGCCCCACGTCAGGCTCATCCTCTGGGAGCCTGCTTCTTCCTCTCCCACTCCCCCTGCTTGTGTTCCCTCTCTCACTGGCTGTCTCTCTCAAATAAATAAATAAAATCTTTAAAAAAAAATTTTTTTAATGTAATTCATTTATACTGCCCACCTTCCAAAACTGGATTTGAAGTAGTGTATTGGAAGTTTTGAGGACCAATGTTTGAAAGAATGAATTGGCATCAAGATCCAGTTCAACATCTGTGACAACGTTTTGCATTGCTGACAAGGGTACTAACTGGACAATCATTCCTGCTGCCCTCAAGGAGTACTCCTGAGTGCAAAACAAAATAAATATAAGATAAGGCTCTCTGATCTCAAAGGATTTAAGATCTCTCACCTCTACTATTGCAATATCCTTCTTACCAGTCTCTCGAGTTTAATCTTATTTTCTTCTTTTCCAGTGTATCCCAAATCTCAGTCATTTGGGTCCCACTGTCACCAGTCTTTCCATATCCATCTCTCATCTGCACTATCATGTACTTGTTTCTTTACATTGGCTCTGCTCTTGCTTAACTTCATTGAAAAGGAATTTTTATCTCATTATCATCCGTGAAAAACAAGTATCACTTGCCATAAATAGAATGTTAACCACAAAAATAGTACAATGAAAGTAAAACCACATTATCTAATCTTAGCTGGCTATTGTTGGCTGCCAAAAGTTCTGAGTTTGAGGCCCTAATCTTTCTTTCATAAAGACGAACATTATCAAGACTTAGAGAGGTATTAAAGACATACCAGCACCAAACTGATCATTTCTGCTTGGCTAAATCAAACAGACTGAAAGAGAATTGCAAAAAGAATAACTCTCTCACTACATGAGCTAATGAAATTTAATGTCCCTTTTCCATTTCACTTACAATCAGCTTCTGCAACACATAAAGTCTGCTCATGCTGGGTACCACATATTTATAAACACTGCTCTGATCCATCCCTCTCATAGCCATCAGAATGATCTAACTCAATGTTATTATTTCTCTCCCCCATTCAAAATCCTTCAATAGCTCTTCATTACCTAAGGAAAGAAATCTTACTTCCTTACCATGGTCTATAAGATCCTCCTGGATCAGGCTTAGCCTACCTCTCCACCTTCAACTTTTGTCATCCTCTTTAACTTTATTCCACCAACACTGAACTATTTGTAGTTCTCAGAATGCACCATAGACTCTCATGTCTCTGTGCTATTCCCTCTACATGGCATGCTGTTCCCCAACTACACCTACCTTATCCTCTTTCATTTCCCTTCTATGTTCATTTCTGTTTATTGCTTAGTGCCCTACAAATACACACACATACACACACACATGCACGTGCAAGACATACCATACCAGCTCCAAACCACAACAGGATTCCTTCCAAAACACCTGCCTCTTTTTTCTGCGGGATCTTCCTGCACTGCCTCACCCATGTGTCTCTGGCAGGCACCAACAAGTTCTCACACAACTCCACACCTCTTATCACAACTGATTGGGGTACAGGTGGTCAACCGAACCAAGGTGAACCAGCCAGAGTTCCTGAGAATTTCCTGTGAGAAGCAAAAAATTGGCATCACTCTTTCTCTGCTTTAAGATGTAGAGAGAAACAGGCAAACAAAGCAGAGAGGGATTCTCCACTCCATTTGTGCTGCAGACCAGGTATTTCCTTGCAACTCCTTCTTTCAGGTCATTCACCTTATCCTTTTATGTTATGAAAGAGACCCAGTATCTTTACATTTAAGTCTTTTTCCTAAAGTACTTCAAATTGAGTTTGTTATTTATGACCACGTAATCTAATACATTCCTAATTATCCTTGAAGTCCCAACGCAAGTGCTACTCTTTGGTGAAGCCTTCCCTGACTCTTCCAAGCCAACAAAGTGCCCTTCTTTTATGCCTTCCTGCGTCTTGTAACACTGGACCCCATTTCTAACGAGTATCTTTGTCATCTTGACATTTTTGTGTGAGAAATAGTGTTCTATCCTCTTTGCCTGTTTTGATTATTTCATTTACCACCTGATGGGAAGGGAAACTTAGAACATAACAACCTATTGACAGTATGCCCTAAGTAAAGTTGATATTGAGTGAAAAAAGGGCTTTTAAGTTTCAGCTGTTCTACTATGAAGAATTTTTTTTTAACCAAGTTGAATCCTAAAAAGAACTTTAAACAACTTTCAACTACAAGAACTCTCTTCTGCTGCCCAACCAGGATGAAACTAGAAATGCACCCCATAAACAGCAACCACCAAGGGGGAGGTGGTGCCTGGATATGCAGCAGAAAGACTGAGGAACACCCGGAGGGGAGATTCAGAGAAAAAAAAGGAGGTCTGGGAGAGAAGGGACTATAGTAGTCCTATCCATCGTTGAATCTCTGTGAATGAGAAGCAGGCCCATAAAGGAATGTTTTCCACCACCCATGAATGTTCATCTGCGATTGTACTTGGCCAAGTAAGACCGAATTCTCTTAGGTAATTGATTGAACCTATGCACCTTTTCAAATGTTGCAAGGCATCACGGGGTCATATCTGTTTGCATATTGATCTCATTTCTAGACTGGATGCTCCTTTTCAAAAGAGATTCTTTCAGTCTTGGCACGTTGGGCATCAGTGTCTAGCCCACTCTTGAGTTGGACTTTGATGCTTACAGCCTATATTTAAGTTAGGAATGCTTTCCAGCTGCAGGTATCAGAATAACCAGTCATAATGGTTCAAACAGTAAAGACATGTAATTATCTGACATGAACAGTCTGGATGCTGGCAGCCCCAAGGTACAATGCTCCATGACATCTAAAGGACCTAGGCTCCTTCTGCTCTTCCACCCTTGGCTTTTTGGTTTTATCTTAGGCTGCTTGTCTTGTGAATGCAAGATGGTTGCCACAATTCCAGGTGTCTCATCTTCAGAAAAGCATATACAAGAAAGGAAGAAAGTGGACTGAGTGGGTAAAGAAGTTTTCCTTTATCAGGGAGGAAAAATCTTTCTCAAACACCCCTTCCTCCCCACCTGGTAAACTTCCTCTTATATCGCATTGGCTAGAACTGAGCCACATGGCCATCCCTAGCTACTAGAGAGGCTGGCAAAACCAGTGCAGTCTAGGACTTTTCCATAACTGTGAAAAGTACTTGTATTGCTCGAAGGATTGCCCTTAGACAGGCAAATGGGGCACTGGCTTTCCCCGCAATTTTCCCATTTGTGCTGGAGACTGGCGGGGGCTAACAGTGCTGTCTAGGTGGAGTATCTTGAGCCTAGGCCGGGATCCAAATGTACCTCTTCCCTCATTACATTTCTTGCTTCGGGCACTCTTGGACCCTCTATTCTGCACATGGAATTGATTGGAGGCCCGGAAAAGCTCTTAGATTCATACCTATGGGATCTCTACCAGCCCGTGGCTGGATCCTCCATCCAGAAGAGTGACCTGGAGCATAGATTGCCTCACTGGCCTCTGTGTCACTTCCTTGGAAGGATTGCCCAAGATTGGGCTGCCAGAATGGTACTGGCATGCTGATTTGGGGTGACTCTCACATCATACACAGGATGAATTTAGGGCTCTGGGTTACTGATGGTTCTCTGCCAAATTTTGACTCTAGCTTTGCGTGTAGGCCCACGCATTGGTCCTGACTGGCCATATTCCAACTGCAGTGCTGCTTCTGGTCTACCTGAGGGCAGCTGGCGTGGGGAGCAGGCACTCTTCACTCTGTGCTGGCACCCAGGGCAGTTACCCCTTCTTCTCCATGGGTTCCCCACCAGGTTTTCAGCAGTGGTGAATCCCTCCCAGGGCTTTCTAGTTCCACAATGCCAGCAGGCCCTTCTGGTTGGGGTCCTCTCTTGCCTCTGATCAATGCAATGACCTCTTGCACTTCCTGGTCAGTCCTCAGCCAAGTGGACGAGGGATGGCTGTTCCTTGTGCTCTTCTTGTCTATCCTCTCCTCCCCACCAGGAGCAGTGTGTGCAGGCAGGGGTGTGGTCAACACTGAAAGAGATAGCATTCTAGGATCGCAGGGATTAGAGGTGGAGTTCAAGAGAAGACCTGGGGCTGGAAGATGCATTTTCTACCTTGATAAGGTTGCTGTGAGAGTTAAATGAGATCGAAACCATGAGAATCCTTTGTGATATATACAAGTGCACACGGATAGTAGTTATTTTTACTTGAAATATAAGAAAACGAAAAAGGAGGAAAGCTAAATGACCCCCCAAGATAAAAAGACCCCATGGGAATATTTTGGGGAAAGAAAGCTCTGATTTTAGGCAGCCTGGGATTGACACCAAGCTCTGCCTCCCCCCAGCTGTGTTAGTTTGGTTTCTGGGCCCTGGTTCCATTTTATAAAGTGGTGATAATAATAGACCTCCACCAGAGGATTTGGGTGAGCATTAAATGAGGAGCTGCTTATCAAGAGCTTAGCCCTGTTTCTGACATATAGTAGATACTTGATAAACAGTAGTCATTGTTCTCATTTTACTGCACAGGTGTTTGTACCAGAGCTACAGATCCCCTGGGAGACAGCCCTGCTCTGCACTAGAAATAAATTGCAAGAAAGAATTTTCGAAATGAGATTGACAGAGGGGCACCTTGGTGACTCTTAGTTAAATGTCCACCTCTTGGTTCCGGCTCAGGTCATGATCTCAGGGTTGTGAGATGGAGCCCTGAGGGCTCCATGCTCAGCACAGAGCCTACCTGAGAGTCTCACCCCCTGCCCCTCCCCTCACTTGCACGCGGGTACTCTCTCTCCGAAATAAATAAAATCTTAAAAAAAATAAGATTGATAGAGGCTGCACCAATCTGTTAGGGTATCTGGCATTTGAGAGACAATATAGCAGGCGGGTAGGAGCACAGACTTGAGAGCCAGGAGACTTGGGTTTGAATCCTGGCTCAGTCATGTAATATTTATAAGACCCTTGGGAAGTTGCTTAGCCTCTCTGTATCTCAATTTCTTCACCTGTAAAATGGGTCCTTGCGAGGAGTGAGTAAGTTAAGGTCCATTAAGTGTTTAGGATGGTGGCTGGCACATGGTGTTAGAAATTATTCAATACTGGGATGCCTGGATGGCGCATCTGACTCTTGATTTTGGCTGGCGTCATGATTCCAGGGTCATGAGATTGAGCCCCATGTGGGGCTCACACTGGGTGAGGAGCCTGCTTAAGATTCTCTGTCTCTTTCTCCCCCTGCATCTCCTCCACTTTGCTCCCTCTCTAAAAACAACAACAACAACAACAACAAAAACCAAACCCAGAAATTATTCGATACTATTAATTTTATAATTTTGAATTCATTTAAAATTCAAAATAAAGTTTGTTCTTAAAAATCCCAGTTGGCTTTTATTTCAAGGGGCCTGCATTTTAGCAACTGGAAAAAAAAAGCGCAGAGATATACCCCGTGTCTTTGTGTCACTGCTTATGCTGTCCCCTTTGCCTGAAATCCCTCCTTTTGACCCACAAAACTGCTGCATACTCTCTCCTCCCTCAGGACCAGAGCTCATTCTCTCCTGCTCCCTTCTCTCAAACCGGACTGATGTCTCCTTTTTAGTCATCTGTGCATTTCCTGACATTCCTGATAAATGTTTCTTCAACGGAAAGCTGAAAGAGAGTAAGGTGCATGATTTTAAACTCATATTTTGCAGACAAATACAGAATTGTGGTTCATCATGGAGCTGACATCCTTCCTCTCAGAGGACTCCAGGACATGGTGCTTCTAAACCCCAGGAGGAAAATACACAAAGAATAACAAACCATCCCATCTTTAACTAGAAAGAGCTCCAGCTCCCACGGCTGGAACAGTCAGGTAAAGTGAACAGGAGTGGGCTGTAGGTCCAGGAAAGTTTTCGTCCGAATCCCAATTCTGTCATTCAGTGGCTGGTGGCCTGCGAACCAAACATCTGAGCCTATTTTCTTACCTATCTGTTGAGGTCAATACCAGCCCCAAGAGGTAATTTGAGGATAAAATGAGATAGTGCAATGCTGGCATGTAGAAAATGCTTAATGAATTGTTAAGTGAATGAACGGTGCTTTAAAACAAAACAAACAGTACTGTTATTGGCTGAAGCTACACGGCCTTTGAAAGCACAGGGTTGCTTAACGTTGTACACGACTTGTCCTTCTCAGCATATCGTTCCCCACCTTGTCCTGGAGGGCCTTCACACAGCTTCTCAGACACGCAGTCTGGGGTTAATCTGCCATCGAGAAGCCCAGGCAGGCGGAGATTTGGCAAACCCCTTCCCCACACCCCTCTCCTCTCCAGCTGGCTCAGAAAAGCTTCACATTTGCAGCTTCCATGGCAATTACAAGAACCTACCCCCTTTTATTGTTTTTCTTTTCCCAGTGATGGAGCAATCACATGATTTCAACAGGAAAAACAACTCTGGAATCAGAGACTGTCTGGATTGAGCCACAGACTTTCTGGTCTCCGTGTCTGAGTCCCTGGAGAGAAAAGACATTGGATGCTGGTGGGACGGGGGATGAGCTGGGCAGGAAGCTGGGCCAGCATATGCTCACACCAGGCTGGCCAACTGAGCAGATTCTGTCTTGGGATCAAAAACAGTCCAGTTGCAACGAGGAGCTCGTGTTTCCTGAGTGTGGAGGAGCGGGCACTTTACAGGTGGTGTCAAATTTAATCATCACAACACTCTGAAAGGCGTGTTCATCATCTTCCCTACATCAGTGAGGACAGTGAGGCTCCGAGAGGGGCCTCGGAGGAGCGCACAGGAGGCAAGAGCTGTGCCCGCATTCCATACCTTCTACAAGCCCCCGGAGCCTGTGTGTTATCTCCTGGCCCCACCAAACCCCAAAGAGCACACGGATCTCCTGGGATCTTGGGGGAAATGCAAGTTCTGAGTCACTAGGTCCAGGAGAGGGCCGAGACTCTGCATCTCTAACAATCTTCCCGGGGATGCTTCAGATCCAGGGGCTTTCACTGCCAGGGTAAGACCAGTGGGGCTCCCACCTTGGATGCACATTGGAATCACCTGGGAGCTTTCAAACATGCTGATGCCCAGGCCCCATCCTAGAGCTGGCAACTGGATAGGGTACAACGCTGCGCAGGACTGCTGAAACTCCCCGGTGGCTGCTTGAGCCTCTAGGGCCCAGACCTCGCTTCGCTGGGGGGTGAAAGGGTAGGGGATATCTGCAAGCTCCTGAAGCTCCGGGGTCACCCTACATGCCCCTTTCCCAGACACAGAGGCTCTAGGGATGGGCTCTGAGGTCGCCCT
Organism: Ursus americanus; assembly: GCF_024610735.1. Taxonomy (NCBI): domain Eukaryota; kingdom Metazoa; phylum Chordata; class Mammalia; order Carnivora; family Ursidae; genus Ursus; species Ursus americanus. Next base: position 25,482,237 of record NC_142152.1, read on the forward strand.
TGCAGTGGCCTCTCTCAGCAAACTTCCAGCCTAGGACGAGGCCAGAGCCGCCACCTGTTTCCTTGAAATAGTTCGCAGCTGTGCTGGTGACCTCACCGCCCTGGCTCAGTCTCGGGCCAAGCTGCGATCTGGAAAGCCCTCTTCCCCAGTCCTTCATTCAGGTCGGCTTGGGGCTCCCCCGCGCGGCCGGGCAGCGGGGGCGGGCTGGGGGTGGGAGGAAGAGGCCCTGGCTAGGCGGGAGCTGCAGGGGAGGACCTGCCCCCCCCCCCGCCCCCCGGGACCCAAGGTGGCCGGGCTGTGAGCGCTGCTGGCAGCCTTGCCCCTGGTCCCTCCACAACACGGGAACTGATGAAATCGCACGTTCTCCTCCTCCCTCTCAATGATGTCTAAACAAACACACGTTGGAGTACACAAGCGAAAACGGAAAGGATGTCTCCTTTCCCCTTACGCTTCCTAGAGGCAACCACAGGTTTCCGTGGGGCTCATAGCCAACCAAACTTTTTGCTATGCATAAATACGTATATTTACACACACGTAATTACTGTTTTATAAACAAAAGTCACCATGTAATATTTTCCCAAACATTATCTTGGATATCTTTTCCGTACATACACATACACACACGTTATTTTAGAGTATCTCAAACTTGTCTGGGAATCAGAATCTCCTGGGGGCACTTTTTAAACACACAGTCTCACCCCAGACCCGCTGAGTCAGAATTTCTCAGAGGCCTGAGAAGTATTTAGGGATTTGTATTTTTAATAAGTGTTTTGGGTAGTTCTTTTTTTTTTTTTTTTTTAATTTTAAAATTTTTAGGGGCACCTGGTTGGCTCAACTGGAAAAGCATGGAACTCTTGATCTCAGGGTCATGAGTTTGAGCCCCAAGTTGGGTTGGGTATAGAAATTACTTAATTTTTTAATATTTAAAAGTTGAGATATAACTGACATATAACATTGTATTCGTTTTAGGTACAACATTTCAGGTGGTTTTTGTGGAAAATGTCTTGCCTTTTTATTTATTTTTTAAATAATATTTTTTTATTATATTATGTTAGTCACCATACAGTATATCCCCATGTCTTGCCTTTTTAATAATTGTACCTGTGCAATATAAGGATGTACCATTGTTTAATTATTGGCCCCCAATTGTTGAACATTTAGGTTGTTTCAGTAGTTTCTTCAAACTCTACACAATACTACAAACATATGCACTATACAGGTACCCATGAATGTGTTTCTGAAGAACTGAAGGATGGTTTCCAAGGAGCAGAAGCTTCCCTGAAACTTCTTGTCCCATCTCAGAGTGTGTGTGTCTGAAGCATGGAACCTCAGAGCAGGGCAGAAGCTGGAAACCTGCATAGTCAAGACCAGTACCGTCCACCGAATATGCAAGGTGAGTCGCAGACATCATTTAAGCTTTTCAGTCACCACATTCATTTTAATCATATATTTTATTTAAGTTGATATATCAAAAGTATTATCTCAACATATAATCAAATGAAAATTACTAATAAAATACTTTACATTTTTTCATGCTAAATCTTTGAAAATCGGTATGAATTATACCCTTGACAGCACCCCTCACCTCAAACTAGCCACAGTCCAAGGGCTCAGCAGTCCCATGAGGCAAATGGCTATTGTATTGGGAAGTGCAGATCTAGATCTTTTATTTTCCTGGGGAGATAATTGAAGGGGACAGGAAAGGCACAATTGTGTAGCGTCTACACTGCACTTGTCCCTGAAGGGACACTTAACATTCATCATTGTTAATTGAGGGGTGAGATCTTTGCAGAGGATTAAGCTGAATAATATTTCGGGTTAAAGACATCGTCTCTTCAGAACAGCCCTATGAAGAAGGCAGGGCATGGGTTCTTGTGATGCCCATTGTTTCAACTTGAGGTTGATAATTTGTGTGGATCACAGAGCTGCAAACACAGAGGAGGAACCAGAACCATGTCTTTAGATTTCAGAGTCTGTGCTTTTTTTCTTAATCCCACAGATCTCTCTACAACAGTTGTTTAAAATCCATTCTTACGTTAACGCGAAGAGAGAACTGACAACAAATTAAGAGAATTATGAGAAGTCACATCATCAATCTAAAGAGTGTGCGATTCTGGAGACTCGTGGTTAAAAACATGTGTGCTGACGCCTCCTGGTGGAGATCAGAGTTATTGCAAGCCACTGGGAAATGCGCCTGTGGGCCTTCCTAGTTCACCGAGTATACAAAAATAGGACAACTATTACATAAAGGTCATTGAAATAAAAAAAAAAGATTCCTCGTACTGGGAAAAGTTGGGAATCATTGAGGTAGATGTCTTTGTCTCAGACTGTCAGAGGGATGGTCACAAACTGAATAGCTGCGGGTTCTGCTTCAGATATATCTTTTTTAATTTTTAAAGTATGTACAATCATACTTGGTCATATCTCAGTTCCTAAGTTTACAAGTGGGTGTGTTAGTGTGTCTATTCTACGGCTAGGTTGTCAGCTCCTCAAGGGGGAAAGACTTGAACCCTAATTTAAGGCTCTGGACATTCTGAGCACGTGAATGAATATTGTTGATTGCCCGGGGAAAAAATGGGTTAAGAGCGTAAAATAAATATGGTATTTGTAATGGAAGCTATTGATTTTGCCCACCCTGAATCCTTTTCTTTCCCCCTCAAACCACAGAGCCCAGTGAGGCTGTCAGTCAAGGACCCTGCTTCTCCTGGCTGACGGGTGGGCCTAGAGATTTGGCTCTTTCTAGATAGTGACAGGGCAATGCTTCATCTTCAACAGCCGGGCCAACAATTTCTATTGACTAGATCTTTAGGCTCTCTAATGCTTCACCTTTTTCTAGTATGATTCTGAGACCTCCCTCCCCCTGCCCCCCAGCCTAATGATACATTCCTTTTTCATTATTTCCAGAATAAATCTAAAATATAATGTATTACATTTCCATTTAATTCTACAAGCATTTGGAAGTTTGAGCAAGTTCTCATAAGCATCAAAGGAATGGGAGACTTCTAGTTGTCAAACATACAACTAGCCGTTTTCCTCCAGAGATCAAAATGGCAACTAACAACTCAATTGGTAAGATTGTCTTTTAAAAATGTTATACTATAATTTGGTAATCCCCAAGGGTCTTGGACACCAGCAAGAGCTGTTAGGTAAGGACAAAGAGAAACCCTTTGTGATTTGGCTTCAGACTGGGGCCTGTTAAAGCTGGAAGACTAGCAGTTCAGGCTCCTGGTGCTGGAGCCACACTGCACCCCCTTTAGTCATTAACCATGACTGCAGCAGGCTGACATGGGGAATTAGGTCCTCCATCACCCAAGAGAGACCCACTGAGGTCAGCTGCCCTGCTAACACTACAGGTCTTACCCCTTATGACCTCTCCCTCCCTACCAGCCCCACACTCCTGACCCACCACAACCCCTCACTAACCCCAACGCCTCAACAGGAGGGGACACATCCTGACCTCCACCCACAGATCCTCAGACTGGGTCCCCACTCTTGGCCAGGCTTCAGAGAAAGATCTGGGTCCTTCCACCAAAGCTAAGGTGGCAGCACTGAGTTATTTTTAGAGACCATATTTGCAAGCACTAAAAAATCAAATATTGGGGCACCTGGGTGGCTCAGTCAGTTAAGCATCCACTCTTGATTTCAGCTAAGGTCGTGATCTCAGGGTCATGGGATCGAGCCTTGGATTGGGCTCCTCGCTTAGAGGGGAGTCTGCTAGAGATTCTCTCTCTCCCTCTGCCTCCACCCTCCACCCAGTGCTCTCTCTCTCTAAAAAATTTTTTAAAAAATCTTTCAAAATCGAATATTAACAAATTCAAGGTGCTATAACAACAATACCAACACAATGATGTCACCGCTGTTGACTATGGACAAGCTACCATATTCGTAGTGATTCTACAACCTGTGAAAAGAATGTCAGTAACCTCCATGTTTTTTGGGTTTTGCTCATTATTTTATACAAGTTAACCATGAACAAAATGCCCTAGCAGTGGCTTTTGGACTAAGCCATGGGTTTTATTGGGAGTGGAGTCAGCGCTGAATGCATGAATCCATACTCAATGCCAGTTGATGGCAACCTGATGACGAAATTTAGACAAGAGCTTAATGAGGCTTCATTCAATTGGGTGGCAATGTTAATGGCAGAAGGGGGAAGTTTCCAGACACTGAGCATGTAAAGAGCTCCTCACTGTCTTCTGATATTCTGTGCCTAGGAAATGAGTCACTGAAGGCAAGAACGTTGGAGGAAATTTTGGTTGCAGAATATTCACCAAATCAGGCGGGGACTCTTTGCCCAAGAACAGAAGTTACTGTGGCAAGAGTGAAAAGTCATTGGCTGGGATTCACATCCGGCCACGTGGCCGTTACCTGTGTGCTTGAGCAGAGAGATGAAGATGGGAAGTCCAGGAAGCTCCATTTTTGAGCTCCACACAGAGTTTCCTTCCAGCTGGGGGGGTGTTATGGGAAACCCCGCGGTGATAAAATCTGACCCCTGTGTTGTCACAGACACAGACAGTGGAGACAGAGCCCCCTGCTGTTCTAGCAAATCCTTAAATCCAGCTACGGAGAATATCCTTCCATCCTTCCATTGGTGATGTAAAAGGGGGACAGTGCTGGTTTTGCCAACACTGTTTAAAGAAGATGTACCAAAAAGTACAAATGCTGTTACATTCAGATTTTTTCTTTTTAAAAAAAGAGGGAGGGAGGGTGTGTCCACATGTGCCTGGGAGCGCGAGTCTGGGGAGGGGCAGACAGAGAGCGTCTCAGGCAGACTCCCTGCCCAGTGCCAGCTGGCACAGGGGCTCCATCCCACGATCCATGAGATCACGACCTGAGCTGAAACCAGGAGTCTGATGCTTAACCAACGGAACCACCCAGGCGCCCCAGTTTTTTGACTTTTGTCAGAATGTTTGTATAGGTGACATAATCACATGGTTCAGGGTATACAGTCCAAAGTGTATCTCCCATCTCTGTCCTGTCACCACTCAGTTTTCCTCCTCCAAGCACACCGATGTCACTAGCACCACATCTATTTTTGTCCTGCGGTAACTGAGGCACATATGCGTACATATGCATTCGTCCTCTCCGTTTTTACAAGAGTAGAGCCATTTTGTAAACATTCTGCTCCTTGCATTTTTCATTTAATATATTTTGGAGATCTTGTCATATTAATATGCAGGAGGACTCCTACTTTTTTTGTGGTTACATAGTATCATATTCCTTGGGTGTAGCATAATTTGACCAACCAGTTCTTACTGATGGACATTTACATGATTTCTCATCTTCTGCTATTACCAGCAGTGTTGCAATCCTTTGCACCACACGTTCTCAACAGGGACCATATCACATCTAAAGGGATGCAAGTGTGTTCTTGGCAGGGGGAAAAAAATCCTCCTCTATTTATAAAGCACAGATACACACAGAGTACTTAAACACATATTCAGTATATGTGTGGTATCAAAATTTTATGAGGGTGGAAGCAGGTGATTAGGGGAAGAACAAATCCACAAAAGTTCCTTGGGATACCAGCAATGCAACAAAGTGGCCAAACACTCACACTGCCTTAGTCCAGTCCCTGCTGCCAGCAGGACACAGGATCGCCATGACTGGCGTAGACCTGGCACATACTCTGGAACTGGGCACGTTGATGTTGGAGCAAAGCTGGGATGCTACCGGCAGGAAGATGAGGGTGACTGACTTTAGTCTCGAGGCTGCTGGCGTCTGGACCAGGCGCATCCTACTCGGAGCACGAGGACCCTGGGAGCCCCCCTTCGACTCTCTGTCCATGTGAGGCCGAGGACCTGGGATGGACGAATGAACACAGCTTTCCAGTGACAACCTTGCCTCTTTCTTGACTTATTCAGAACCAATTGAAATAGTAACATAGTTTTCTCTTGATTTTAGAGTATCTAGATTTTAAGAAGTCCTCACAAATGTCGTCACTCAGTCAAAGTCCATTTATTCCTCCCCGCTGACTTACTCGTTCAACACCAGTAAGAGTTTAGGATAAGTCTTAACCTCCTTTTGACATTCTTTGAGGAAAGGGGTAATGAATTTGCTAAGAGAGTAGAACTTAATGTTCTCACGCACAAAAGAGAGAGAGAGAGAGATCCATTTGTGAGGTGATGGTTGTATTAATTAACTAGAAAGGGGGGGACCCATTCCCAATGAATATGAATATCAAACCACCACCATGTACGCTTCAAATATCCTAGAATTTTATATGGCAATCATACGTCAACGAGCTGAAATTGGGGGGAAAAAAACAATTAAAAAAAAAACTATTGTGAGCCCTGCTCCTGTTCAGGGCTAGTTAACACAGGAGAGCATTTATCCCCTGAAGACATGTGGGGCTCACACACATGTGAGCCTCCTGTTTCTCTTGGATCCCCTTTCTGGGGCACACACAGAGACGAGGGAGCCATTTCCCTCACCACACCCCGCTGTTTCCTTTCTCAGTCCGTCAGACTTGTTTTCCTCCTCGCGAAAGATTGCCAACCCTTGCCCGGCCTTCCTGGGGCGGAATCGGCTTCCTGCTTCTGACCTGCGTCTATTCTTTCCTTCATCAGGAGCAGAGCCAGGTGGGAGGGTTGGCCAGTGGGGCGGATCCCTCAAGTCACGAGGGGCAAGAACATGTCACCGAAATGCTAAAACCCACCCATGAAATGCAACCAGGTGAAGAACACCTTGTTTCCAAGAATTCCTCTCAGGGAGGGTGCACCCTGGGGCCGGAAGGGCTGCTTCAGGCAGTGTCTGGAGGGAGCGGCAGGACCCCTCACGCACCCACGGCACCTGCTCTAGGAATCCCGGTGGCCCCCAGCTGCTTTCCAGGGAAGGGGGTCCCTTTTACGTAGAACATGTTTCCTGCTTGAATTATGCACATTCAGGGTGAGCTGGAAGGCTCAGGATGGTGGGGGAAGGCTGAGTTGCCCTCCCACCTTCCACCTCTTCTCTAAATGGAGTTGAACAAATATTTATTTATTTAAAAAGATTTTATTTATTCATTTGAGAGAGAGACAGAGCACAAGCAGAGGGAGCAGCAGAGGGAGAGGGAGAAGCAGACTCCCTGCTGAGCAGGGAGCCTAATGTGGGGCTGGATCCCAGGACCCGGAGATCATGACCTGAGCTGAAGGCAGATGCTTAACCATCTGAGCCACCAGCCACCCCTTGAACAAACATTTAAAGAATATTACTTTGATCTGTGTCCATGATTAGCCTAGGGGTCCCGGTCTAGTTGTAATCGGTGTTCATATTTTCTAAGACCTTTCTTTGTTTGTTGGAAACATACATTTAAAAAGAAAAAAAAAAGTGGGGCACCTCGGTGGCTCAGTCAGTGAAGCATGTGCCTTTGGCTCAGGCTCAGGTCATGATCCCCAGGTCCTGGGATCAAGCACCCCCCCCAATCGGGCTCCCTGTTCAGTGGGGAGCCTGTTTCTCCCTCTCCCTCTGCCTGCCGCACCCCCTGCTTGTGCTCTCATGCACTCTCTCTCTGTCAAATAAATAGATAAAATTTAAAAAAAGAAAGAAAAAGAAAAAAAGTTTTCCAATAATCACTCAAGTCCCCGAAGCCATAAAGGAAAAAATTGATATATGTGACTCCACAACCAAAAGCATGATGACCGAAACCACCACAGCCATAGTCAGCAAATATCAAAGTGGGAAAAGACTGCGATTCATTTTACAGCAAGAGGTTAATTTCCTTAATATATAGAAAACTCATAAAAAATCAATAAGGATCAATAATCCTAATTGGAAAAGTGAACAAACGACACGATGAATGGTCCACAGAGAAAGAATTCCATGACTCCCGGTACGCGGGGATGGTCATCTGCACTCAACAGAAATGCAAGCTAACAGCATTGCGAGGCTCTGGAGATTCTTACTGGAAAAATGAGATCATCTTTTGTGGCAGACATTCTCCCTGCCCATTCTGAGCTAACTGTAGTGAGAGACACGTCCTGTGCACAAAGAGGTAAACTGAGGTAAGCTTAAAAAGATGAGTTTATTTGGGGATAACAGAGGAACTGGAATTCGGGACAAGAGAACTCTAGCAAGTTGCAGGTGAGTCCGTTGAGGGTTTGGGGTAGCTATGTGTGTGGGCAGGGAATGGAAAGAGGGGAGAGATCAGTTAAAGTCCATTAAAATTTAAAAAATAATGGAGACCAGCTTTGAAAGCTTCCCAAGCAGACAAAACTAGCCCAGTCACACAAACAAAGCTCCAGTCAGCCCCTTTGTGGGACCAACCCAACCTAGTCATCTCCTGCTCACGCCTCTGGGGAAACTTCCCAGGGTTGATACGAGACGACCTCTGATCAACTTCTCATCCCAGAACATTCCAAAAACTATCACTTTTCTGTAAATCAGGCACTTATGGGAAATCCGTCTCTTAGTCCTTAAGTTTGGTCTCCCTGAGGGCACATGCATGAGATTTTCCATTTTGTTCCAGTTCTATTTTAGATTGAAATGGTTTCACACCCACCACAAGGGCCTGCTTCTGTCTGTTTCTCAGCTTCTCGTGGGTGTGGAAAGAGTAAGACTGGAAGACGGAGGACAAGGAGGCTTCGGGAGGCAGCGTATGGAGGGACCTCTGGGAGCGGGCCTCTGCTTCCCACGTCCTCGCATCCAGCAGCAGGGTAGACAGGACGGCGTGTGGGGCTGCTGTCAGACAGCCTCAGCCTTCTGCTACCTCGGTGTTTTAAAAACAAAACAGCACAAGAGGGGCAAGGAGACTGCGCTGATGTTGCCAAATGGAGGCCCAGACGATAAACACGGGGAGTCTGGAGGGTGGGAAGATGACTGTGGGTGGGGGTGAAGGGACACTTCCAGCACGCCTCGAGGGCCCTCTACGTAGAGGCAGGGGGGCCTCTGTTTGAGAATCCAAGCTGTTTTTGCTTTGTCTCAGGATCTTCGCAGGAAAGAACTCTCTGAGAGCAGTCAAAGCACAAAGATACGGAGCAGGGACGCTGGACTAGAGATGGATGAGGGGACACATTTCAGTACAGCCTGGGGTCTGGACCTTAGTCTGTCCCTGATGCCAGCTTCTGCGAGAGTCTGGGGGGCAGCTGTACACCCGAAGGAGCTGCTTCATGAACGTCTCTCTTCAGGGCGGGAGCACACGGTGAAGCTCCTTTGGAGCCATTGACTGGAATGGGGCTGAGGGACACATTCTCCATGGGAAGTATCTCCGTGCCCTTTGGGGCAGGGGCCCACATCGTACAAAAGAAATATCACCCCTGGAGAAGACGGGAGACATTACCTGAGTTAGCAGGAGATCCCAAGACCATGTCTGAGGCTGCCTGGAGTCCAACTAAGTGGAGGGAGGTGGGTCCAGGGTTCTCACAGAGAGTGGAGCTGGAAGCCAAAGAAATATGTCGATGTGATAATATTTTTACCTCTGAGGTGACAGTATCTGCGAACACACTGGATTGGTTAGATAGGAGACAGGTGGAGTAAGAAGGGCCAGGTTGTTGGGATTCTGGCAGCAAGCTTGGGGAGGGCTTTAGCCTGTAATGGTGAGCTATGGATGGTTCTTGAGTGGAGGAAATGCGTGTCTCTTGCAAATTGTTTGAGCAAGATTAGTCTGATATACAGGGGAGATCGAAGGGGAGGGGAGCAGAGATGACATGGAGACGCTAAATGGTAGGACTGGAAGATCTTAGCCAACATAATAATAAGCAGGCGTGAAGAGGGTGGAGGAGGTGAGACAGAGCACAGGGGAAGCATCTGTTTTCAGATGGGGGTGTCTCCTCTGCCTCCAGCCCTTGCCTCCCCATTTCCTGGCTGACTCCAACTTGTCCTCTACACTCCAGCCCTTCTTTCAGGAGATCCTCCAGCTACCACCTCCCTCTGCCAGCCAGGGGGCGGGACCCCACCTCCATCACTCCCTCACAGCCAGGGTGGGCAGGGGCCACCGCCATCACTCCCTCCCAGCTGGGGGGGGGGGGAGGCAGAGCCACACCACCTCCATCACCCCATCACCCCCCTGACCCACGGGGTTGGAAGTGTGCCTTGGTCTGCCCCCTCTCTGGGCTGTGTGTCTCTCTTAAGGGCAGCAAGCTTGATTTTTCAGTGTTACACTGTGCGCCCAACATGCATGTTATATGTGCTTATGGGGCTAGAAAAGAGGGAAGAGTCTAAAATGCCTCACCGGTTCTGGTTTCTTTAATTTTCTTTTTGTTTTTGTTACATCTTAATTTTTTTCAGATGTCGTCTTAACAAGTGAAAGTCGTACTGATGCGTGCGCAGCATAGGGGTAAGGCCGTGATTCTCAACGTTTCAAAACCTATCATTATGCAATGGAGCTTTTTAAAGATTCTTTTTCACCTAATCGTCTTCCTCCCAGCTCCCCATGGATAAAATCTTAATGCCGCACATTCACTGTGTATCTGTGTGTGTGCTGGGGTCCTTGGAGGGTGACAACCGACTGTAATATCTAAGACTTTTTCACATACTCCCTCCCCCAACAATAAAAAATTTTCCCCCTTTGGGAACATGTCACCCCTATGGAGAATACATGGTGTGGGGTGAGTGCATTTGTTTCTCTGGACTGTTGTAACAAGTTACCACAAACATGTGGCTTAAAACAGCAGAAATTTATCGTCTGACAGTTCTGGAGCCCAGAGGTCCAAAATCAAGTTGTCAGCAGGGCTAGGCTCCCCCAAGGCTCTAGGGGGGAATTGTTCCTTGGCCTCTTGTAGCTTCTGGTGACTCTGGACACTTGCTGGCTTGTGTCTGTGTCACTCCAGTCCCTTCCCATGGACTCTCTCCTGTCTTCCCCTTTTCTGTCAGTGTCGAATCTCCTTCTGTCTTTCTCTCAGGACATCTGTCATGGGATTTAGGGCCTGCCCTGATATTCCAGAAGATCTCATCTGGAGATCCTTAACTTTTTCCAAAACAAGGCCACATTCACAGGCGCCTAGGTCAAGGAATGAAAATGTCTTGTTGGAGCCACCACTGAAGCCACCACAGTGACTAAAATATTTTTAGGGGACGCCTGCCTGTGTCAGTGACACAAGCAAAAAAAAGCTCTGTGAACATTTCACAACGCACAGTGCTGGTCCGGTGTGGTTATTCAAATTCTGCGGCGCTTCTAGCAGTTACAAGGATTTTGTTGGGGGAAGCCGGGGAGGATAGGCCCCTCAGATTTCCCCCATCCCCAGAAAAGACCTCATTTTTTTCCCTCCGCCCCCTCTCCTCAGGTGTAGCCATTTGGTGCCCTCTAGTGGATCTTTTGGTAACTGCAAGTCTTAATTTTCCCAGGAAAAGATTCAGATTTTAAACGATTAGCTATAAGAGCCATAGAACAACAATTAGGGGCGCCTGGGTAGCGCAGTCGTTAAAGCGTCTGCCTTCGGCTCAGGGCGTGATCCTGGCGATCGGGGATCGAGTCCCACATCAGGCTCCTCTGCTGTGAGCCTGCTTCTTTCTCTCCCACTCCCCCTGCTGTGTTCCCTCTCTCGCTGGCTGTCTCTCTGTCACATAAATAAATAAAATCTTTAAAAAAAAAAAAAAAAAAAAGAACAACAATTAAACAACGGCAGAAGGGACTTGGGGCATCTACATTATAACCCACCACAACTTACCGTCCACTCTCGGAGAAGCGGAGCGGGGCACAGGACGCTGGCTGCGCTGTGGCTTCTGTACTCTTGTTTCCTGCTTTTCAATTTGCAAAGGGCTCTGTCCCTTCAGTGGGCTGCCTTCAGTGTGCTGTCCTGCCCTCTGTCTGGAGCACAGTCACCCCTCGGAGGGGCCTCCAAGCCCGTGAGAGCACCCGCTTGCTCTCCCTGCCCTCAGAGGGCTTCGTAGCAGGGATTTCTCCTCCCTGTGTGAATGGGGAGAAGAGAGCAGGGGGAGCAGGGCATCTGACTCCAAGTGGGTAAATCACACAGTAATAAACCCTGCAAGGAAGTTCATCTGCATTTAAGCAGGTTTTCTCAAGGGCTGACTCTGGCTTTTAACCGTTTTTTAATAATGTTATTTTTAAGTCCATCCACAAATTCAAACATTAACCGAATTGATTTGTGTGTCAGGCATCATGCCAAGCTCTGGGCACGCACGAGTGAGTCAGGCGGAAATGGTGTCATTCTAACTCCGATTTGCCAACAGGGAGACCGAGATTGAACAACTGCTGTGAATCATCAATGATAAGAAGGGCTGTAAAGGGAGAACACAGAGGGAGGCACAACAGGTGAGCCAGATTTAGTGTGGGGCTAGGCAAGGAACTGAGCAAAGCCAGGGATGAACCCTGCGCGTACACACACTTCTCCCCTGGAGCAATTCATCTTTTTCACCAGTTCAGCTATTTCAGGAAAGCGGATGTGGGAGGTCTCCTGCTAAACTTGTAGACAAATCAGGTAGGGGCATCAGGTAGGACAGTTACATTAATGCTCTTAAAAATTGAAATCAGGGGGGCGCCTGGATGGCTCAGTCGTTAAGCTTCTGCCTTCGGCTCAGGGCGTGATCCTGGCGTTCTGGGATGGAGCCCCACATCAGGCTCCTCCACTGTGAGCCTGCTTCTTCCTCTCCCACTCCCCCTGCTTGTGTTCCCTCTCTCGCTGGCTGTCTCTGTCAAATAAATAAATAAAATCTTTAAAAAAAAATTGAAATCGGGAACAGCAGCTTTGGTTCCGAACTCTTGGGGGCCATTTTAAAATGAAGTCCTTGAGGATGAGCCTTGGTGTCTCTGATTCCCTGGGTCACCCTATTTCTCCACAATTCATAACAGGAGGTGCATAGAGAAGTTATCTAAAGCAAGTCAAACACTGATCTCTCCATAACCAACAGACTATTTGTTAAATTCAAAGTTTGCTGATGCCGGGAAGGAGAACAAATGTGTGATGATGGCAGCCTGTCCCCAAGATGGTCCCCATCAATTCCTTCCCGCTCTGCCCGCCCATCGGATTCTCCACTGGGAGGTGGCATCTATTCCTCTGCCCCACACCCCGTGGATCTGGGCTGGCCTCGGTGACTCACTGACCCGTAAGATGCAGTGGAAATGATGTTGGGGACTTCCAAGGCCAGGTCCTAAGATGTCATACAGCTCCACCCAGGCTCTTGAGATGCTCTGAGCCCCGAGACCCCCACACATGATGGGGCCATCCCAGCCCAGGCACCAGGTGTGAGTGAAGGAGCTGTCTTGGGTATCCTGGCCTGGAGGATGTCAAACAGAAGCTGTTCAAGCCACCCCAGCAGGGGCCTCAGACAGGGTGGCACGGAGATGAGCCCACCTCCAAGCGCTCTAGATGTTTTCTCCTGCCTTTAAACTTGTAAAGCCGCAGAAGATGCCTGGAGACACTGCTTTAGCAACACAGGCTGAAAATAGAACAGCGTGTTAGCAGGGACTGGAGCAACACTGACATGTGGACTGGAGAACGTTGCAATATTTGGTTGTTACTTTTTCCTGTTCCTCACAGCACTGTGTTCACACCTCCTCTCTAAACCTCCCCATGCTGCACTGAGGAGACAGCATAACACGCTACTTAAGAACTTGGGTTTTCTAGTGAAGTGTCTTATGTGAATTCCAGTTTTACATTACACTGAGTGGCCTTGAGCAAATGGCTTAGCCTAGACCTCAGTTTCCTCATCTGTTAAATGGGAATGACACACATAGTACCAACATCATGGAGCACTTGAGATTAAGTTCAATAATGCATGTAAAGCACTCAGTGCCTGTCATCTCTTCACATTTGGTGATCAGTCAATCCAGTGGTGGTTGGTGGTGATTCCCAGAGCACAAGGCCTGATCTTAACTCATCTTTAAATTCAATGTACATTTCAGTGCCTGGGACATAGTGATTAATAAAGGCTGTTGCATGTATGACAAAGTGAAACCTTATGTTATAAACTGTAAGATTGACCTTTTTACCCTAAAGGATAACTTTGCCTGTAAATTATTTGGAGCTAAGCACTTTAGGTCAATGGAATATGTCATTTCTATTATGAAGTCCTGTAAGAATCGGGTGTCAGTGGAAAATTAACTAATTTCCATTGCTTTTGGCCTTTGAAAGCTCCAAGGGCTGGACAGGACAGGACTTTAATGACCATTCCTTGCAACCTGTCTCATGGTACATATGTAAAGGGAGTGGTTTGCCCCAGGCCACCCCGCTGCTGTAGGGACAAGAGCCCAGTGCAGAACTCCTTCTGCGTTATGCTGGTGAAGGTGATGGATGGAGTCCTTACCCTCTTCCTTTGCATTGCAGGGCCATTCCGTGTGGTCAGGACCGATCACTAATCTCTTCTACAAAGGGACGGCGCACCTCTGGAGAGGCAATGGGAGAACCTGTCGCGAAGGCAAGAACCACATTTAGGCCATGCATGTGGTGTGGGGACACTTCCTTTATGCATCTGTCCCACTTGTCATCATGACGCTTACACCGGAACAATGCCTCATCGGTAAAAAGCCCCTTTTATTAGTACTAATAAGTCTGCTGGGATGCAATTTAATTTTTCTGTAATTAAGGTTGGGGTTTCCTCCTGGTTCTTGGGTCTTTCTTCTATTTCACTGCTTTCAGGCATAAATGTCCTGTTCCTAACTTCCTTTACTGTATGTCTGCTGAGACTCAATAGATTCTTCTTTGCTCTAGCAAACACGAGGACATAAATTATCAGTTAAGTTAGTTATGTAGTTTTAATTGTTTTAAGTTTTAAATGAGTGAGAAAACACAGATACCAAGTAAACAAACTTAAGCCTTCTTCAACTGCTTTTTTTCTTGCCTTTGAACTCATAGAGGCTGCTGTTCACAGCTCTGGTGTGGACAGTTCTGCTTACGGCACCTTTTAAATTTAGAGTCAAAATAGGGACTATAGGAAGATCTTGCACTGTTTTCACCTCTGCGTTCTGGCAGCCAATTTCTGTGCGTTGTGTAAGATGATGCCAGCCAAAGAACACTGTTCAAACAGTACGGAGAAGAAAATAACATATTTGTGTAGGTTGGAAAAATTCAAGTAAATTCTTTACTAGGGCATAAGGATAATAAGACCAGCTGGATGAGTCCCTTCCCCCTCCTCCCTTGCACAATCAAGACTAGTTTCTATTTGTTTTAAAAGATTTCGTTTAGAACAAAAAAATTCAATTAATGAATTTTTTTCTAAGAAAAAAAACTACACACAAGGGCCTGGGGGGCGAGTGGGGAAACCCAGATGTGCCAACTCTGAAACCCACAGCTGTGCTTTCAGATCTTGAAATAAATCTGTTTCCAAGAATGGAGGTTTCTGTTGTTCACATTTATATCTTGACTCATGCAAAAACATCAATGACGTCTTTATGTTCCAGGTTCAAATCCTTATTTAGGACACTTGAACCTCATACCTAGCACTTACAAGACTTCTGAGACATTCTTTTCAATCCTGACAGGCTAGCAATATTGAGAGGTAGGGAGAAGGCAAGGGAAACTGCAGTGAGCAATAACAGAAGATAATTATATGAATGTTCTGAAGTCAACTAGCTGACCACATTCTACGAGAAAAAATTATGTGGGGTTTTAAGAGTTTAATACACAATTCAGCATTAACTGTTTAAAAAAAATTAATCCAGACCAAAAATATTTGGCCACTAGGAAAATCAAGAGTTTGGCTCAAAATGTAATACTAACAATAAATTACAAGGTTGGTAGAATCCCAAAAATTCGTAAGATTAACTTGACTTTCTAAGTGGTGGCAGAAATACTTAAGAACTGTAACACAGCAGCACCTCCGTTTGAGCTGGTAGATTCTAAAGCTCCTTTTTCCTTGCCTTAAAAAAAAGTTGTTTGTTTTTTTAGTGGTTTCTACTACAGAAATTACTTCTAATTATTTACTTGCATATATTCACGTATATGCTGTTACATAGCATTAGCAAATGTCAAGGCTAGTATAATCAATCAAATTATCGTTAAGGAAGTTAAAGGAGAGAGGCTGTTTCTCATCCAGTTGCAGACTGAGGACTCATTTTAATGACTTCTCAGAAAAAGGCTAAGGGATAAATAGGCATCACACCAACCCCAAGTTGAATGGTCAAACTGTTGTTACAGCTCTGATGTCCAATTTCCCCACAACATTAATTATAGCCAAGGTCAGTCAAGGTTCTGTGGGGTGGCTGACTGTGCTCCCAGAAGCAAAATTTGAGATCCAATTTCTCACTGTCCACAATTTGCATCATCTGGACATTTTATCCAAGTATCTGATGCTTCTCAGCTGGAACATTGTAGCTCAATTTACTTTTTGAGTTGGCTGCTAGGAAATTAGGGCCAGATTTATAGCCTATTTCTAACATGCATTTTGTGTGCCAAGTTCACTCCTGGTTTAATGCTTTCACTTCCCCTTTATCTAGATTGTCTTACTTAATCCACGTAAACATTATCATTGTGTGTGGCTCTGCAAGCCCTCTCTTAATAACTTTTTGGGACAAGGCAATGAATAAAACTTAAGATACATCTCACTATATATCACAGGCTAATTCAGGTTGAAGACCTCACAGATTTAGAAGGTGGTAATAGAGGGACACCTGGTTGGCTTGGCCAGTGGCAGCATGACTCTCGATCTCAGGGTCATGAGTTTGAGCCCCAGGATGGGTGTAGAGATTACTAATGAAGTGGTAATAGGGCGAAACAGGTAAGGGGATTTAGAGGTACACATTTCCAGTTATCAATATTTGGCCACTAGGAAACTCAAGAGTTTTGCTCAAAAGTGGTAATAGGGCTAGATAGGTAACGGGGATTAAGAGGGACAAACTTCAGTTATAAATCATGATATAATGTACAGTGTAGGGAATATAGCCAATAATACTATAACTTTATACAATGACAGATGGTGACCAGAATTGTGGGGATTTTATAATGTTAAAAAAAAAAAAGGTAACATTTCTTAGCAAATTCATATTATCCCTACAACAAAATTCAACTTATAATAATCTGAATTTGGAGAGTTAAAAGTAAATGAAAGATGGATTCGAACTGCCCCAAATGAATGTTCCCAGAAGCTTCTAAAATTCCAGAAAGGTCCATCGAAAACGGAATCATTCAGATTAAAAAAAAAAAAAAGTCTGACTGGAAAGGTGCTTGGTCATGGCACGTTATGGCATACAGGATAACCAGAGGTGGAGTCTTTATTTCACAAGTTTCAAGATACAGTACAAAACGAATCTGTACATCTCTCTATTAACAGGATTTGTTTACACAATTATATTACACTTCACCAGCCTTTATACCGTATTTAATTAAATACAAAATAAATTTACAAAAAAGTCTACCATGGTGTTCCTTCCAATGCCAGCTGATGGTCTTTTTAAACTTCTCCTAAATATTGATAGTGGTTATACCTTGATCGTATCGACATTATGATTTCTTTTTTTAAATCAAAGAGACTAGTGTCAGCTTGTCTGTCATTCCAGATAGGAAAAACAGTGCATGTGAGATGACTTCCTGCACATGACCAGGACAACCTTCTCATGCACACAAAATTGGGAGTTTTGCAAATTGTCACTTTAAAAATACAAATCAGTTTTGCTTGGGATATTTTAGATTTTCTTGAAATACCAAGTGAAAGGAGAAATTTAGCTTCAAGAACTATTACACATTTAAAATTCAGGTAGTGGCTCAGACACTATGGTGTTTGGAAATTTTATATTTCCATTTATATTGGAGAGCAGTGACTGAGGAAAAAGATTTTCATGAAGACAGAGGTTTCTTTTGCTTTATTTCTTGCATTCTTCTAGTCCTAATATTGTGCAACACATGTTAAACTCACTTCCAGAACAAATACGAGCTGTCGTTGCGGCAAAAGTAGCCCACATTGCTCTTCTTGGCAGGTAAAGGGGCTGTTTATCTGACACTGTTTTGAAATGTGCACGTGAAACATTAGTCCAAACCTCTGTAAAAGAAGTTTTTTGCAGATGGAGCTCGACAGTACTACACATGCCACACACATGAAGAGCTGTGGTCTCCATTTACAGGCTTGCATGCATGCTTCCAAAACGCTGGTTTGAAGAACAGATATAAGGAGCAAAGAAAGGAGGGAAAAATGAAGCAAAAAAAAAAAAAAAATCCTACACAAAATACTTAGGTTTCCTGGAGGCAACAGCAGCTCCTTAATTAAATAAAGCATCCGATCATGGTCAGATCACGGTAGAAGTTTCTACAACTTCCCAATGGTACAGAGCTAGAACAACTGAGCAGTAAAACTTCCACAAATTAACCTTATACGCATGAGGGTAACAAATCCTCAAGCGTATTAAGGTAAATGATTCCAAAGTTAATCTCATTCAAGTGCTAAAATGATGAATTTTGGGGAAAAAAAAAGGCATTTACTTTTTCTGTGCCATTGAATATTAACCAAAAATAAGATAAGCCTTACTCAGAAAACAGAAACAAAAGTTTCAAACACAGAAAGAAAACAAAAAACCCAAACACCAATGCTACCTTTGTAACATAAAATAGAATCAAACGGTGGTCTCGAGACTCTGAAAACAGTTAACTAACCACAAACCAAACACAGAGGAGAATATAAGCTAAGTACTCCTGTCGTGACCTTCGAAGGCAGGAAGACAGGCTAACGGGGTCAGGAGACAGGCTACCACAGAGAAACGAAGCTGCACTCAATCTGCTAACTCTAAATTCTAACATTAAAACTCCTGAATCCCGGAGTTAGTTTCATGTCACTGACATTAACTAGCTTTAGTTACTGTCATTTTATTCAAATGGATGCCATTTGATTAGGTAAGTATTGAGCATTATTTTAGGAGAAACACCAAACCCAGTTCCTACTTGCCTAGGTATTATGTCCCATGAACAGAGAAGAAAAAGGGAGCAGAGTATTTTGCTACAGTCGTGAGGACTGAAGTCACAAGCCATAGAACAAAGTTATTTTAAATATACTGTTCAAATTTCCTGTTGCAAATGACCCAGGGGACAAGCAGGCAGTGGAAACAAGCCAGGAAGAGGCTATGTGGAATATCAGTAATAAAAAGGACAGGGCAGGTAGTGGTACACTAGCAGGAAGTCTGTTATTGCATGAAGAACACGACCGCGCCTTCCCACTGGCTTTAGGTAGTGCACGCTGCTTTAGGAAATGTCCCTTTGAAGCACGAATGGAGGGAAGTAAAGCCAGAGATACAAAATGTGGCTAAAAGAGAAATCAGGTGGATGGATGGTAGAGGGGAAGGAAGGGAAGTTCAGTCATCTTGGAGGGTTTTAAAACATTTAAATACATTAGGACAGTTCCTTCGAAATGAAACGTGGCCGCTCCCGTGAACTCGACTCATCTTTGAAGGGTGGGGAGAAGAGGGAGTGGTGAAGACACCAACGTATTGTACCAACCGCACTCAAATTTCTCTCAGCATAAGAGGTCAAACCCGTCTTACTATTCAAGAGCTGCCCAAAGCAACAGGACGCTCTGGAGGGTCAAACTTCCTACCTTTCAGATATGCTCTTATACACATGGTCCTGCGACCACCTCTTCAAATTTGGAAGCAATTATGTGGGAGTAAAGTTTGCTTACCAGGTTTCTCATAATACTCTAACACACACACAAGAGCGTACGACTTCACATTGAAAGCCTTCATGTTCATTACAGACTCATTAAATCTAGTTCTAAATACAACCCCAACTTCAAAAACCAAAGTCTTACAACTCTACAGGTAATAAGCTCTTCAAGTTTTCTGGCAGATGAGGGATTATGGAAAAAAAGAGTAGAAAGTTTACTATAAACAGACTGAGGTCAGGAGGCATAGAAAGCCTGCTCAGATACTAACGTAGTCTCAGACTAGACCTAGGCTGGTGAATACCACCATCTGACAATAAAAAGAAATACAAATTCGGTGTACATTTAAATTTCTTCATTTGTAGGATATGTGAAGTCCTCGATTTTCTCTGTTGTTGCTGTGCTCCACACTATTTAACCAGGCAATTCTCAAGTGTCACAGCCTTGATTTTTCTACAGTTACCAGTGGGAGGGTGGTGCATAGGACAGCTAAGGAAGTGGCTGACTTTCTACTGTAATAGAAAACTGCAGAAGTAAAAATCGACCTGAACAGTATAAACAGGCTTTGGCTTTCCTTAAGCACTGAGTTTAATGCATCTTAGTTCTCTGAGTTTCAGTTTTGTAATGGTAGTCACTGTATGCCACATCCTGGCAATCATATTTCAAATCAAAAGAATTCAGGAGGGTGAGATCTGTTCTTTTGCAGTAAGAAATGCAAAGTAAAATCCTGGGAACAAATGCTTCATCTTTCGGGAAAGTGTGTCTATCATCTCGGTACCCCACCCAGAGTTCTTTAATACGGTTTTCTAATTTCTCCCACTTAGTCCATCCTCTGGCTTCTGGATCAAGGCTCTGTATACTCAAAACAAACAAGCAAATTACAGTGAGTAAGTGGGGGCAAATTCACATGTTAGCTCAAGGAGTCAGTTCACGTTTTATATATTCCATTCCAAAGAAGTGAAGTTCACATAAAACTCTTTAACACGCCTTTCAGTCTTTGAAGGAGAGAAGTATGGCATAAAGTATGACAATCACCAATAAGAAACCTCCCAGCCTTCCCTTTTAAAATAACCAATATGTGAGTATGTACACTTGCACGTGGATTTGGTAAGAGTTCCTCAGTTATTGCAGTTCTGAAACGATTTGAAGACTTTTTTTTGTTTTTTTGGTTTTTTTTTTACTTAAAAGGCAAGTTCTATTTTCAGACTTTCAAACATGTTAAGGTTAAACTTGCAACTAACTGGTTTTTCCTTTTTACAGTGATCAGTTTTTAGTGTTGATGCGCAAGACCTTAAAGGTGGTTGATAGAAGAACTTATGCACATTGAGAGAATGACCGAAAGGACCCAAGAAAGACAGCTGGGTACAGCAGACATTGAGTGTCTCATATGTTTCCAGAAAAAGGGGGGGGGGGCACTGAGAGCTGTTATTCCATACGGCACTGAAACAAACATTCAACTCAGTTTAGGTGAGAGTTACTTATCCCTGAAAATAAAGGCATCAGATTCTAAGCAGCTTTAGGAATTCAATGCTTCCTTGTGCCTCTTCCAGGAGGTGACCGCTGATCCGAAGTCCTAAATCAAATGCAAGTGTTCTCAGCAAACAATTTCCTTGGTGGTCACTGATCAAGGCTGGACACGGTGGCTGTTACTGTGGTGGCTGCTGCTCTGGTGGCCCCTCCTGCTGTGGTGGCACTGGCCGTGGCCCTGGAGGCCTGGGGAGAGGCATGTCTTGGTGCTGCCTCTGCCTGTAAGCTATAACTGTTCCCAGGAGCAACGCGATGATGGTCATGAGGTAAAGGTCCCACTCAGGTCCCAAAAGCTGGTCCATGTCAAGTTGGGTGAACATATCTCGAATCTTAATGAGAATAATATAAAAATCATTATGATCACTAAAATGTCAGAGAAGGAACTAGGAAAAAGTTACATCACAAATTAGAGATGAATACAGAATGTATTAAAGTCATTGGTTTTAGGAATATTTCGCAATGCAATTTTAAAAAATGGCTTTAAAAGCTTTCAACTGAAACTCAAAAAATAACTCGTCTCAGGAACGGAGTTATTATTTTGTAACAGTAGTTGATACAAAGTGTCTAACAGAGTTCCTTTCCATCAGTAATCCAACTCACTCATTTCCTACCATTTTTCACAGAAAATACGTGCAAGGAATACTGGGGACAGTGGAGAGCCAAGGGGGGCAGTGATCAGTGTCTCTGCATGCCTGTCACTGAGCTGTCATGGCGGCACACCAGCTGAGAAGCCCCGTTCTCATGACTGCAGGGGATTTCACGTCTTCTATCATGTAACTGACGACAGCAGGAATTTCAACGTTTGGTAGCTGAATGACTAATGCTTTTTAAATAGGATTTCACTAAATCTTTAACACCTGAATTTGAACTTAAAAGTTATGTTCTTCGTCTATGATACTTTGTTTTACTGTCACTTAAGAGAAGTCACTCCTGATACTTTCGGACTGCTGCCTACCTACAAAGGAAATAAACATGGGGTATAAGCCTTTATATCGAAATAAAGTTATATTTAAAATGTCCCCATAATATATATTTGTAGGTACAGCTGCTAAATTTTTCTGGAAAAAGATTATAAGAAACTATTAACTGTGTTTCCTGGGGTGGGACCTGTAATAGGAGGTTTTGTGTTTTCTGTACTTTCTCCTCTTATCTTACTTATCACTCTCTCTCTTTTTTTTTAGTTGGAATATCTACATGGTAGGATTTTGGAGCATTTTATTGTCTTCTTTATACTTCTGTATTTAAGAAAAACAACAAAAATTGAATACCGCCTGACCAAATCTTGGACTATAATCAGCAGTTTCTTAGTCCTACAAACTGTGAGAGACAAGGGTCTGCAATAGCCCCGAGAGAGAGAGACAGCAGGCTGCCACACTGTTAGCTTTTCAGTTAAAGGAGCAAAGATTGTTTCCATTACTGGAGGGTACACCACGCCTGGTTCATGCTATCAAGCAATTATATACTTGCCATTACAAATGTATAAGCAATAGGAAGGACGGAGTCCATGCATGGAGGCCCTCAACAGCACAGGATAGGGCTGCAAAAAGGAGCAGCATGGACTCCAGTTACATCTGTGTCACACAGAAGGAACAGCCTGTTCTGGAATTGAATGCTCAAATGGTCTATCAACCTGTCCTGAAAGATATTAACAAAAGGTTGAAATATCATCCTATCCTGGTCTGGAGTGAACTCAAGTTAAATAGCCCTTGTTTCTGCATACATTTTAGGATTTTCAGAGTTAAATCCTGCATCAGTTAATCCATTATGAGGAAGTAGAGGTAAAGCAAATGTAAACCAGGAGAACCCAAGAGCACCTACCCAGAAACACAGGTAACTTAGGTCAGTGGTTTTGAAAGGAATGGGGAACCCACCTCTTATCCGGGTTCTACCATCAGCTTATTTATGTAGTTCAAGGTATTTTTAGAGAACAAAGCTCCAGTGGTGTTTTAAACATGGTTCACACTATCAGAAGGACCTGAAGTACAACAGTCTGAGCAGGTTCTTGCATTCTACTTCTCCCCTTTTTAAAAATTCTCTTTTAAGGGACTGGTCTGAGTCATTGCTGGGTATTTGACTTACTGTTTACTGAATTTAGTTAACTACTGTTTCAAATGGCCAAGGGTTGGTCTCTGTTTTCTCTAAATCAGAAGACACCTGCATCAATGAAAACTGCTTAGCACCTGGAGCCACTGTCAAATGCTACCTGGAAAGGTACTGCTCCGTGGCTACCTTCACCCCATACCCGATGCAGTCTCCTGCTACTTCACCTGGGGGAAAAAGGGAAAGCACCAGACACTGGCAGGATACAACTCCCCTCTCCCCAAACTTTTTAGATATAAACCTCTGGACTGAGCAGCTTATATCATTTATATTTTAAATAGAAGAGGCATGGAGGGGTGCCTGGGTGGCTCAGTTAAATGGCCAACTCTTGATTTTCAGGTCATGATCTCAGGATCCTGGGATAGAGCCCCAGGTCAGGCTCCATGCTCAGCAGGGAGTCTGCATGAGGATTCTCTCCCTCTGCCCCTCCCCCCTTCGCACATGCTCTGTCGCTAAAATAAAAAAAAAATCTTAAAAAAAAAAAAAAAGAGGCATGGAACACTTACATTTGTTTCCCGTATGTACTGCAAGAAATACACCACACCCAATTTGCATAGTGCTAGGAAGACTGGTACTTGTGCGTCTGGGCTGGCTTCAGCGGCCATGTCATAAAAACGTTTTGCAAGGTGAATATCCTAGAATATAGGTAATAAACCAAAATTCATCTCTTGTTAAAAGAAGTAAAAATAAAATTGTTTAGTTTACACATTCAGATATCAGTTTATATATTTAGAACATTTATTTTACCTTTTAGGTTTGCATTTTAAAATTCCCTGTACCTAAAGGAAAAACCCGACCTGTAATTGGGTAATATTTCTTAAATTATCTAACTGCTTAATTTTGAAAATTTTAACTGAAAAATTTTAAGATTTAGCTCATGTTCCTCCTGCCTAATGTCCCATTTGCTGTGCAGATGTGCTGTATACAGCTACATACCTATGCATAACATAGGTCAATCTCAAGATTTCTGGGGGCCACCTGTTAAGTCTCGAGTTAATTTTTCTTACTTAAAACTTCAGTCAGTATAAGCAATTTCTGGTTTCAGTTTGGAGCAGCGATCTTCGAACCTAGTAACATGTTCATGGATAGTGTTGGGGGACTCCCATTCTGCGTTTCTCTGACATAGACATATTTCTGTAAAAGGTGAAACAAGTCATTATGAATTCTGGCCCAGACTGGAGTGCTCTGCATACAGATAAAAGCAGAACGGCACAGTGGGATGCTGTGAAATTTTCATTTTACAACCTCACCTTTTCTATGCCCCAACTATTGTCAAAGAAGACCAAACTCCAAGGAAAGAAGAATTCCATGAGACATGGGAAAGAAAGGCTAAACATTAAAAAGGACTTTTTCCACACAGTTCAACATAAGCAGTTACTTTCAGCTATTCCCTAAACTGTCGCTAGGGTGTGTCATTAGTTAAAAAGAAGGTTCTTTTCTGTTACTAACAGTTATAATATAGTTAGTCTGGTTTTTAAAAAAAAGTACCAAATTTTTTTTGGATTGCCACATTTTTCAAGATCATGGATCAAACTTTATGTGATAACATCAACTTCTGTGTGGATGATCTAATAGGGTAATTAAATCTTATCAATTACATCCTGAATTATTTATTCCATATAAACCAATCCTCATTTTATCCTTAATATTTTTCTAGCTGTACTAGATGCTGGACTGAATAGTTTTTAGTAGTATGAATGCTTCTTTCTTTAAAAAATGGGGGAAAAAAGGAAAAGGTGATCATAATGTCTTACAAAAATGAATGGAGTCATTCTGATTTTTATACACAATTAATTATTCTTAAAAGTTGCATCCCAGAGTTCCCTCCCCCATTCTCATCTATGAAATTCTATGTTTTTTATCATAATCTTTATTCACGAGAATTTACATAAGCTTATACATTATATTACAAATTAAATTATGAGAATTCACATTGATTAATTTTCTTGGCTTCTAATCTATTATAAAACCAGACTGTTAGAGTTCTATTACTTAAATTTTGATTGCTTTCAGTAAATTATCACGAAGTATATCCCATAAAAACCGTAACTTTATATCTTTATATTAGTCATCAAACTATTAATTTTATTTGAATTAAAAAAATGAAGTCAGACTTGCTGACAGAAGCCAAGTTTTATCTGGCTGACTGGCCTGACAACTAAGCGAGGCTTCAGTAACTTGGTAACATGGCAGAATCTTCCCCAAGCTGAATGCACTCTGCCTGCAGTTCCAGAGTATTGATAAAACTATATTTAATATTGAATATAAATATATATATATTCAAACTATAATATTAATATAAATGTAAAATATAAAATTTACATATAGGGATTAAAAATTAATATTCAAATGTGGTAAAATAAAAGGTACTGGGACAAAAAATAGTGCATTAGCAAAATGAAAACGAACAACTTGCCCTTAAGCACATTAGGTCAATAAAATGTCTCTAAGTGACAGAGTGAGGAGTATAATCAGTTATTTGATAAATCCTGGTGAAGACTTTCGGCACTCCACCCAGAAACTGAGAAGGTGAATGACTCCAGTGACCAGGGAATAAACACATTTTTTGCAAGTCTCTAGTTTCCAACTCCTTGCTTTCAACAAGAGTGAAGGGGGACTTAACCAAGTTTCAGTGATAGATCATTGAAAATAATTTTAATGACAGATCACTCTGATTTTTGGCACATGTTATAGACTAAATGTTGTGTCCTTCCTAAACTTCTATGTGGAAAATCTCCCTCCTGTGAGGGCTGGGATTAGGAGGTGAGACCTCTGAGAGGTTATCAGGATTAGATAAGGTTGTAAGGGCAGAACTCTCATGAATGGGATTAGCATCCTTAAAAGAGTCTCTTAAGCGCCTGCTGCTTCTTTCCTGCTCTTTTCCCAGGTAAGGACAAAAGCCAGAAGACCTTTGTCTCTGGCCCAGGAAGCAGGGCCTCGCCAGACACCAAATCCACCGCCACCCTGCACTGCAACTTCGCAGCCTCTAGAACTGTGAGAAATCCTGCTACTTAAGCCGCCCAATCTATGGCATTCTGTTATAGCAGCCCGAAAGAAGACCGCACATAACTCTAAAGCAGTTTAAAGAATTAAGTGACCTTGCTCTAAGATTCCTCCCATTCGTATATGCTTGTTTATGCGAACAAGATTCCAGTCATACATTTGTAAAAATGAAAAATGAAATTCATGCTAAATCTACTCAATGATGCTGAAACTAATTTTTAAAAGATGCTCCATTCATCTCATTAAAAGATGCATTTTCAGTAATTACCACAAAAGGAAAATTTTATGAAATTTATAGTATTATGTTGATTTATTCAATACTGTATTGATAATTAACCAACTATGACTAATAATATCTCATGAATTTTTCTTAACACTTAGAGCCTATCATCATAGGAAATAAAATTTAAAATCTAAGTTTAACATGCTTTGTTTCAGATAAGTATAATCTATTGATAAGTAAAATATCTAAGTATTAAAAACATTACATTACTATGTGATGTTATGGGAATAATGGACTGAAAATATGAATTCAGGAAGAAAAGGAAAAGATACCATTTTCATTTAATAAATTTGCTTTAAAAAATTAATGAGAGTATAAAAATTTTGGTATTTAGAGTAATTTAGTCACTTTTTTTAATTTTTAGAGAGTGTTGGTGCTTAATATAGCTAGAATTTAGACCCTTTGGAGCTTCTGATGAAAATTTTTAATGTCAAATTAAAAATGTGTAGGAGAACACACAGTTTATTAAAATTCTCTTCAGGGCATAAAGGCAAAAACTTAAGCCCATGGGTCTAAAGAACATTAGATTGTATTAGGAAAGCAGAAGACTCAGAAATACATTTTTATCAGTACCAAACGTCTTAATTTATTTTGAAATAATTCAGAAACAATAGAATTTGGCTGAACATGGACAGACAGTTTCTCAAACAAGGAGTTACCAATCGAGGCAGCACTGCATTTCCGTTTTAATCAATCTGTTTTTGGCTTACTATCCTAAACACAGCAGTGTGTGTTTGATGATGAGAGAGATGCAAGGATGGGCTTCTGAAATATTACAAAACTGTCTCATAACTTGGTACCTAAAATCTGAGCACATTCCAAAGAAAGCCCGTATTCTATAAAAATGCAGACGATTCCCCCAAATCACAGTTACATCAGTCAAACATTTGTTTTGAAGCCACACTCACCTGTTTAATGCCTAGTCCTTTCTCATGCATATATCCCAGATTAAACATAGCTTGTGCGCTGTGTTGCTGCTCAGATGCTAGACGATAATGAATAAATGCAGTCTCGTAGTCTACGTCAGTGCCAAAGCCATAGAAATGGTAGTCTCCAAGCTTAATTCTAGCCACGGTATAGCCTTAAACAAAAATTAAATGCAAAATGCCAATCAATAAAGTGTGTTTCAAACAGATCAAACCATTATTTTTCCTCCTGTTAACATGTTTACATAAAACAGAATTTTAATTTGTAGTACATAGACTTTACAACTAATCCTTCAGCCAAGCTATAAATTCAAGCAAGACTTAAACTAGAGGTGTTGCTCTTCCGAGGAAGGCTTTGTAATAGTCAGGGAGAAATAAAACAAGGTGGGTGGAAATCCCTACTTCACAAGAACACTCTTCAAATGAGCATGTTCTAGTCTATCATGCCATGTACACCGGGAAGTCGTTCACCTGGACCACTGTTCGGGTCTGAAGAAGGGAGAGCCAGGCAAAGCTGAAAGGAGCATGTGTGAGAAAGAAATATTCAAACAAAAAAAGGGGGGAAAGGTTAAAATCTTTGGGGGTTTTAGGCTCGTATTTTATTACATATTCTATTCGATTCTCATTTTACACAGCATATTGGCCTCAAACTAAAAATCAAAGAGTAAACCAGAACATGATATAAATGTCCAGTACAAAGACCTCAGAATTCAATTTAGAAACCTGGGGACTAGAACTTCTGTTTGAAGAATAAATAAATCACGATGCAAGTAAGTTAAGCAATAGTGGGTCTGTCTGCTTAATCTTAAATTGACGAATGACATTATTTAATTTTTTGTGGGAGATAAGAAAACAAAACGGAGACAGTGAAGAAAGGTCCTGGGTGAAACTGTTTCCTAGATTGGAGTGGCCACTCACCTTGCGAGGCAGCCCTGTTCCAGTGCAGCAAAGCTCTGGGGTAAGTCTCGTTCTCCCCCACGATGGTTGCTTCCCCTATGGGGAGACGAAGTAAATACAAATCAGGCACTTAAGAAAGACAGGCACTAGACTTTAGGCTTCATTTATAAGCCAGGGTGGATATGTGGAACATAATTTAAACAAGAATTGGGATATGGCAAATATTAAATGAAAAAAGCACTGTACTGACATTAAACCAGGATTAGAATAAAATGCTGAGTTCAGAGGAATCCCTGCCTCCGTCTAGGACGCACTACTTCCTGCAACATGTTGTATCCACAGAACTAATAAGGAGACTAACTACTGAGCAGCTTCTAGGGACCTGTGTACCACTGGAAAAACAATGCTGTTATATCTGCTGTATTTTGAAAGATGGATTTACTGGAAGCAGTTAACTTTGTGACAAATGGCAAATCAATTTCTACTGTCAACTCCAACATATAACACTAACTTGGTTGGCTTAGGGAGCTGAGGGAAATTACTCAAGCACGCGTGTTGTTAACGTCTATTTACAACAATAAAGAAGTTTCTTTGTGGCTTTTTTGCTTTAAGCATGAACAGGTTACCCAATGTGAGCCTTTGTATTCTAAAGCCAAGGCAGGATGGCAGTGAACCTTACTCTGGTCGAGAATGAAGGCTGCATTGCTCTGCGCCACTTCGTAGCCCTGTTCGGCCAGCAGGAGGTACTGGATCACGGCGGCATTGTAGTCGCCGTCTTTGTAGCTGTTATAGGCCGTCATAAGCCTCTCGGACCAACGGCCTCGTTCACATACATTCTTAAACAGCTGTGAGAACGAGAGGAAAAAAACCCATAACAAAGTAAGGAACATATACCTGAAAATCAGTTTTGCACCTTGACTACAAGTGACTGTTAAGCTACTTGTGAATCTCTGGCAGCTTTATTAAATACATACAGAAGTCTGGGATTTTATTTGAAGCTTTCAGTTAGTCTTTAGAAGAGGTTTATAAAAATAATAGTAAACAACTATACACCATTACCCTCACCAGGCGCTGTTCTAGTGCTTGTTTTATGTACAGTATGTACAGAATTTCCCTCAAAGCTCCCATGAGGTCACGGGGGACACTCTATGAGGTAAGTCCTATTAACTGCCCCATTTCACAACCAAGGAAACTGAAGCACCGAGAGGTTAGGAAATTGTGCCAAGCATTCATCAAATGCCACTCTGAAGTGCCAGTTATGAGAGCACTAAAGAGGAAAAGTTCCCTTTGGGAGACATCAGCATTCCCCTTTACAACATTCATTTTTGGTGCTGTTTCAGGTACTTTCTAGGTGCTAGAGAGACTGCAGACACCACCACCTCTCCTTAAAACCTTGGATTCTGGGGGGAGAGACACATGTGATAAATAAGCACGACAGTGACACAAGGGCCCCGAGTCTTCCCCCAGTGTATCAAAACTAATAGGCTGAGTCTGTTTCTACTTGAGACAAAATCATGCAAAGAAAACCAGAATGAAAATGACAGACTTTCCTCCTGGGAAAATTAATTTCCTGGGTCCAAGTCGGTAGAAAAGCCCTTACCTCCACTGCAGTGTGACACGATCGCATCACACCTGTGCCGCTGGCGTGCATCTGTGCTAGGTTATAGAAAGCCAAGATATGGCCTCCCTGAGAAGCTAAATTAAAATACTTCAAGGCCTGTTTATAATCCCTCTTGACTCCAATACCATCTGTAAGGAAAATCACACAAAAGGTCAGAAATAGTCTTAATGAAAATTTAGCTGAAGCACCAGAGAAGCCTTAAATAATGAGTAAAATTAAATGAAATTCAGAATTCTTACTCAGGAAAGATGTGAATCTTACTAATGCAGATTAGTATATTAATATAGATTAACATGATTTACAATGAAAAACAAGATGCACAAATCATTGAATTGGGAGAATATTAATCAGCCAGAATGCAATAGCTCTCATTTCCACATCATAGCGGCATCTAGTGGAAAATAAGTAATTTAGATCTTGGTGTGTACAGTGTTTAACACCAATGTTACTTACTATAGTACATAGAGCCAAGCTGCAGTTGCCCATCCACCCAGCCTTGTTCAGCAGCTTTCTGGAAATACTTTAATGCCAGATCATAATTCTGTAGGAAAAGAGGTCACATAATCACATGATGAGAAAACTCAAAGGTTCACATACTCAAAAGTTAGGAGAGTCAATCATTAAAAAGAGTTAACAAAACACATAATAAGATATTCTCAAAGAGCCATTACAAAGACTACCTTCTAAATTTTTATAATATACAGGTGGTAGTCTATGTCACGGATTAATACATTTAAGACTGTGAACAATCTGTATGTTCACTCTCACAAAGCCTACATAATGCTAGTTCTGGTTCTTTGGAGAAACCTTGGAACGTAAGACTAGGACTTAAGAAACACTCATTTCTTTCCTATTAACTAACAAATCTTTTTGAAACCTCAATTTTTCTAACATTAAATAAGGAAAATTATTCTCTCCTTATTTATTCTTTCCCTATGTAGCTTATTAAGCACTATATGGTTATTAGATTTCAAATATCATACCTATCCACAGAGAAAAATTAAAACAAAGATCACTACTGAATTTTAGTGTCCTAAAATGATGAGAAGGAATCAAAATAAGAACACCTACAGATTAGAATCCTAAACCTAACTCTTCATTTCAGGCCCAAATTAAATACATTTTACTTGGAGAGATCATACAGAGAAGTGGAAAGCAATGAGAATCTCAGGGCATCCAACATGAGGAAGTAGTACAGAAGAATGAGAAGTAATGGCCTAGGAAAACCAAGAGAACTTGCAGAATTCCAGGAAAGAAAGAGTTCAAGTGACGTAGAACCAAAAAGTCAACAGGAGTTGACATTTGGGAGGTTACTGGTGACCTGCATAGAGCAGTTACATGAGGCAGAAGCCTGACTGCTGAGAGCTAAAGAGTGAGTTCATTCTTTCAAGAAACCTGGCTTTGTAGTGATGGACTGGAGAGAAGAGAGGTAGTAGATAGAAGGGCAAAGAATAGAACAGAAAGCTTTTCTCCTTCTAAATGGGAGGAACAAGCATTTTCTTAGGCTTGAGCAAAGAAGTAGGGAGGGAGAAGTCTTGGAGGGATGGAAGCATAGGTAGGGTAGAGCACAGACAGAATGAGAGACAGCTTCACATCTTTAGCGAAAGTGCCAGAGACAGAGCCATTCGAAGAAGGCAGTTAGTATGAGGGTACTGGGTACTCAGAGAACAGGAAAAGGTTCAGCTCTAGTTATATAGAGGAAGGATTTCACCCAGGCTGGAAGCTAGTTATACTTCCCCACTTCACCAGCTGACTGCTTAAGTCAGAATGTTAGACCGAAAACTTACAACTTGAACTCCTCTCCCGTAGAGGTAAGCCATCCCGAGTCCACTCTGTCCAACTGGGTTGCCCTGCAAACCAGAGACAAAAGAGTGAAAGGATTCATTCAAACAAACAAACAAATGAACAAACAAATAACAGGCAAGAATAAGTGACTACCAAAGAAATAATTTACAAGCGTATTCAAAAAATGTCTTTGCATTTTTCAATTCAAAATTCTCCTTCCCAGCAGGCTAAATGTTAATACCGACTTTCAGAGATTTGGGGGTCTTCAGCAATTTGCTGAAAAAGAGGAAAGAGTACATTTATCTAGAATTGAATTTTGGTGAGTTACCTTATGACCATCTGTTCCATGAGTTTATGATAGAAAACATGACTACTGTATTTCTTCTTCTTAAAATTAAAAGTAGGTCACTTTTTGGGTAGTTTTTCATTGGTAACCTCCCTCCCCAATAAAGAAGGAAGATGCCATAGTGTAAAGTCAACAACCATGTAAAACAGCATTACTGGGATCAGGTGGCAAAGACACACTTAAGATTACTGGAGTGTCACAGAACAAAGATAATCGTTGGTTTGAGACCTGAAAGAGAAAAATCTAAAATTCAACCTAAACGTGGATGGACAGAGGCATCTCTTAAAAAGTGTCACAGCGCTCCCTTGGAAAATACTCAACTGACATTTGGAACTAAAGTAATATGAAGCTGGCAAGGAGATAAGCATACACACTGGAGGCAAACAGGGTCTTAAATATTCATATGTAGTTTTCTCTGGGCCAAAGAAAGCCTAAATTTTATATTTATGATTATCGAAAGTACCCAGTTATGTAAGTTTTAAACCTCAATTTGCAATACAAATAGGGCAAATTATAATAACTCTCAATTGCATCACTAAAATCAATACTTCCCCTATGAGGAAACTTCTCAATGAAATTGAAACAGAGGCTTAATATTCAATAATTTGCACCCCCCCAAATAAATTGCTTTATATTGGGAAGTTTTTTTTTTCCTTCTAGCCAGTCCATTCCCATGAATCACATTTACAAAAATACTTTCAATAATTTGAGACATGAGTTTGTTATGACTAATCCTTCAGTATAATAAACTTATTTATTAAAATAATAATATGGCACACATTTCAATACACTGAGTCATGAGGTCTTACCATGTCAGCAGCTTTCTTGAAGTAGTGAAGAGCTGTCTCATTACTCTGTGGTACAATATCACTTCCCTCTGAATACATCTGGAAAACAGAGCCTAATTTTATTAACAGCTATACCCCTCTCACCTATAATGTATTTCTATCTCAGGTCATTCTGGTTTTGTTAGGTATCATGAAATCTTTGAACAGTTTAAAATTCCCCATAGGATATTTAGATATTTTAGATTTATTTGTCATAACAAATTTATTACTTTTCTATAAACATGAATATATTAAAATCAGTTCACGGATCAATCTCAGGAGGAGAAAACCTTTAACTCAGGGTGAATCTTGTCTCTCACTCTATCCCAGGGGAGTCAAATGGTTCATGAGTTGCTTGGGGTCAGTGATTACATGAGAGAAAGGGGTGTTGATGACAATGCCCACTTCCCTCTCTCTTCCACCACAATTTCCCTCAGGGTAAGATACAGAGTAGGTCTTAAGTTCAGGAAAATAACTAAAAGGTTATTTCAAAAGGTTGCAAGTACTGAATGATTAGAGTACCAGGTACGGAACAGGATAAAAGGGCCAAGAGAAAGAAGAACAGAATGATCGAAACTGTTTTCATCCACATCATACATTAAGAAAACAGCAATGGAAATGAAATCTTTTTTTGAGACAGGGTTAATTAAGAATTCAGAGCAAGAACTGAAAGGGCTAGAATGGAAAGTTCTTAAAGGCTTGACAAAAATAGATGGGAGGGGAAGGGGGTAGGGAGTGACTGGGATAGGCCGGTGATGGGTATTAAGGAGGGCACATATTGCATGGCGCACTGGGTGTTATACACAAATAATGACTCATGGAACACTACATCAAAAAGTAAGGATATACTGTATGATGACTAACACAACATAATAAAAAATTATTATTAAAAAAAATAGATGGGGAATACCAATTTCGATCCTGTAATAGTTGGGATATTTACACGGATGGTTCTCAGGCCCCAAATAACTGGTTGTTGATTATGTGGCAAATACTGACGAGACTTTTCTATTTGTAAGAACCTTTGTGACATTTATTTTACCTGAGCATCCTAACCTTAGATTTGGTTTTGGATGAAAATATCCACTGATTTAGACTGTATTTGTTTTCAAAATGATGAAAAAGGAAGTTCTGAAACTGTGCCATGTCATACAGAATCTATGTTAGGTCTCTAGACTTTAGTGTTTCCTTGCTTAGAAAAGAACCACACTGATAGGTGGGTGATGGCCATCACACTGAAGATGATTAAAGCCTGCAGACTAATTCCAACAAACTCTAGTTGCCTCTACTCAGCACGGAAGAAAACAGGCAATTAGGACAGACTTAGCAAAAAAAAAACAAAACTGCACAGCATAAAGAAAAATTCCTCATTATTGCATATGATACACACAAAACAGGAGCTCAGTGATAGCTAATTTCAACAGAAAATTAACATACTGATGAGGAAATGTTGTCTCCCTTACGTTACCTAAGAAAATGCCTCGAAATCATACTTACCTTACCACAAGACACAATATCCTTGTATTGGAAATTTTATTTCCAGTTTATTTTTAGTAAACTGTAGATTGTAACTACAACATGTGCTTTTTATGCAAACACCTCTTGCTATTATGTAATATGTTCACAGGATGTACAGTACCTTTCCCAAGAAGGCCATAGCATGTGAATTGCCAGCATTAGCTGCTAAATTGAAGTAGTCGAATGCTCTCTGTGAGAAAAGAATTTATTAAAATAATTAGTTTTTCTAGAATCTGCCTTTGGTTTTTCACCAAAATAATCATTTCAGGAACTTTAAAAAAATCTTACAATATGGCAGTATCTCAGTTTAAATAACAGCATGACATCTCTTGCTTGCTCAAGGTACCCACCCCTCTTCATGCCCAATCCATCACTGAATCCTGTAACTTACATCACCAAATTCCTTTTGAATCCACCTATGATCCTCCACTATCACAATTCTAGGCTAAGCTTCATTATCTCGCACCCAAACTTCTGGAACACTTCCCTCCTTGGTCTCCCTGCCTTTAGTCTTCAGTCTAAAAGCAACAGTTCAAAACACTTAACATGCTGGTCCTTACAGCCCTTGAAGTTTTGCAGGGGATATACTGGCATGATCAGACACTGCTTACCTCAGTACTGTTGAGCTTGCTCTCTGCACTCCGGTCTTTCCTGCCTCAGGACCTACGCACATACCACTCTTTCTGGCCTGGAATGATCTTACCTCTAGGCTTGACTTAAATGTCATCCATTTCTCCTCAGAGACAACTACCACCTCCCACTTGTTAACTTGTTACTGGACCCTTTCTTTCTTCTTAATAGCAACAATCACAATTTATTACATGTTTCTTGGTGTGATCATTTAAAAAAATACCTAATGTTCTAGTTCTATTAAACTTGAAGCTCTGTAAGGACAGAAAGACCAAAGCTATTCCGTCTAGCATTGTATCCTGAATGCCTAGCAAGCAGTGAACAGGCACATATCAGGCACACAAACTATTGACGAATTAATACAGTTATGTACTGGGAACTCCTTTTATTCCTTCTGAGAAGCTGGTGAAAAAATTTATTGTTGTGTAGGTGTTTCTCAAGTAGGCAGCATACACCAAGAATATCCCAAAACTTGTATAAAAGGGATGCAGCAAACTTATCATCGGAATTGTTCTCTCACCTGACA
The DNA here is from genome assembly GCF_024610735.1 of Ursus americanus. Taxonomy (NCBI): domain Eukaryota; kingdom Metazoa; phylum Chordata; class Mammalia; order Carnivora; family Ursidae; genus Ursus; species Ursus americanus. The sequence goes on from NC_142152.1 coordinate 25,517,675, forward strand.
TTTTTATTAGCCAGTTCATCTGGCCTAACGACATACATTTTAATGACCTAAAGACAAGGAAAGCAGTCAAAATGCCATCTGAATTAAAAACAAACAAACCATGGATATTTGGTATAGTTTTAAGTGATAAGTGTATTTTGTTATGATCTACTACTTAGAGTTGATGGGATATGGAAATGAGATAACCTTAATTAGAAAATTTAACTGTTATGGCAGAATAATAGTTTTATTAGTCTAACAAACATTTGTCAAGAACTCATTATGTGCTAGGCATATAATTCCCTCAGGTGCTGGGAATAAAGTGGCAAAGTCCGTGCTCTTTCGCAACTTAAGTTCTAGCAGAGGAAGAAACTTAATTACATGATTAGTGAATTTACAATGGGTAAGGGCCATAAATACAGATTTTCAGAAACTGTAACTGTGGTACATGACCTATTCCTGGAGTGGGGTTAGGAGTCTAGAGAAACATTTTAGGGGAAGAGGTATTAGAGTTGAATTCTAGAGGATGAGTAGGAATTAGCTACATAAAGAAAGGAGGGGGGATAATATTCACTCTAGACAGAGGGACTAGCATTCCAGAAATCCTGAGATAGTTTCTTCATATTTTCAAAGACCTGAGAAAAAGTCCAGGTGCCTGTGACTCAGAAAGCAAGGGGCTGGTGAGGTAAACAGAGACTGGTACAAATCCTGGAAATCATGTTAAACAAAGGATTTGGTTTTTAAGTGACTGGCAATCATGGACCACTCAAGAGTTTTAAGCAAGGGAACCACAGGATCAGGTGTGTGGTTTACAAACAGGCTACTGCACAGGAAATGCATGCAGGAGATGCTCACACAAGTGGCAGGTGTACTGATGGATACAAAGGAAGAGATGAGTGAGACTTAGGGCATAAGGCGCACAAAAGCTGGATACAGATCTGACTGCTACAGTTATATACTCCTAATTTCTCACAAACTCAACAATGACTTTTCCTCAGTTCTATGAAATATTTTTTTTCCCCCAAAGATTTTATTTATTCATGAGACACAGAAAGAGAGAGAGAGAGGCAGAGAGAGAAGCAGGCTCCCCACAGGGCAGGAATCCCAATGCGGGGCTCCATCCCAGGACCTTGGGATCATGACCTGAGCCTAAGGCAGACACTTAACCAAATGAGCCATCCAGGTACCCCTGATATATTTTCTAATAGGAGTTTTAAGACATACTTCTACCACATACCTATAGGAAACCAAGATACTGTGTATGTATTTTTGGCAATATTGAGAACTAGGTCTCAGAATTTAAAAAACCCTTCCCACCACTATGAGGTATAATCACATTTTTAGTCTTCAGTTTTCTCAGGGGTCAGTTGGATCCTGAAAGATCATTTGTGATGATTGTCTAAGTAACATAAACTTGATATTGTCATTGATAAGAAATACATCTAGAGCACTGTTTCTTTCTACCACATGAAGTATAAAGCCCTGGGAACAAGAAAGTTACCTGATGATTTTGTTCTACTCCACGCCCTCCGTGCAGATGCAGTTGTCCCAGACCAACCTGAAAATTCACAAAAATGAGCAAAAGTAAATGGTAGCATCTGGTGTGCCATTAAATTAGACCAACAGGAAATCATTTGGTAGTAAAAAGTTTTCTCTTCAGAATTCAAAAAAGTGAAGACTTAGTCTTAACTCCTGAAGATATTACTCTACATTAACCTACATTTTTTAAAAACTGAAATTCCTGCTTTTAATTACAAGGTGTCTTTCTGAAATAAAGATGAAATAAAGGCAACTTCAGGCAAACTAAAACTGAATTTGTCACCAATGAACCCACTCTGAAGGAAATACTAAAGCATGTTTTTTAGGAGGAAGGAAAATTATCCTGGGAAGCCTGAAGATGCAGTAAGAAATAAAGACCAATGGAAAGTTAAACTTATGAGTATATCTAAATTATATGGACTGTACAAGAATAATATCTTGCAGGATTCAAAAGCATAGAATTAAAACACATACAGAGTACTCTAAAGTTTACATTGTCCAAGAAATGGTAAAAGTGCTCATTCATACTAGACTTTGGTAAAAGAGTAGTAAAACAAAGTTCAACTATCACCTTAGTAGAGGGGAGGACATACAATAGTAAAAACACAAACCAAGAGAATATAAGAAAAGAGACATAAAGGAGCATGGAAAAGCAAAATGAAAGAAAGCAAGCAACACAGAAAATGTAAACACAAATATATCATTCGTTACTTTCAATTAAAAGACTGTCAGAGTGAATAAAAAAAAATAAAAGTAGTCCGATGATGCTCCAAGAGACAGACCTTAAACATAAGAGGTTGAATACAAAAGACTGAAAAGATACTACATGTAAATACTAACCAAAAGAAAGTGGCATAGCTAGCTAATATCAGACAAAGTACGATTTAAAGCAAAAAACATTTCTGAAGATAAGAGAGGACACTTCATGATATATAAGCTAGTTTAACAGAAAGATAACAATATTAAGTCTATATGCACTCGACATGGCCTAAAATACATTAATCAAAATTGACAGAAATACAAGACAGAGACAAATCCACACCAAAGTGGGCAATTTAAACAATACTGTCTCAACACTGGACAGAAAAAGCAGACAAATTCAGTAAGGATTCACCAAATTTGAACAACAGGATTAAGAAACATAACTCAAAGGACACATAAAGAATGCTAGACCCGGAGACTGTAAAATTCATATTCTCTTTAGCGCACAATATTTGCCCAAACAATGAAGTATACAGCAAGTTTCAGGAAATCTCAGACAAATGAAATCATACATAGCAGAGTTTCCTTATTTTTTTATTTAGATGCAGGCTCCCCACTGAACAGGGAGCCTGACAGGGGGGCTCGATCGTAGGATCCCGGGATCATGCCCTAAGCTGAAGGCAGACCCTTAACCGACTAAGCCACCCAGCTGCCCCAAGTAGAGAGAATCTCAAGCAGACTCTGCAAAGAGCGCCGTGCCCGACACGGTGCTTGATCTCACAACCTGAGCCAAAAACAAGAGTCAGATGCTTATTAACCGACTGTGTCACCCAAGTGCCCCATACAGAGCATATTCTGACTGTAGTGGATTAAACTAGAAATAACAGAAAGGGTAAATAATAAAACCCCCATTTATATGAAAACTAAGCAATTCACTTCTAAAATTACACATGGGTCAGAAGAAATCACAATGAAAATTAGTGCTAAATATCATGAAACTATGACAGCAGGAAAACGCGTTCTACCACATACCAAGATTTATAAAGTTATACGAATTTAAGACAGTACTGATGCACAAGACATGCAAGAGACCATGCACAGAGCATTATCTGCAAGCACCCAAATCTGGGAAGAGTAAAATGGGCAAGTAAGTTGTGGGATTTTTATACACTGAAATACTATAGGGCACTGTAAATAAATGAATTTCAGCTACATGAAAACACATGGACTGATTTCATAAACATAATGCTGAGCAAAAGAAGCCAATACCAAAAAATGCTATATGAATTTTCTTTAACATAAAATTCAAAACCAGACTAAACCGATCCGTAGCTGTAAGAAACCAACTCAGTGGGCAACCCACGAGGAGGAGGGCGGCTTCTGGGAGGCTAGCTGTGATTCACAGTGGGCTCAACTGGGGATTAACCAGGGGGCTGTATGCTTCAGATTTATGTACTTTTCTGTATTAAAGTTGTAATTCGAGTAGTAAAAAGAACAAAATGATATACTATACCACACATGGATTGTTCTAGCTTGAGTTTTCCACTGAATACACTGAAGTCAGCTTTCCACAGTGAGTAGTATTCTACGTCATTTTTAATGGTTGCGTGAAATTCCACTACATGGAAGTGCCATAGTTAAGCTAAGTAATTCCCTATTTTGGGGCATTTAGATGGTATTGAATTTTAACTGACCTCTGATATAAAACAAAGATGTTTAATTAGACAAGATAACTTTATTATAATTTCCATGAGCTAAGATTTGGATCTTCCACTACAGTTTTTTTTTTAAACGTAAGATTCCCTTCTGTTAAATCTTAAAATCAATTGTTCTCAAAACGTATGTAATACTCATCTCTCTAGATGTCTAAAAGACCTATAAACTGCATAGAAAAAAGGCAGATGTTGAAGTCCTTTTATTCCAGGATTATCAACCCACGAAATAACAAATTATACACAGTACTTTGATGGATATACCATACAATTTACATTGAACAAAGCTACTCTGTCCTTGACCTTGAGGAAATTATGGTCTAAGATGAGCAAAGGAAACATGAACAGTAAATGGCCCTGAAGGGCATCTGAAATTCCAAATGTTCCAGAGACTTTTTGTTGAGAGAAAGTGGCAGTTTTCATCCTTGTTGACTCCAATAAGAGCCTTCATCATCAATAAACACTGCTCTGTTCAAGCAGTGGTTTCCAACCATGGTGCAATCGCCTGGCCAGCTTCTATGAACTATCAATGACTAGGCAACATCCTAGATGAATCCAAATGGAAATGTCTTGACAGTATGAGACTCTTGGTACTTTTAAAAATAATGCTACTCAGGTGATTCTAATATGTAGTTAATAATGGCTCAGAGCAATGGAAATGTTTCTTACAGATGTAAGTGCTTGCTCCATGACTGTAATATATAGTGCAGAGACATACGCCATGAGATATTTAAACACATACCTGTGCTTGTACATCACCTTTTTCTGCTAGGAACTGATAGTATTGAATCAAATCTTCTTCCAGCATTCCACTATTCATTCCTGGATTTTCCACCTCGTCAGGCAGCCGTATTCTCTGTACTACTGAGCCTCCTGTGAGCGAGATATCACTAGCAACTGAAACAGGGGGACGAAGTAATAACAAGGAGGAAGGTCAGAAGGATTGTTCCACAGAAGGAAGTGGAATTTCAGCTGCCAAACATTGACAGACATTATACTAACAGTAATCTATAGATTACAAAATAGTAATCTATGCAAGCCCAGGGTTTTCCACAAAATATTTAGTAAGTGGAATCCAAAGTGCACACGTACACGTGCACACGCACACACACACAAAGGAGATCTTAGTCAACTAGCGTAAAGATCATTCCACTTAAGAGACTTGATCATGATTATTTCAAGTAGTACAACAAAAATAGATGTATTTGAAGTTAATTCCATTGTTTTTTGTTTCTTTTGATAGGGTGAAAGGCAAAAAAAAAAAAAAAATAGATACCATGATTGGCAACAAGACGATAATGAGTCAGTGCTGATTCACAACTCTGGAGGACTCCGATGCCAGCCCAGTACCGATAACCCTGTGAGACAAGCTCTAGTGAGAAGACTGCAGGTTCACACGCTCCACTGGCATTCTTGTCGGAAATGAATAAAGCCACCCACGCTCAGAATGTAATTCTGCAGTCCCTTGATCCCAGTACATTACCACCTCGTTTATCCTGACTTTTAGGTTCTGAGGTAATTTATTCAGCAACTGCAAAAACCAGACTGTAGCTAAGAACTAGGAAATAATGAAGTTCCCACAGAAATCAAAATAGATGCTGTGAACTTTACGGATGAAGTGTGCGCATCTCATGTGTAAGAGAAAATTACTTAGATTCTTGCTTAGAACACATTCTAATCTTATGTTAAACCTGATTTTAATAAAAGTGGGTTGATCTACCAAACCAGCAAAGAAGCAACAAATTAACAAAATAGGGAAGATGAGAGACTACTAGGAGCAGGCACAGTAACACGAGCAAAAACTGATTTCAGAGTGAGAAGGAAGATAGCTAACTATAAAGAACAGAAAAAAAAAAGTAGAGCTCTCTTGAGTCATTCAGCACAGATTCAAATAACTTTACAGATTTAAACAATCCTTAGGACACTACCGTGTAATAACGTGTATCATATTTAATGTTCTTATTCTGTAGTCACTATTTAAGAAGACTGGTAAATTAAAAAAAGATATAGGTCAGAAATATTTAACATACTTTGGCCATATAAAAATATGCTTTAAATTTCTAGAAAATTCATCTAAAAGGAACTTTTCAATTACTGTTTGAGGAATAAATATTACCACAGATGAAAAAAGCCAATGCGGAAAAAAAACTTCGAAATTAGCGAGGAACTTCAGAAAGTTGGAGCAACATCCTTGTTTTTCACTGGCTTAAACTATGTTTACGTCTGTCACAGATAGGGTCCAAGCTCCTTGGCATGACATATAGCCCATTTATGTGATTCCTGATGAATTTCCTGACATTCTACTCTCCAGCCACACTAAAGAGCTGATGTTTTCTTGCAAGTACCACATTCCCTCATCACTGCCCCTCTGCATATATTGCTCCTGCTATATGAATGCCCTTCCACTTCTATTCACTCACTGCTTTTTATCCCTCAAGAATTACTTTAGTTACTTCTTTCCTCAGAAGTATCTCCTTTAACTGCTCCTTCCAACACCAGTATGGGGTAAGTGCCTTTCGAGGTGATTCCTATACTGTAACGATCTCCTTACTTGTGTAAATTTAAATGTAAATCATAAGTCAATTTTCGATGTAAAATCAATTAAAATGTAAAACTGTGATAACTCAACTGAAGAAATGATTGTGACAAACATTTCCAACTTATAGAAAATAAAAAAGAGCCATTTACCACAAGGCCAATCAGCCAGAGTCATCATTTTAAAGAAAAATTGTGGACTGTACAAATTTTCATCCACATGTAGATGGAAGTGTTGTACCCATTAACAAGAATTTGAAGAATGTTCAACTGAATATTTGATCTTAATAAATACATCTCATTCATGAAAGCTGGAAAAGCTGTGGCCCCTCATGAACCAAAAATTCCGCTCCTCCATGTTACTAAAGTCGTACTTACCAAAACCATGTGCGCTATTAGGTTGCCCCCAAGAGCTCCAAAAGTATAATATACGAGGGCCTGGGAAGGAACAAAATATGCTTAACTGAACACAGGCATACACTGACCCAATTCAAATGGCAGTATACAAAAAAGTTTTAATAATATTACCTTTGCCTGACTTGAATTAACACCAAGTCCAGAGGCATAGAGAAAGCCAAGAGCCTGAAATAAAATGACAAAAGTAAGAATTCTTCCCTAGTGGAAGTTTATCCACAGACACAGTTTTATGAACGATGAAAAGATGCAAGAATCTTTAGATCCTGGTAGACTTGAACAGTCCAAGTATGTACAACTGTGGAATTAATTGAAGAGCCTCCAAAATGCATTAAAGTTTTTACAAATTACACAATGAAATACAACTGAACAAATCAAAAAGTTTGGCTTGAAGATTAAAGACAGCTTAATAAAAATATTAGCTAGAAAACCAAAGCTGAACACACTTGAACATGGCTTTTCCTTTATCTTGATCAACAGCTATCACGAGAACCAAACAACCCCTTTATCATTACATCAACACATTACCTATCAAAGGAGAACAGACAATGAAAATAGTAAGAGGCTACCAAGATAAACAGTCTAGCAGTAAAAAGGGGCGGCAAGGGTCACGTTGAAGGGTTAAGAGAGAAAGGTCACTTTACAATGCTGAAGCACACACCATTTTTCATTACAAAAACCCCCAAAACAAAAAACTCCAACCAACCAAACAACACATTGATAAAGTTCAACCTTTGCCCACTGAGGACCATTCCTGATGACATAAAAGTAAAAGCTGAAGTCAGAAAGGTAGGTGTATCACATGCCAGCGTTCATCAAAATCCATGAGCTCTTACTACATTACCAACCCCACCCTCCCTTCTTGGGTAGGGCCATGTGTCTAGGATGTCTAGGATGTGGCAAAGACAGATGCAAGCCATTTTTAGGCCTGGCCATTAAAACTTTTCAGAAAACCCTCCAGCTCTCCCTTCTCCCATCATGATGGCTCGAAAGGCCCATGTTTGAGATGCTGCAGCTACATGACAGAAGCGGCCCATGACTGAGTCAGCATCAGGAAGAGAGTGACACAGGCAGGGGAACTGCATCGACCCTGGCGAGAATAAGGAATAACTCTTTGTAAAGTGGAGCCACTGTGATTCTGGGGCTGTGTCTGTTACATTAGCTAGAATTAATTACCATGGAGAGAGTGCTTTGCAGTATTCAGTATTAAGCACTGTGGCATTGTGGGGTGCTATTATTAGAGGGGAAAGATGCCTTAGATAACCATTCTTCAGAGCCAAACGTGTCTGTAGAATAAAGAATGTGTGAATGTATATAAACTGACTTACACAAAGAAGGGGAAAAAAGCTTTGAAAACAAAGGGGGAGCAATTAAGATATCACCTGTTTATAAATTAAACTAAAACTGTCTAAGAGTTGCAGACTGTAGGTACTCAGTCCTATAGAAAACATTGGTCACAAATCCCGTTACTGTTTACATAGTCTGAAAACAGACTTCCCCTAACCGTGACTAGAAATTTTATATTTAAGCAAATCCCACACCTCCAATAAACCTGAATTACTGAGAGCATTTAAAATAAATGTGGTGGCCTCCTAAATCCAGGTTTCAATCTTACTATTACTGATGAGAAATCAAGCAGAGATTATTTATCAAATGGTGTGATTCAATATAGAACGCAGAGCATCCCTCTATAAGGCTGTCTTGGCCAAAAATACTAGACTTGAGTTCATCAGCCTTTAGCTGTGACATCCTCTACTGGAAATACAGATGATGAAGACCAGAATAAAGGACAAAAGGAAGAAGCGAAAAGACAAACTGAAGAAGGACATTCTGCAGAACAACTGGCCCTATCTTTAACACAGGCAAGAAAGGCAAGGACTCTGCTAGCATTAACGACCGAACAGAATGTGTCGTCCTGGACTGGATACTGCTTTGGACAAAACAGGGATAAAGGAAATGTTCTGGTTCAACGCCCTATGAAGACTGTATGGGTATTACATTTACTGGACTTGAATGATGAGGGCTATTTATTGAAAGAGCAAGGAAGGGAACAGTAGACAGTGACATCCATTTTAATAAGAAGTTCACATGTATAAATACACAAAGAGAAAGGTCAAGAAGGGAGTGCATGCATTAACATGTTATCAATGTTCAGGTCTGGGTGGTAAAGATATGATGTTTTCTTTCTTAGTTTTTTTTTTTTTTCAGTTTGTATTTCTAGTTTCTTATGTATGCTTCTGTAATAAAATATATCTTTTAAAAAAACACCAAGATTACCAAAAGCTGGAGCATCTGAACTTTGGAAAAAAGGCAATGGGGAGTGATTCCAGATAAAAAAAATGATTACCTTTATGTTTCATTCTTTACAGATTGAATTTGGGATACTACAAATATAACTGTGTTAAGATGAAGCTGCAAAAATGCCTTAGGTGACCACCCTGAGGAAGAAGATTGGTAAAATGATCTGCCACAGGATTAGTATTTAAAGCCATTTTACCTTCCAGCCTTACTTGTTAAGGGAAGGCAGAGCATAAAGAGTAAACTGCTGTGAAAATAAACAAGTGCTATGTGCCAAGAGCTTCTGCAGTGAAAGTACACTTACAGTTTGTCCCTTAGGAGAGCCTTCCTCCGTCAGTTTCTCAAACATCTCTTTAGCTGCCTGGATATTCTGTGTCAGGTAATCACCAAACAAAAGAGCATATGACACTCTCTCCAGGGCCTTGGTATGATTCATGCCTGCTGCCTTTTGAAGATACCGATATGCTCTTTAAACATAAGCAATTAAAAAAAACAAATTAGCAATATTTTGGAACTCCCATTAAAATTTTTACAGAATCTGGGGTGCCTGGCTGGCTCAATTGGAAGAGTATGTGACTCTTGATCGCGGGGTCATGAGTGTAAACCCCAGTTTGGGTGTAGAGATTAACTAAAAAAAAAAAAAAAAAAAACTTAATTTTTTTTTTATTTTTACAAAATCTACTAAAATGCAGAATAAATAATTTTACAAAATCTACTAAAATGCAGAATAAATAATTTCTTTATTCTATAGAATCCCTCTGATATTTGATTTCCATTAAATTATTTACTTATATATATATAGAAAACATTCTGGGCTACTTTTGTTTTTACGTAAGGTACCAGTTCTGTTATTCCAATATTTTAGAATAGTCTAAGAATGAGAGAGAATTATAATAATGTAGTATCCAATAAATAATCCAACGATAACCACTGCAATTTTCTTTTAAAATCTTCGCACAGACTATAACAAAAGTCAGCTGAAATTAAGGGACATAGAATGTTAAAAGACAGTCAACTTATTTTACGTTCTCTCCAAATTCCTAAATTCTAGTGTTTGTCTGCAAGATAATTACAAAGCAAAAACAAAAAGACAAAAAAAAACACTTGACAACAATTCTTTTGTCTTATGTCATTCTCAATTCTGAAGAGTATACATATTTTCTTGGCTCTCAGAAACTATTATAATTTTAATTATTCCCATTTTGCTTATTGTTCATTCTTGTGATGAGTATTTATAATCTTTTTAGCCCAAAGAGCTGAAATCTGATAAAAGTAATGCCCCTAACTGTCCATTGGTCATATCAGGTTTCCTTATAATACAGCCTAAGAAATCCTCTGTCTTTGGCAGTGCACCTAAAAAACAAGTACTTAAAGCTTTTTATCTCAGTAACAGCCTATGTCAGGGGAAGAATGGACTGGGCAGTGCTACCTACTCTCTTTTCTGGCTTTTCTTGTTGCTTCCGTTGAGGATTTTCATCCCTGTCTGGTACATCATTTCCGCTTCCTGCATTTGCCGCCGTTTAGCTGCCTCCTCTTCAGCTAAAAACAAAATGTAAGATGCTTTTAAATCAATTTTAATTTTAAACCAATTATTTATCAAACATCAGTATATATTCTTTCTTCTGGGTAGTTACCAATACAGTGATCTTTCACTATTTCCCAATCTGATTTTAAGGACACATGTTTTTATGTGTGGCCTTTATCTGACTGAAGTTAAGACTTTTTTTAAAAAAATAAAACTCATTAAAATCACTTCCTTGTAAAGAAAGCTGTATCAACCTGTTTTTGTTAAGTGCTTTTCTGCTAGTAATTCTAAAAGTTTTTATATAAGTCAACTAAAATTCCAGTAGAGCCTTATGATTATATGCCAAGGTGAGCTAAAATTGAAGGACAAGAGAACAATAAAAAAACAATAGAAAAAATACTGGTGTAGTCAAAGGTGACTCTAGCCTCACCTGAATGGCTGTGTCTTTACAAGGAGAAAATATGTGACTAATTACATAACAAAAAATTAGTTGAAAAAAAGGATTTTTATTAAATATAGAGTTTAATAGTCAAGTTCTGTGTTTTTCCTATGTACTGATACAACACTGAAAATCATGGCATTAGAATAGATTTCCCCAAAATTATTTTGCTACTATAAGAAAGCATTTTAACAGAAATCTAAAACTCACCAAGAGACATTTGAATATTTCATTAGGAGTATTTATAGAAATAGAAGTGACTTCTTCTTATAATATAAAAACAAAATTTGATGTATTAAACAGGAGTACCTGATCGTACTGGCCCACATCCAAAGACAGACTATATTTGATGCTATCTCTAAGGAATGCCTAAATATTCTATCAGAGTCATTACTCTGAAAATGTCATCTGGTATCAAAAAAGGTATGTTCAAGGTTTTCTTTGTTCTTTTAACAGTTAGAAAGTCCTTCCCGAAAACACAGCTTGCCTTTAGAGGCAATACTGACGTTAACATTTACGGCAGTTAAATATACTCTATCTGTCAAATATTACCTTAGCACAGCACATTTCACTCAAAGTATTTAAAAAAGGTATTATCTATTTGTCTTCTAAGCACTATTAATTAACCTCAGCATAATGTTCTGTTTTTCTTTCTTGCCAAAAAACATTTTACATTAATTAATTTAGCACCCTGCCCGAGGGCTTACAGAACAACCTGTGCACACCAACGGAAAATCATCTCTGAATAAAACACAAGTGTGATAAGCTGCCCAAGTGATAGCCCGGAAGTGAGTATACTGCATGCTTCCTGCTCTTAAGCCCATTCTTTAAGACTATACCTACGTCATTGACGCGGACCACTTCTGACCAAGGTGCAGAAAGAATGGCTACAAAAAGGCCTTTAAAATGTTGTCCGAGACATAAAGCAATGTGGATATGCTTCCTACTGAGCAAAACTTACTTTCACAAAAGCCCCACTTTTCATCTGCTTTGTAGTCATAGGTTGTAGCACACCACAATCTGCCATCTTCCCTCCCATCTGATGTACATTCGTCATATTCCTTATCCAGGAACAGAAAAGGGAAGTGGCAGGGCTCCCCATGTGCTGTGCCTTCAATGGCGGTCAGAGCTGAAAAGATAAGAAAAAACTCTAAACATGAATAGCACCTCTGCTATCTATGGATATAATACTGTCAATTCCAATGGTAAGAATTTGAAGACAAAAATACATGATTTGAAATGGGAAAAATGAAAGAGGCAGCATCAGTTTTCTGTAGGATGACTTAAGGGTGAGTCAACTTAGTGAACAGGGCTGGCTTAGTGTACATGGCAGCTCTGTATCCAGCTTAGAATTTCTGAAGGTCTTGAGATGTGATACCCTCAGAATGTTAGAAGTCTATTGTAAAACTCCTGGCTTACTAGTGAGCAAGAAATAAGGCAAATACAACCAGATCAATTCCACTGCTCAGCATATTTCCTCTGTTTTCTATCTGAATGTTATAAGTCAGCTTCTTTAATAATATAAAGCTATACAGGGAAAACGCTCCCCCACGTAAAGTTCATCACTCATGTATGCCTCTGTGATCCCACAGCATTTTATCAGAGAACGTATGATACCTGCTGAGGTTCTTTCTTTATCCATACTTTCGCTCCCACTACACCCCGAGCCTGTTAAAAGTAGAGACCATATCTCTGATTTGTTAAGCTCTTTCCGACTATTTTCTAGGTGCTAGGAATTAGGTGGAACAGAGGTCTCTGCTCTGTACAACGTATTGCCCAGCAAGGAAGAGAGACATTAAACTGAAGTGTGATCACTAAAGTGATGTTATGGAAAGGAAAACCTCCCCTATCAGGTACTGAGGCTTACCACTGAACTTCACGGGTGTGTAGGAGTAGATGGTGGATGAATTGCTTCAGGGTGGGGTGGCAGAAGTACTGCAGACAGAGGGAATGATGTGCGCTAAGAATCAAACGAAAGACAGCATGGCACTTTAGAAAAAATACAAGTGTATCTTCAGTATGTTAGAACATGCAGTTTTGAGTGCCCAACCAAGTGGACAAGAGAAGAGGCTAAAGCTAGAGCGGCACGAAGAAGCTAGACTAAGAAGGTCCTGATAAATCTAATTAAGGAGTTTGGACTTTACTCTGAGAACAATGGAAACTCACTTAAGAGTTTTAAACAGGAATGACATGCTCATACTTAAATTTTTATTAAGAGAGTGGACAACGGAATGGAGAAAAGCAAGGCTGGATGCAAGGCAACCAGTTTAAAAGTTGTGACATTAGTCTAATTGAGAGGTAATGGTAGCCCAAAGAGGATAACGGAATGAAAGAACTGGATGTACTCAAGTGATGCTAAGGAAGCAGATATGGCACCACGCACTGATTGACTAGATGTGCAGATGAGAGGGGAGGAGTCACAGAAGGCTCCCAGATATTAGGCTTCAGGAAGTAAGGGGATGGCTATCCTCACTAGGAGAACACTAAAGGAGGAGTAGGTTACTGGGTAGGGATGAAATGGATCAGGGCAGAGACAAGTTAAACTTTGATCCTGCTACATTCAAAGTGGCTATAACAAACAAAACCAAAAACAAGATGTCTTAGACATCTTTTCAGCTATAGTCAAAGAGAAAGTTCTCCGGTTCACAGATAAGACTGGAAACCAAGAGTACCAAGTGAGAAGTCCATGAGAACACCAGTGGGCCAAGGTTGAGCCCAGAAACATACACGGTTAAGTGAGTACACGTCAACTTCCACAGGTTGCTTTTACAGGGAGAATGTAACTAGGCATCGGAGCTTAGTGATTAAGAGTACAGATTCTGGAGTCAGAACGCCTGATTCAAACCCTACCACTTACTAGCTGTACACTTTGAGCAAATGCACTAATCTCTTCCCTTATTTGTAAAATTATCTGTAGATAGCTTCCTTATCTACAAATAGGGATAAGAGTCCTTGCTGCACAGAGTTACTCACAAAGATGAAATGAAATAAAACACGTAAAGGACCCACTATGACACCTGCCTCTTAACGTAATAAGCCTTCAAGAGATGACACTGCTACTATCACAGGTGCTGCTGCTCCGAAAGCACAGGAAATGGACGCTCCTTCTCGCCCATGCAAAGAAAAAGTCATACTAATTTGTTTCAGTAAGTTATGAAAGGCAAAATTAATTTCAAACTGTTTGCCACTAGGCAAATGTCATTCACCATCCTGGTAATCACTGACCAGCGGCAAATACTTTGATCTGTGTTTTTAAGAAACGATCTTTAGTACAATATATAAGCAAAGTACTTACCCTTTAGCAACGACCTCAGAGGGGTCATTTTAACTAGAGTTTGAAAAAAGGCACTTCTATGCACTGCTACTAGATTCAAATTTGAGAAAAATAGTACCCGTAAAATAGCAGTTTGTCAACCCGAATTTCAAATTAAAATACAATAGTCTAAAAGAATATTTTTTTTGATAAGAAATTTTTGTTTTAAAAACAAATAGCTTGCCATAAGAATCCTAGTTTGCCAAAGCCTTCTAAGTGGTGCAAATGTATGAAAGGATTCTCTTTCATGTGATGGAACTATACGCCAGCAAAGAAACTAGAAAGAACGCAAAAGTTTTTGGCAACAAAAGGTTTTAACCTACTGCTGACTCAGCACTAACTTAAGAAAGAGGAATCCCCAGGGTGCCCGTGCTTCACCAATTTAGTGACAGTGAATCTTGGTCTAAATAATGTGTTTATTAGTAAGTAACTAGAAAGAAAATTTGTATCTCTCAGGTGTCTTCTTCAAGTAAAATCACAACAGGGAAATTGCTACTACCTTTTTAAACTTTTTCAAAGTCTTCTAAAAGTTACTGACTAGGACTTGCCAGTTCCAAGTCAATTACCTCAAGTAGACAGTCCTCACAATAGTGTTAATTTTGGTTAATTTTCTTTCCATGGAGAAATTCTGCAAGAATTTCGAAGCAATCATTTTAAAAACTGTCACAAAAATAGTACCAACTTTAAAAAAACAATGGTAATCACTGCTCTGGCACAATGAAGCTGACTGATTATGCAATTTAAGTTAATGATAGCCAGTTGTCAAACCTGACTCTAAAAATGAAAGGGAGAAAAATGTGTCATTAAGTCAATTTTACGCCTTCCTGTAAAAAATCACAGTTCTAGATAAGCAATCATATTTTGACTCTACAATAATGACATAATACCACATATTTAAACCTTGACAGATTTTTATAACTTATATTATATGAGAATTTATAATAATTAATAGACTGCTTTATATTTAAACTAGGAGAGTTGCTCTTGCAATTCTAAAAATTCTAAAAATCATTCAAGCAAGCTGGAAAAAGTTAAAAAAAAAAAAAAAAAAAAAAAGGACAGCCCAAACAACCCCAAACCTGAAGTTGTTCAGTGCCGGCCAGATTACAGGTAAATGGGGACTTTCATACTGCTGGTAGGAGTATCAATTAGTACAACCTCTTAAAGAGGGCCCTTTAGGAATACCTATTAGAATTTATACAGTCCATACTTTGGATCACGTTATTCCATTTCTAGGATGTTTAACTTGTAGAAATGCTCCCATAAGGATACAAAGAGATATGTGTAAGACTGTTATTTGTGTATAAAGATATAAAATCAACAAGAATTCAAAGGTCTGTCAACAGGAGACTGGTTACATCAGCTACAGTGCAGCCATTACACAAAAGCCTGGTATAGATGGGAGCAGAGGATCAAAGGCTGGGTGTCAGGTTAACCTTATATTTCAAGATCTGGCAGATTCCAGAAAACCAACAGCTAAGTGATGAAAGCATCTTCAGAGTAGGAAAAAATATGTGAGGGGTCAGTAAGATGAGGACCAAGAACTGACCAGGTATCCAAGCAAAGAGAATGTGACTGGAGCAGAGTGGATTTAGAGGTCTTGAGGGGACCAGAGCATCCTGTGAGTTGGATGAGAGAATGGGAAGAGAGGAAGTGAAATTAGTGAATACAGACAACTCTTTCAAAGAACGATGCTATTAAAGGGGAGTGAAGTAGGGTAGTTGCTGGAGGGGATTTTGGTTTTTAAAATATAAGCTATTACAGCATGTCTGAATGTGGACGGAAAGAATCCAAGAGAGAAGGGAGCAGCCTAAGTGTGGCTAGAATGTAACTACATAAACTGAATTAAACGTCCTGGGAATAGCGACACTCACTATCTTTTCCTCATTTCTAAGGGTAAGATAAAAAAACAAAACAAAAAACAAAAAGTCAACTTTTTGATCCATAATGACAAAGGCAAGGGATTTAGCTTTGCAAATTTCTCATCTTAGGAGCTTTTACACTGCCAATAAAGTCTGATATTGTACCTTTAAGTTTATATAAGTGTTCTGTTAATAAGAAAACTAATCATGCTGCTTGTTTGAAGCAATTTTGTACTTCTAAACATACAATGGTAAAAGTAACATTTTAGTAAAATGTATTCGTAGAAAATAGTTGAAATACAATCATTTAATGTTAAAAAGCTATCAACCTCAACATAACTGTCCCACAGCATTCATCAATTTTAGTCAACACCAAGATAAAAACTCAACCAACCAACCATCAGCCAAAATCCCCAAAGTATTAAGAACAAAACTAAGTACTTATGATTCAAGGTAAACAATACTTGAGATAAAGTAAATGGTATAGGCCAAATAAAGAGGTATTTACTGTGGAAATATGGGACAGCAATCTCTTAAGGAAGATACCAATGTTATATAATTGCTACAAGAGATTGCTTTCACTCAATGCTGAGAATTACTAATACAGTTGAGAAATTACATATGTTAATGAAGGGAGGGAGGAAAGACAAGCAGACTATATGCAGGGAGGCCTTGCTTTAAGGAATAAAACCTAATTTTCAGAAGAAGAATGAAATGTAGTAATATGGAAAATGAACAAAACATGAAGATCAGAGTTTACAAGCTCACTTCTCTCTGTGAGAAATAACCAAAAATTTTAAAGTAGAAATAGAAGCGCTGGCCCATGTGCCCAGAAGAAGGTGACAAGCTTCATGACACTTAAGTGACAGGCACTATCAGAAACCAAACAGAGTGGAAACTGCTGTTTAAGGAAAACTGCTGTTTAAGAAGGTAGCTTCTCTGAATAATGGCTTTAAAGATAGTTCTTAAGTTTCAAATGCCCCTGGTGGTGTGCTTTTCCACAAAGATGGTCTCCTAAAGGAGTTTTCTTGCACAAATAATTTCTTGTACAACTGTACAAAATAAAAGAAACAACTCAGCATCTGTTGTAGGGAATGGCCTGTTTCTTTAACCATTTATCTTCTGTTAAATCTGATCACTAAATTAAGGGTTATTTCCAGCCACCCCCATGCAAGTGTCAATGAGGTAGCAATGCCATCTTACTACTCAACCAGCTTATTTTAGAACCCAACTTAAGCGTGATTTGGTTAAGTTTAAACTTAGTTCTTAATGTGCTACTCAAAACAGAGCAAGAGGCTCATTATTTGACTTAATTGTTCTAATTTTTTACGACTACCTGGATAATGTGTTAATTGTAGCAAAGATAATCCAAGCAATAAGAAAGTATACAAAATTAAAGAAAAATCACAGTCATCTTTAGCTACCACCACAAATTCCCTTTTTTCTCCTAAGGTTAACAACTGTTAATAAAAAAGTAATTTTTCTTCTTGCTTGCAAATATATGAAAAAAAAAAGGCTTTTCTTTCACAAAAGGGACCTATGATGGTTGAATGTGTGTGTCAATGTGGCTGGACCATAGTGTCCAGATATTTGGTGAAACATTATTCTGGATGTTTCTGTGAAGGTGTTTGTGGAGATTAGCATTTAAATCAATGGACTTTGAGTAAAGCAGATTACCCTCCCTAATGTGGGTGGGCCTCATTTAATTAGTGGAAGGCCTAAGAGAACAAAGACCTCCTTTGACCAAGAAGTAATTCTGCCAGCAGACAGCCTTTCATTCTTTTTCTCTGGAGAACCCTAACCAATACAAGGATCATACTAAGGGAATTATTTGCAATGTGACATTTCACTTAACACTACCATTGTTCCAGGTGGCAGACTGCAGACTGGCTGTCAATTCTTAACCCTTTCCTCACCTTCCATAGATCTAGGGATGGTGAAGTGATTGTCTTGGTAGTTTTACTAGTGACTTCTGGGGTTGGCTCCTGCCCTTCTGATGCAGGTATCACTTCTTCCTGAGGACCCAGGATCTGGAGGTACAGCCATCCCAGGTGTGACCACATGGAACAAACATAAAGAGGAAGCTAATTTCTAAGGAAACTGAATAGGAGAGAAAGGAGCTGGAGTCCTTGATGACAAGAGTCCGGAACTATGGAACCAAAATAAACCTCTGCTTTTGCCACCATTTGATGGATTTTGTTATCTGCAATTATAATGTTCCTTTTAAAATAACTATGAGTATTCTACAATAGGAAATACCACAATGTAATAATTTCCCCTCTTGCTGGCCATTTATTCATTCATTTTCAAAAAAAGTTTACTGGGATGATGTGTAGAAAACAGTTACCACAGGTATAGCTGTTATCTTTTGAAAAGCAGGCCCTTGCCTAGAATCTGGGAACTTACATTTTGGGAGGGTTCCCACTACCCTGATAGAAGTGCCTAAACTGTAAAATATGGTTTATGCTCAACATGTGGTTTCCTTCTGGGAGCTTGCAATTTTGGTACATGCCAGGCGGAGAGTGATTACATGACTAGTATCCATTAAAAACTCCAAGCACTGGGTCTAATGAGCTTCCCTAGAAGATAACATTTCCCTTGTGTTGTCACATGTGCTAGGGGAATTAAGCACATCCTGACTCCGCTGGAAGGACTGCTGGAAACTTGCACTTTGTCCTTTGCACTTTGCCCCATGCTGATTTCACTTTGTATCCTTTTGCTACAACCCAAAGCTGTGAGTACAACCACATGCTGAGTCCTCCCAGCATATCATGGATCCTGGGGCGGTCTTGGGGATCCCTGAAGTGGCATCAGAAGCTGGCATCAGAAGTAGGATTGGCCAGGATGACCCTGACTCACTGAAACACAGTGCAAGCACTGTTTGGGAAAGGAAGGGTAGGGGACAGGGTATGATGACTCTTTGGTGGCCAGGTGGTTACACCGTCATCCATAGTATGCAGCAGCAGCTGAGCTGCTAACTGTTGTGAGAGATAAAAGTTACCTATGGAACCTGAAAATGATAGATCCAACTCAGGGAGAGCAGGCTAGTTGCTTTTGGCCATGGTGGCTAAAGTGATGCCTTTGGGTTTTATTTTCTCCTCCAGATAGGAGAAAGGGCCTCCAAATTCCCAAAGGTAAGCAGGCCAAAAATGTTAAAAGTTTACAGTGTTCTCTGCTCCGAGTGGGGTAGAGGGGCAGGATGAGGGGGTAAGAGGGAGTAAAACTAGGTCCTAATGATGTAGGAATGATGTTGGGGTTTGGAGCCAACGGCCAAGAAAAAATTCTGGAGACGTCTTTGGTGCAAAAAGGTGGTTTTTGATGTAGGAAAGACGATGTTAGGGTTCGAAACCGATGGCCAAGAAAGAATTCTCGAGACGTCTTTGTTGCAAAAAGGTGATTTTATTAAAGCACGGGGACAGGACCCGTGGGCAGAAAGAGCTGCCCTGGGGTCATGAGGAGTGGCCCATTATATACTTTCAAGTTGGGAGGGGGTTAGGGATAGTGTAAGTCTCTAAGGAATTTTGGAAGCAAGGTTTCCAGGACCTTGAGGGGGCTAGCTATTGCTGGGAAAAGGTCATTTACTACTGTCTAATAAAACCTGAGTCATGAAACCCTTCAAATTTACATCGGTGGGTCCTCTGCTTGGGAGAGGATTGCCAACATGTATCTTGAGCGATACAGATAAAAGAAGTTTCCAAAGAAATTTTTAAATGTTAAAGTAGACTTAGAGGATCCTGGAGGGTCAGGCTAAGATTGCCTTTTGCCCTTAACAAAGTATTAACGTCGAGGCAGCTGAGTTCCTAGAGGAATGTCACTCTGCCTGTTTTAAGGTCTTGCGAATGGGCTGTAAGTAGTAAGGAGATTTAATTTTTCTTTTGCCTTTGTTTCCCACATCACTAGGGCTGAAGCAAAACTTAGGTAAAGCAGAAAGAGAAGGGAAGAAGGCTGCACTCCAGCAGGATTTTTTTTTTTTTCAGTCTAGCTGCTGCTACAGTGGCCTCCCCCACTCCCCTACCTCCCCTGCATTCCAGCCAGGATCTTCCCTGGCAGCTGTAACGTTAACATGCAAATGATGAATTTACTTCCTGGCAGTTCAAGTAAATTTGCAGTAAGAAAAAGAAAAAGGATTTTTTTAGTGGCTTTGTATTTTGTGGCTATCACAACTGGATGCATGATAAAAACTGGTACATAATGTTAAATGCTTATAATTCCATACGTGCCTAAGGAATCACCCTAATCAGGGGAAGCTGCAAAAAAGAAATGTGTTAGTGGGACAAACTTCCTTGCTTTTTGCTGCCAGTGGGTGGGCTGGAATTTAAACTCCTGAGTATTGGAAACAGTACAAGTCTCTGTAATTGCTGGGTTTTGCTATGGAAGATATGGATGTTTGCTTAGTGGAGCCCCTGTAAAAAGAGAGAAAATAAGAAAGAGGTGACTACAAGTGGAAACACCCTTGTGAAGTTCTAACGAGCAGGTTTTAGTTGGCTAGTGAGTGCTTCTGAAGGTAGAGGTCTGACCTTAAAGCCTGATGCACATGCCTTTGTGTGTGTGTGCGCGCGCGTGTGTGTGTGTGTGTGTGTGTGTGTGTGCGCGCGCGCGCGCAGGGAGGGAGGGACAGAGAGAGAGAGAGAGAAAGTGTGCACTTGTTCACGAAAGTGCGAGCCCAAAGACTGACAAGACAAAAGGTGTGGCATAGCCTTGCCTGCCACTTGGACTTTCTGGCCCTGCAGCATCTTGCCTTTGCTGCTGAAGAAAAGCCTCTGGCTTTTTAAAATCGTGAATTTACAGATCCTATTTGCTTGAACTTGATTCAAAGCTAAAACCTGATGCATCTGGGACAGGATTCCAGCCTCAGTGTGAGGCCATACCGAGGGCAGCCATAAGCTCAATAAACAGAACTCAGACGCTGCAGCCTCTGGACATTAGGTCACCTCTCTGTGGGGCCTCACACTGTGAAGAAAATCGTGGCTGCCTGGCCGGACTGTCTGGGTCACAGACAAAAGTTCACAGGAGAGGGCTTGTTCTCTGATGGGAACATCTGAAATCAAGCTGCTGACTGGCTGGGTATTTCTGATATAGAGACTGACCACATTTTTAACTTGTAACTATTGTCCGAAGCTGTCCTCTGGGAGAGGATACATCACAGGGACTGTGACCCTCTATTTGCTCCTGACAGGTCAAGCGACAGAGGGACTTCCAGACCCCGTGGAGCAGGTCTTAACTTATGCCTGGCTCTCCTGATAAGCTGCCATCTCCAAAAAGGAACTGATTACCTGCTTCCCTCACCTCTCTCTCTCTCTCTCTCTCTCTCTCTCTCTCTCTCTCGTGCACACACCTTAGTGCAACCTGATTATTCGATGCAGCTTTCCTCAGAGAGAGGCTGATCTTTTCTAGGCTGCTTACTGGATAAGTGATCTGGGTGAAAGGAGTGGGAGGGGACATAAACCCATTTTGAAATTTTTTGAAAATTCAGGATTTTTGTCCTGACCAATTTTTGAACGTGACGTTTTTCTGGTTCAGCTGTATAAAGATGCTTTCCTGTGAAGATGCTTTGCCCCTCTTACACAGAACCCCTCCAAGCAAAAGGTCTGGATGAGAGAAGGCAATGACTGAGAAAATAAAAAATTATGATTACTGAATGGAAACACTGATTTTGTTAACAACCAAGGAAAATAAACTGAAACCCCCGTACCTAGAGAGGCACGAGTGAGGGGAGAAGAAATGATGGTGTTTGTTTTTTGAAACTATTTCTGGAATCTTCTTCCCCTTCCTAAAGGAAAACTCTCCATGCAACTTTCCAAGCTGTTGAGAGTGCTCTGCATTCAGACTGTGGAGCCTATGCTCATACCAGTCAGGGCTGACTATGAGGCAGCAGGAGGTGGCCCAGCCCCTGCACTTGCCATGCAGAAAACCTCCAGATGTTGTCCAAACTCATGAAGTGGATGAACTGGTGTCATGGACAACAAAACGGTTTGGAACTGACTGGCAGTCCCTCTGGAACTAAAAACTGAACTAAATTACTTGGACTGGAAACTCTAGGACAAGATGCCCGTGGCAGGAGGCCACATCATCCTGTCTAACATATGTATTGGTTGGGTCGCCCCAGTGATGGTAAACTCCTTGTTTCCAGGGTTACCACATGTGTCCTGTAGGACTATAGTTCTGTATGTGCACCCTATCACAACACTGCCTCAGCTTCAACTTACTGGTCAGTTGTGCTGAGCCTGAATTGATGGCTTAAGGCTAGGTAAAAAAGTTTAATATAGATATTTGAGGGGGAAGCCATCTGACCTTTATGATTAATGGGACTTGTTAACTGGCTAAGTGCAGGACTCATGAAGGGCATAACTGAAATCAATACTGCAGATTGGTCTCACTCTATTGTCTGGGTCTTACTGAGAGTAACTTTGCCATAAAGACAAGATGGCCTATGACTGAGGGGGTAGACTGTGCAAAGAAGAGTTCACATAGCAGACTTAAACTTCTGTCCTTGAAAAGGCTTATAAGGTTAGCCCTTGGCTGGTGTCTGGGAACTTAAGATTTTGGAAGGGTTCCCACTACCCTGTTATGAGTGACTCATCCCAACTGTACAAACAATATGGTTTATGGTGAACACCTGCTTTCCTTGTGCAAGTCTGCAATTTCGGTATGTGCTAGGCAGAGACTGCCTACATGACCAGCCCCCTAAAATGACTCCGGGTATTAGGTCTCTAATCAGTTTCTCTAGTACACAGCATGTCACACATGTTGTCACAACTTGTTACTGGGGAAATTAAATAGGGTCTGTGTGACCCCCCACCCCTTCCCAGGGAGAGGACCTTTGGAAGCTTGCATCCGGTTTTCCCAGACTTCACCCATGTATCTTTCCCTTTATTGATTTTGCTTTGTGTTCTTTTGCTGTAATAAATCATAGCCCTAAATATGACTACATGCTCAGTCCTGCGAGTCTCATGGAGAATCATCGAGCTGGGACTGTGCTCCTGGGGATCCCAGACACAGTTGGAAACAAGTGTGAACAAAGTGTCAACAAACAGCAAGAAGGCAAGTGTGGCTGGAGACATGTGAGTGAAGGGAAGTGGCAGAAGATGAAGTCAGAGAGATAGGAAGCACTTGATCATGTAAGGCCTTGTTTGGACTTTATTCTGAATGTGACAGGAAGCCACTGGAGGCTCTGAACAGGAAGGAAAACTGGTCTGGCTGCTGTTAAGAGAACTAACATAAAGGGGGAAGGGGGAAAGCAGGGACACCAAGCAGGAAGTTCTTAAAGACATGAGACTCTTCAACTGCCCTTGGGTGGTTCAGATCTGCTTCAGAAAGGAGAAACTTACGTTCATCTTTAAGGATGAACAGAAATATGATAAACTTGGGCAAAGGGATGAGGAACGTATTCCAAGCAGCAGGAAGAACTTGTACAAAGACCTAGAGGCATAAACTGCATGGTGTACTTGAAGACTGGTGAAGAGCTTGATACAGCTGTAAGAGGGTCCTGGGCAGAGCCGTGGGAGATGAAGTCACAGAGGCCAGCAGGCATGCCGCACGTGGAAGGCTTTGGGAATCATGCTAAGGAGTTTGTGCTTCATCTCACAGGCAAATGGGGAGACAATGAAGGGTTGTAAATAGGGGAGTTACAGATGAAATTTGGGTTTTAGGAAGATCAATACGGCAGAGATATGGATGAGAGGCCAATAAAGGAAGCAAGTCTAGAAGTAAATGTCATATTACCCAGTTCTAATGTAGTTGGGACTGCACACACTCAAAGCCATGCATATGTAACTTATGTTACATATAAAGAGAGAGAGAGGTGACATGATCAAATCATGTTAGAAACATGCTGATCAAGGACCTTCTGTCAAACACACTAAAGGTATTTACTCCCAGGAGGGTTCTCCTTATCTGTGGAACACTTTAGCAGGATGGATGTGGTGTGTCTAGACTGCTCACTGCACATAAACCTGGGATGTATATATTTATGAAGAATGACTTCCTAGAAAACATCACACAAGCTCTGTAATTATCAGAGAATAAACTGGGGATGTTTCATAATGGAAATCACTCCCTTTCATGGAAGTGACATTCCATATACATCATTTAGAGGCCTCACATGTTAAAATCTGGGCCAAGGTACACCCTAATCAAGGCAAGCAGGACCTGGGAATAGCCCTGATAGTCACAGACTTCTCAACACTTCACCTGTGTCTTGTGATAATTACATCTCTGAAAATATTAGTCAGGTTTGGTACTGGGTAAGATCTCTGATTCTTGAGTTCACAATTTGTCAATGTGACCTACTGGAATTTCTCACAGTATTTAATTCAAACTGGAAGACCCAGGATGAATGATACATTTCCTAACCGTATTCACAAAAAAGAGTGACCAGTACTGACAACTCAGTTGCAATGCATGTCCCTGGTGCCTAGATTGTAGTGTCTAAATGCAATTTCCCACTAAAAGGAATGTGGGGTGTTTTGGGTTTTTTTTTTTTTTTGAGAAATGGCTGATTCATTTCTGGGTTAGGAATTGTGTAAGATGAATTTAAGACATCACATCTTGCCTGAAAAGAAACAAGTTTAAAAGTCACCTATGATTAGTCCAAAAGAATGGACTAAAAGGGACTCTTGGTATGCAAAAATGGGATAATGTGAGCAATGAAAAAGAAGGACTGCAACTGCATGAAGCAAACATGTGAAACCCACGGACCTGGAATGATGCTTAGAAGCAAAGCAAACAGAACAAACAAAAACGTATTTACTGGAGGTTGCTAGAGCACCAAATTATTATTTGAAAATATTTCAAGGGAAAGAACCAAGCATCTATCCTGCTTGTAAGGACTGTGTTTCAAGGTAACCAAATAGTTGATGAGAGCAAGTTTTTCTTTATAAAAGAATCCCAGGTAACAAACGCAGGAGGAATTATATGTTAGAAAGCCATCACTTTGCAATTTCTAGTGAAATAATGGATCCAGACAATAAACAAAATGGTTGTCAAAACCTCTAGGTGAAAGGTCAGCGAGGAACTTCTGAATGGCTGGATCAGGATGATACCACCCAGCTTCACTGACCAATTTCTAGGAGTGGAACAATCAGATACTCTATGCCTCCGGATGTAATGTGAAAGGAAGTACACAACACTCTATGAGATAGTCTCAATAAATAACCAGAGCTAAATCTACCTAAGCATCTAGAGCTAACTTCCAGTTTACAGATCAGACAGTAGATGGTGGAACAAGTTCAATGACATTACAAGGATATGACCAGCTAGATCCAGAAATGAGGGAAACTGTACTGCCCAAAGGACATTATTTCTTTACCAAAGAAAATGAAATAAAAAACAAGGGAGAGAAAACTGTTATAGGTTAAGAGAAACCTAAGATCTTGGTGGGGGATCCTGATTCAAACAAATCAGTTCTAAACAGATATCTGAACCAACAGGGAAAACTGCATAGAGACTGGGGATTAGGTGATTAAAGAACACTCGCTAATTTTGAGGGTGTTAACCACTGTGGTTTTTTTGAGGGGGAAGCCATATTTCAGAGATACATACACAGGTGAAATAACATGGAATATGCTGTAAATACTCTAGGAAAGAAAAGAGTAGGAGCGTATGGGGTGGCAGAGATGCAGCAAGAATAAGAGTGTGGCCAGCCGCTGACCCTGGGTGATGGGCAAGGGGGTCACTACACCCTCCACTTTTGTGCACATTTTGAAGTCTCCCTCATAAAAAAATAAAAAAGAATGAATTAAACTATAATATTTGGCAAAAATTTAAAAATGATAATATATACTTGGCTGAGGCACAGGAAAAGGAGTCATTTTGAAGGCAGTAAACAGAATTACTTTTCTGAAGAACAATTTAACAGGACAGGATCAAATGTCTTTTAAGATTTTACATTCAGGGGGCGCCTGGGTGGCACAGTGGTTAAGCGTCTGCCTTCGGCTCAGGGCGTGATCCCGGCGTTCTGGGATCGAGCCCCACATCAGGCTCCTCCACTAGGAGCCTGCTTCTTCCTCTCCCACTCCCCCTGCTTGTGTTCCCTCTCTCACTGGCTGTCTCTATCTCTGTCGAATAAAATAAAATAAAATCTTAAAAAAAAAAAAAAGATTTTACATTCAGTCCAGCAAATTTATTTTAGAAAACTAATTCTCAGAAAATTTTCATAGATGTGCACAAAGATGCATCTAAAATGATATCCCAGCCAAAAAAAAAAAAAAAAAAAAACTTGTAAACGATCTATTTCTAATTCATGGTATATTTACATGTAAATTTTTAAAGTTTTATTTACTTAAGTAATCTCTATGTTCACCGTGGGGCTTGGACTCATGACCCCAAGATCAAGAGTCGCATGCTCCTCCAAATGAGCCAGCCAGGCGCTCCTACCTGTAAAATTTTTACAGCCATTAACCATCAAATTGTAAAATACTACTAAATGATAGGGGAAAATGTTCAAGACAAACTGTTAAGCACGAAACACAGGCAGTAAAATAGTATATACATTTTGACCCAATTTAGTCTTCTTAAAACTATACATTTAGAAAAGAGCCTGAAAGAGTTTTTTCCATGATGTTAATAGCTGTGATGTCTAGGGACACCTGGGTGGCTCAGTCGTTAAGTGTCTGCCTTCGGCTCAGGGCGTGATCCCAGAGTCCTGGGATCGAGCCCCACATCAGGCTTCTCCGTTGGGAGCCTGTTTCTTCCTCTCCCACTCCCCCTGCCTGTGTTCCCTCTCTCACTGGCTGTCTCTTTCTCTGTCAAATACATAAATAAAATACTAAAAAAAAAAAAATAGCTGTGATGTCTAGCTGATGAGATTAAGGTACTTTTAATTTTTTTAAACATGGTCTTTCTATTCATGGGTATGGATAATTGTAATAAAAAAATTATATTTTTGAAAAAAAAAGTATTTTTGAAAGGTAAAATCTGGATCAGTTTCTAAAAGTGGCTAGTAACAGAGTAATAAGTGGGTATCGTACTGATCTTTGAAATAATAAAATGACAGAAAGTTGGTGGGACACGGTGGAGTGGATTAATAATTAATTCTTAGAAGGACAGGTATTTAGCACACTCTTATGAGAAAGAGCAAGTTTTAAATTTAAAAATAGAGGGTGTCAAGAAGGTAAAAGTTAGAAGGGGAACAAAGTTTATGAAACCTTCGGTTAGATAAATACATCAAATTCCTAGGGTGATTGGGAAGGTTATTGTAGTAAAAACCCTAAAACAATTCTGAAAATAACCAGAGCAGCATATTAGATAATCTTTCTTGAGTTACCATTTTGTGTACTACTTGGGCAGGTAATTACATACTGGAGTACAAAAAGAGGATGTTATGATACTAATATAATATAAATGCAGTTTTGATTATCAAATTCAGGTTATGTAACTTGGGTCATATCTGTTAAGTGAATAACTGATACATAAAAATCTAGAAAATCATAAACTACTACACTCTACACATTATGTGTGACTCATAACCAATAAAACCAGACTTTTGCATCTTTCTACACTACTTTAAAATTTCAGCTGTCTCCTTCCTAAATTAGGCAAAAGCAAGGAAAATGTCCAGACTACCTTGTTTCCGTACTTTCGTTGGTTCTTCGTAGTCCTTGTTTTCTGGATTTGGAGATTCTAGAAAGCTGATTTCTTCTGCGACACTTTCCCCTTCGTGGCTTCTGAGGCTGTCTTCCTCTTCTTGAATAGGTGATTCTAATTCTGATTCTTCTGAATCAAGAAATATCTGACCAGCAACTACTCTGCCTGCTGTGTTGTGGTCCTTTACCGACTCATCTGATGGCAAAGAAGTCTGAGAATATAAAATATTTTTAGTTTTCAAATAGTATCAGGGCTGTCTCCAACCCAATTTGACCATTACTTTTACTAATCCAGATATATCTCCTTCAGCTGTGAATCTGCCATACTTGCTCATCTCTCTATAAAGTTTGGTATACGTTCATCACAGGCCTTCATCACTTGCCTAACCTGACTCTTCCAATTTCAACTTAGACGTTATTTCGCCCCAGAAGCATTCCTTACCTCCTGAAGCCTGAATTAGGGTTCCCTACAAACTACCAACATAGCTTATACTTCCCCTTATGATAGCCCTGTACTACAACTCTCTGTTTCTTATCTGTATTACCTCAAACCTAGAGATCAGAAATCATAACTGAATGGTATCCTTGGATACATAATCAGCCTTATTCACTGAACTAACTAATTTAAATGTATTAACTCTACAGATTTATAAAAATTGATAGAAATGGAAACAAATGGCAGAGGTTAAGTCTTCAAAATTAAAAAAAACAAAAACTAAAAAAATAATAAAATCAATCTCTCACTAGGCAGTAAGAATGTTACTGCCTTCAAGCTCTTACACAGCACATTCAAGTTAAAATCAAACCTAATAACCAACACTCTGAATGAAAATATTTATTATTGTCTCCTACAGGTCAGTGATTTTTCCCACCCCCAGAAGAACTAGGGTATTGATACCAGTGATGTTTTTCTTTTCCTAATTCTTAATCTAATTCTGTTGCTCAAAAGATAGATTTCATATCCTTCCTAAGACACATAATTCATGCTTTTAAATTGGGCATCGAATACTGGTCAATTTTAGTACACACCTTGGAATCTAAGGATTCATCCTGACTGCCTTCTTCATCTGTAAAGAAATTTTAAGACAATTTCATCATCCTTCTTGATGGGAAATCACAAGTATTGTTAAAGCACTTGATAAATACAACAAATAATAATTAGACACTTGATAAATATATCTAGAATTATCTAAAAATCGGTTGTATTCAACAACTGTGCAGAAAAAATTAGGTAAAAGGGAAACAAGGGGTTAGATGGGGGTAGTTCTTTCTCTTTCCCAGGGAAGGCACTAGCTTCATCTGTTATTCAGGTAAGACCAACTACCATCACCACCATCACCCAAACCAGGAACTTTTTCAGATACCATCCAATTTTTCTGTTCATATTTAGTCTACTACTGAGTTACTAAACTTATAAATCTCTGATTTTGTGGTTCATGGTTCTACCTATTATTTTTCACTGTTCACAATCTGGAGTTTCAGAGCTTATTTTAGTGCTGATTAGCATTTTACTGTTCACTGAGATTACTAAAGATGGACACTAACAATTATTATTATGTGACAGAAGAGCTGCCAGACTAAAATATTTAGGATTTGTGTTCTACTCTACTGAAGAGTTAATCAGATAAAAGCAAAAAGTAGCATCATACCATCATGTACTTACTCACATGAGATCTATTTATTTAGAAATCAACATCTCATATTAAATAAACAATGAATCTAGCCCCTGGTTACACTTTCTTCCAAATTCATATCTGCTGCTTTAGTTTTGTCCAATTATGTTAATTTTCCTTCCATTATTCTGCGTTTTTCTGCTCTTACTTCTATTCTAGCTACTTGTTATTCTTTTTCCTGATCTTATACAAATACATTGAGCACAATGTCCATATGCTTACGTTTGGTCATTGTATTCCTGGCCAGTTTAAAAACAACAACTGTTAGATGATCTCTAGGTTTCCTTCTTATTCTTAAAACGATCTGATTTTATCCACGAGTGAGTTTCAGTTATAAGCTCATAACCTACATGAGAAATTAACCAGTAGACAAAATGCTATAAAACCATGTGTTTACCAGAAAATTTGGTGTTATGGTTGCCATGTATCTTTACTTCATATGGTTACACCCTAAATATTATTCATAACTCGTAACTCTTTCAAGCATAACAAAAACATGCTTTGGAGTTTGTATTATCAAAATAGCGAGCTAGCTTTAAGAAGTATAAACAACTCATTGTGTATAAAATACACAACACTATTTCATAGTATTTGTTTCTTTCGAATATTTGAGAAAACTAGTCTACTAGTGCTGTCAATTCAAAGAACACTTAAACCATAGCTATTTTCACATTTACTACTTTCAGACTACCTTCCAAATATGTTTTATTTCTGATGGGTGGGGAAGAGAAGGGTACAGCATGTATTAATCCCACAGTACCGGTAACATTTAGGTAGTGATGGCACTTAATTAACAATCATCCTTCAGGCTAACTTCTTCACAAGTTTTACCCAAAGCCCAAATTCTAACATACGGTTCAAATTCCATTCCCAGCAAAACTTTGGATGACGCAAAAAAAAATTAATCTCTATTATATATTAAAGTTGTATGTGTGGATGTGTTTAAATAATCACAAACATCAACTAGTTAATATATCAAGTGCAGATATTAAATGTGTAAATGTATACAGTATATTCCCAAACTTCAGATGAGCTGGAACTCTTAAATTACTAATCACTAAATCATGAAATTTAGTACCTTCTCATAACAGGTCACGCATGCAGCAAATAAGTATATAACACAGATACTTATAAATAAATTTGAAGACATGTACATTTGAGACACCATAAGCTATTACACACTCAAGTAGCAAAATGTGTTTTTGAACTCCAAGAGACATGGAAACCTCTGACATCAGGGTTATTTCACGTGAATTGCATCATGCTTGTCTTTCTTGTCTTCAAACTAGGAATATATACTAAGGTTACTGGTAATTCTTTCTCATTTACTAAACTGGGAAAGTCTACTCCAGATGGTAGTCTTAAAGCATAAGCTATTTTCTCTTTCAAACTGATACATCCATTCACATAACAGTTTTACAGAAGTGCTTATAATCTAGAATCTTTTGATATGTAGTAGTCAGGTAACAAAGAATCTGAAGTTATGCATAAACAAAAAGAAAAAATGCTTTTAGCAGAACACGTACATCAAGAAAAAAATGCAAAAAAATTCAATGAAGAGTTATAGAGTTCTCATTCAACAGTATCACATCCAAAATATAATGGTTTACATTACTTTAGTAATTGTACACCTTCTTTTGAAAAAAGACCAATTTTCATTTTTATTATATCAGCCAACCAAACTGCACAAAGTACCAGGGATATTCTTTGAGGGAAAAGTAATCATCACAAATTCATTTTCCAATTTGTCATGTAAACTAAACAGACTGATAGACCTTCAAACACAGAAAGTCCTAAGAGTTTGGTGAAAAGAGAGCAGACATCCTGTTCTCTGCTTTACCACTGAATCTGTGCAGATCCTACAATACTCCTGATTTTTAATTACTCCAAAATCGAGTCCTGGAGAGCTAAGTTCAAAACCTGGCTTCATTACATATTAATTTTATACACGTGGTTCAGTATAGCAAGCTTGGTCAGCCTCCTCTTTCTCAACCTGTCAAAAGAGAATAATACCATCTGTCCTATTGACTCACAATGTTTTAAGGAACAAAAGAACAATGACATTAAACATCATCTGCAATCTGAAATTTACTCTTTGAATATGTGGTAACAGAACTATTACCTGAAATACTTAGCAGTGGACCTAATTTAAAAGATTCTATAACACTGTTTGGCATAAAGAAAAAAAAAAAAGCAAACCATTTGTCTCTTCCTGCTGAAAATAAAACAAGTATTTCTAAGTGAGAAAACTTACAGCATTTTTCATTATTGAGGAAATGGAGAAATATCTGTTTAACCTCTTCTTGTATTCACAGGAATAAGAAAACATTTCAAATAAAAGTGTCACATTTTTATATGCCTTTAAAACAAGATATGAAATAATAGCTACTAACAATGATAGGATCAAGATTCCCTTTGTTGGCTGGTTATACCTGGTAAATAGGCAACTTGTTTTGGTAACCACTAACATTCAAACTTTAAGTCAATGCAAAATTATGGCCCAAGACTTGATTTTTAAATAGGAGCAAATCTTTAATAATGAGGCTGACTTCCTGTATACATAAGCAATTTATTGAATAAATAAAGTCAACTGAAAATCCATGTACTCAATTTCTAAAACTTTACCTCACATAAGCGTTGTACTATAACTGCACTTCACGTGAGCACAGTAGTGCCTTTATTACCTGTCAGCATGCACATCTCTGCTGTTTTAGTTCTGGCTAAGTATGGATTCTGCCTCTGCCACAGAAATG